>NC_047626.1:26157332-26528165 GCF_004354385.1 Drosophila innubila
AAAAAAAAAAAAAAAATCTCTTCTCACCATCTGTATTCTATTGAGCCTTTATTTTATTGAAAAACATGAGTATTTCTGAAGTAGTGAGGTACAAAATAGAAAAGTTGCCTTCATTAACTTCTTTAAATAACTGCTTAATTCCTTTTTTATATCCTATGTAAAATGAAAAGAACTGAACAAAATATTTGTATCTATTTTTCAGTTATTTGAATAGCAATGAATTCTTACAAAAAATTAAGAGATAAGCAGTGAAGAGTATCTGACTTTTAGATACACTCAATGTAAATTTGAATGCTAAATCAAAAATATAGTAAAGGAATATTTTGCTAAATGTAAACAGAAATCGTTATAATTCTCTGACAAATGCACCTAGGAAAGCAGATTATAAAATATTTAGTAGAATTAAAATAGTTCAGAATTTCCTGTAATTGTTTGAAATATATTAAAAGAAGTTATTGTATTTCATTGTTTATTCCACTATGTTTTAAGTTCCTTTTATGCTGTACATAAAAGGCCTCAAATGTGCACTGTACTTAATTGCTGAACTGTTCTGTACAGCGGGGATATCACTAAAAGGCAGGGGAAGGGGGTATACATCAATGAGCAAGGCCAGCAGTAAATGCCTTATAAAGTGGCATGGCAACAGCCTGCAAAATGAGCTGCAATGCCTGTTATGAACTTTAATATTACAACCATTTATGCTCTATATGACAGACAATGAAAGCCGTGCTTTAAAATTTGTTTTCGAAGTATTTTGTGAAATGCCCTCCCCCCCTCAGTACGCCCCCAACCTGACGCTCTGTTTTCGCTAGTAATGACAATACACTAAAATATGCTTAGTGAGGGTGGAGCTGAGGGGGTAGGTGAAGGAGGCAAGTGGTTGGCTGTACTGAAATGAGCCACATTGCCTGATGCAAAAGTGCCAGTGAGATTTGTCAGTTAATATGGAGGCCGAGACTGGTCTCAGCCACACTAACCACACACACAACGCACTTATGGCAGAATAATACAACACTGACAGAGATGCAATACACACATACATGTTGACACAATGGCAGAAAATAGAACAACGAAAACAAAGCACTAAAAGCAGGGCCACAGAACATGCAACGCCAAACGAATATACCCATAAATGATTATAGCAGCCCATCTTGGACTCCATGTTTCTTCATAGCCATTGACTGCATGCTGTGGCTAGTGGCCAGTGCTCCCTCCCTTGCACCCCAACCCTGCACCCAACCACTCTGGCCCTTCTGCACGGAACTATTGCTTCTATTGAGAGTTGTCATGGAGTGATGAATTCTTTGGGGGCATTTGGTTTCCTCATATGAGGTTAAAGTGCAAAATTAATTGAACTGTAACTGCATAGCATACACACACACACAGTGGAAAATAAATATTTTCACACACCATCCAAAAAATCCACATTGCACACACGCTTGAAGGCCATCAAGCTTTAATGAAAATGGCGACTGCGGGATCCAAAAGTAATTGCTATTCCAACGCGCCAAAAAAATGTATTTTTGTTCATCAGCGAAGGGAACATCACAAAGCGAAATAACAGGAGTATATATGAACATATATTTGAATAGGTGCTTGTTCTAAGTATTAACCAAGGGTACTTCTGGCGCGAGCCTAAAACGGTTTGCTGTATACCCAGTAATCAGACACTGAGAAAAGCAAATTTTGGGCATATTTAGAATTGATGTATGGAAGCTATTTTCAACGAAATTTGAAGGAGCTACAGAATGGAAAGCCATTTATACACTATAAATTAGGGAAGTTCTGTGAAAGGTAAAATTGGGTATTAACGATTGTATCAATTAAATATTGGTAAAATCAATTAATGAAACTGGTACAGATAATTATTTAGTGTTTACTTTTGTTATCAAGAAGACATACATTATGTGTATAATATACAGGGTATCGATACAAGAGTATACTAACTTGTTGGTTGTTTTCAGTTTTAATTAAAAAAGAACCTGCCCGTGGAATTGGGCTACCAAGGTTGAAGTAACTCATATTCCGCGGCATCCACGTGTGCGGTGTTTAGATTTTGATATTTATGTGGCGCCTCTCGCCCGTTCAGCCCATTACCGAGTCCGAACTGATGTTGAAAGTCCGGCGGAAAGTCGGTTGCAGAATTTACAGTGCGTTTGTCGTTATCGTTGGCAATTATGTAAATCGAAAGATGGCAACACGGAGATATCTGAAAATTCTATGCATTTACAATTTTCTAATCAATGAAATTTTAATTTATGTGCTCGCGCTGCTTTTTCCCGACAGTTTTCGCCTGATTTTCGCACCTGTTTTTGCAGCGTTTCGTGAATGTGAATAATTTGTAAATACTGTATATACATACCACGTGCATCGAAACAAGCAATATGAAATTGTGACATGCTATTAAATTTGTCTGCAAATTATGAACAGAAGCACGATGTCTGCCTATTGATTATCAACTGATGTTTCAATTAATGAATCTTTAAATGAAATGGTAAGCCAGCGCATCCTCGCTGAATGAATGAATGAATGTCACTGAAATGACTCTTTATGAATGCATTTGCATTCGTTTTAATGCAATCAAAGCTGGTGACACCTTTCCGGCCTTCCGTCTCCGTCTCCTGTCTCCCGTCTCATGTTTCAGAATGTAATTAAGTTTGTCCATTGACAGCGTGTTTTTTTGCCCCTGCTGTGCAAGTTACATTTTATAATTCCAAAACTCCAGCAACATTTCACAATTCCACATAATTTGCATGTTCTTCCGCCTAGCAGTTGCAGCACGTTTTAATTTTTTAATTAAATTAATGATTTATTGACGATTCCAAATATTGGCATATGGAAATATAGTTGAAAAACACAAAAGCACAACAGCCGCCAATATGTTACATTTACCTTTTATAAAATTAATTACCTCAGCAGCAACAGTGGCAGCTATGGATGAGCATACTTGCAACACATATGGCTTATGTGTGAGTGCATGTTTGCTAATAAAGTTAATAACCCTGTACCTAACAAAGAAAAGAGTTTGCCTAATGCGATATGGTATCTGATGTTGATCAAATTGAGACAGTAAAATAAGAAAGTAATGATCGAGTGTGTTTCTACAAATAAATAAATGAGCAAATTGTTTAAATTTTAGTAAATATATTCTCAGAAATTGAAGTTGTCAGTCCCTCTTTAAAGTAATTCCTCCATATCGAATGCTTTCCAATTTGACTTTGGAAAAGATTTTCAAATCATATTAGAGAAAACGGAGGTATTTCCCAGTCGAGCAATCTCATTCATAAATCAGCTACTTACGCTTTGTGCATATATCACAAAACAAAAAAAAAGTTTCTTCATGAGCGTAATTAGAAGGCTTTACTGAAGTGAATGGCTGCCGGCAGTGTGCTTAAAATGCTCTTTTGGCATTAAATTTATGAGAACCGCACATGTCTGTTTCTGTCGCACCCAAAGGCAACAACAATAGCAACAATTAAAACAGCAAGACAGCAGCCAACAAAAAGCAAAGGCGCAAAAGCAGACGCTAGAAAGTTCGAAGATTGTGTGGGCCTCTTAGGAAACAGCTGCGTCATTAAAGATTTCAAAATTGTTGCATGCTGCTACTTTTGGCACTAGCCACAATGTTCAAGTTCGCACACTCTGCGTATGAGCGATGCTACAATGGCAGGTAAGAAAGCACTCATATACGCGTGTCGTCCACGCGCTGCATAGTCTAAAGTTTGACCTATAACCTTGAGGAAGCGTTTCTGCAAGGGTAATTTTGAAGTCTTAGCTTTATTTATTTATTGCCTTAGCTAAATCTTTGGTGCCCATCTTAACTCTGGCTGAGACTGTTGCAAATTGAAAACTTTCTTAGAATTGTGTTGATTGTAGCGGATAATTATATAATTTTAATTAGGAAGCTAAGATGTATGCAATTTCTTTTGAGAGCATATATTCAAGTCCCATTAAGGTATCGTCAGTTTCTCTTAGTTTTTCAAAATTTAAGGACCTTCCTTTGATTCAACTCAGACATCTCTTTGAACTGGCAGCATCAAACCGTTAACATACTAAAAAATCTGTAGTTTCATGCTATAGTTGATTTCTCTAGAACCTTCCATGCCTTGTGCCTATTGGTGTCTAGTTTGGTTCGCACTTCGAAAATAATTAATTTGATTTCAGCTTTAGAGATGCGGCAAGCGTATTTGACTCAATAAGCTCTGCCAAACTCATCGAAATAATTGTAATGCACCGCAATTGCAACTGAATTCTGCAATCGACAAGGCCCTCATTACAGTTACCAATGCCGTTGGCCGGCTTAAAACACTTAAAGCCATGGCAGCTCAGCAGATAATGAAATGCAATTAGAGAACTTACAGAGCCCAAACTTAAAAAAAAAAAAACAGGCGAAGTCAATGTTGATAGCAATGACGAAATCGACGAAGGGAAATGGGAAATTATGGGGAAACTGTGTTTGTAGAAATGTAACAATAACAGCAATTTACACCATTTCCTTTGGCATTTCTTCTTCTTTTTTTTTAATTCGCATTCCGCTCAAGGACTTTGGCCTGGACATCAACTGAACCTGAATAATAAAGCATAGAGACTGTAATTAAAGTTTACCGAAGCCTGCAAAGTGCCAAGCTGTTGGCTCTTGGTCTTGGGATTGGGAAATCAGAATGATTGTGGCTTTTCTCTGGCTTTCGCTCAACTGCAGCAGTGGCATCACAAAGCCTCTGGAGTGAATCAATCCCAGCATCACGAGGCCGACGACGTGCAGGAAAATAGAATTCAATTAACGCTTAAATTAAACTGCCACCTGGTTTTGATGAGGTTTTAATCTGAGTCAGCATTGAGCAGACATAAGAGAAAATTGCGCTCAATCTGCTCAGCTGCTGTTGATTAACAAGGCGCTATATTGTCACCGGCTTGCCACTTGCCCATTTACTTAAAGCCCAACTTATAGCTGCCAACAACCGTTTTTTTCATTATTTATGTAAACGACAGTTTAATAGTTGACTGTTATTGACGTGCATTTAAAAAATATAAGTATGGGCTACAGTCGGGCACGCCTCGACAGTAGGATACCCTGTGCCCAGGAACTCTGTACTAAAAGGTTGATTTTCGACTGATTGTTCCTATGGCAGCTATATGATATAGAAAACCGATCTGTACCAAATTTGTTCACGATAAATAACACCAAATTAAATGCATATTCTCAAAACAAATAACTTTTTCATACTCAAACTTTTCGACTGCGCTTCTATGGCAGCTATATGATATAGTGGTCCGATTTGAACCAAATTTTGTCAGGATGTATAATATCAGTCCAGATGTACATTGTGTCAGATTGGTCGAGATATCTCAAAAAAACCAAGAAGATTTTCATACTAAAGCTTTATTTTCATTCCATCGTTCCATATCCGATAAAAAAAAAAAGCTTGATCTGCGTACGGTATTCAGTTTTTCATACTAACTGTTTCTTTTTATATGCGATTGTTCCCATGTCAGCAATACGATATGGTGAGCTTTCACCTTGAATTTGCAACATTTCAGTTCGAATTTAGAAAAGTTTGTATCAGATATGTTGTGTGAAAATTTCAGATCCACAGATCTTACCGTTTGGGCTGAATATATATTTTGAAGATTGAAGCAGGTGTCTGACAGCCGAGCATAATTATTTGTTTAATCCACACCAGAGCAACTGTTGTTGGCCGTGACTTTAACAACCACGAAGTTGAGAAAAATAATATCAAGTTAAGACTTGATATTGAATACTGATAGATGAATGCATCTTCCTCTGGGGATCTACCAATATCAATACATGGTCCTCAAAGGGGCAGCGTTGCATCCACATCGAACTTAGTTTGCAATGCATATTAATGCAACTGCATTGCATTCATGAATGGGACACTGAAACAACAAAGAGTCATTCAAGCGTTCAGAAATGAATATATTCACTTGAGTCAAGTCAAACTGCAGAGTAAAGCAGCAGGAGTTCATAGAAAGAGAAAGAGACCGAGAAAATGCATAAACAGTGAAGAGAGAGAGTTAGAGTTAGAGAGAGAGAGAGAGAGAGTCAATTACATAGAAGAGGAGCGCATTTTATTTATTTTTTATGCACTTTATCAGCTTGAGACCATTGAATGTCCCGAAGAGTTGCATCTGTTGGTTCTGGTCATTTGTTTGACGGGCTCTGCGATAAGAAACTTTGCCAAAGCAACTTGAATCTAATTTAATTAGTACAAGAAAACTGAAGGACACAAGTGCAAAGCGTAAAACTGATAAGTGCTCGAAAGCTGATTAAGTTGCGTAGAACGCGATTGCTCAAAGTAAAGTGGAAAGCGGATTTGTAAGAACATCTTTGCCACTAAATTTGGCTCTGTTTCCGGAGTATTTGCATGGTCGAAGGCAGTGGCTTAAGTAGACAAGGAGTTAAAGTGGTCATGCAGTATATTATAACAAAATACTTTATTAAATTATTTAATTTATTCATAACTGCAGCTGAAGAGTTTTCAATGGGCTTTAACAATTATTTATCCCGTAAGCACGCCACTGGTCGGTGGTGTAAGAGTGGGAAAGGCAAAGCACTTCGATTGTGTCTTGACAGGTGGGTCGGACCATAACTCATTGACAACTGACGGGGCAGTTGCAGCCACGTCGTGTTTGGTCCGCCAACAAGAGGCAAGTCTCCACCACGGCGAACAATCGTTGGGCCAAACTGTCAGCCGCATTGCAATTGTGGTTCTTGCCACAATTCGTGTCTGCCTGCAGTTTATGTTCCTTTCATCTGCTGCTGCCTCAGCTGTTGTAAGTCATTTGTGCATTTAGCATTGATGTCCCTCGTTAATCTTGGCCCAAGTCCTCTTCTTTGGACCCTTTCAATGGCATCACGTTAAAGCTGTCGATGGCATCGGCAACAACTGGCTGAATTGCTTTGGAACAGATTTTCCAATGAGCCAGCTCTGGCCTGCAACAATTTGGTAAGAATTCTATTTTTGGCAGCAACGATTTGGGCTGCTTGTGGTCTTGGCAGTTACAGTATTCATTGAATTAGCTTTGGTTAAAGCCCTTTCACCAAAGATCTTATGCCGCAGCTTCCCTTTCGCCGGCAACTTTCAAAGGCGCCCGCAATAATCGAATATATTTCCTCGGCGACACCCGATCGAATGGGCGTGAAGAAGCCCCCGACACATTGGACACTTCTCCGAGCGACACTCGAGACACAGCAAATGTCCATTCTGGCACTGCATAACCGGAGGAGTTATGGTCATTGCATACGGGACATTCGATAAGCTTCAGAATGCTCTCCACAATGATTACAAGACGCTTCAGGGTGGTGGGCATAGGAGCACAGCAGATGCTCTGAAAATTGATAGTGTTAGCATGCCAAATATCTTAGGTTAAAGTTCATCTTCTCACGTTTTCATCACAGTCGGTTTGACAGTCGCTATTCCAGCATAAGAATGTAACGCCATCTTTTTGGCCCTTAACTATTTGGGCCACATCGGCTATTCGCATGCCAAGTATATCGACGTCATTTACCTGTAAGACATAATGTATTCATTATTGTATTATTCATAAATGTATTAGCTTAAACTATAAAGAAAATTAATACAAATTGTTTTAATTGTCATATTAAAGCTAATAGCGCAGCATTAAACTGCTTACTTTAAAATTGTTTGTGCGTCAAGCAGTTGAACTGCTTGCAAGCTGTTAAGTCGTTTGACTGGCTCTGTTAAACTACAGCGCCCTGTTAACATAAAATGCCGCGCAAATTATATGAAATTTAAAAACTGCTTTATTTATTATTTTAATTATAAATTTGATTAAATAAAGGGGACTATTTTAATAAATGTCATGTGTTTGTCACCCTCGGAAAATAAATATATATTAATTAGCTCAACTAATTTTAAAATTCTAGCCTCAATGCAAAAAAAAAACAAGTACAAAAATTGTTACCTCGTCTTATAAGCAGATAGCGATGGCTTACAACGGTATCTTTGTCTGTTCAAAAAATAAATCCACCTATGTTTTGGTTTTACGATCAGAAAGTCTCCAATGATTGTGCAATAACATGTTAATTATAAAAAAGCACACGAAAATATATTCAAAATGTATAGAAAGTATTATCTTAGTTGCCTGGCTAATTTTAGTCAACAAGAGAAGTCTAATATATGCATGTAAATTACGAGTCTAGAATATAATTTGTTAGTTCTTCCTGTAATTTATCTGTCCTTATCTTAATGTTTTCTACAGTAAATTGTATATTTTATTATTTGAAGCACTAAATTTTTTTCTCAGTGTAGGCAATTAGTGGTACCAAATGATGGAGCACTCACCTGACTGAGGTTGACAAACGACAACAAAAGTATAGAAAGATAAGATCGAAAACCATATGGCGATCTAAGTCAATATACTCAACTTGTGCAATCGCACGAACTGACCTTTAAAATGCAATCGCCGCTCTTGAGGCCACATAACGAGGCAGGTGTGCCCGCTGCCACTTCAGAAACCTGGGTGGAATACATGCAATTAGCAAGACAAAGATACAATCCAAAAAAAAAAAAAGATCATACCCATGGATATGGATCCCACTTGCTGCGCGTAAGACGAAATCCATACTCTTCGATTTGTGGAGCAGCGCGTGGGTTTTTAAGAGACGCACCGATGACTTTTGATCTTGACGATTAGCGTCAGTTGTGTCATCCTCATCGCCATCTGCACCTACATTGATCTCTTGCATTGGACACGTGTGGCCCGAATCTCAGGTATTTATTACAAACTCGCGTTTGAGGAATAAAAGACGTGTTCACCGCACGCCCCCACAAGCAAACTGCCTCAGAATTTTAGCTTAAAGCGTTTTGCTCTATTCACAGTCGCTCTGCTAAGGTTAACTGACTGACTGACGCTCACAGCATCAGCAGCAGTTGCTCATTTAACATGTTTTCGTTGTATTGTTAGTTTATCTGCTTTTTTTGAGATATTTTAACGCAATTTTCACCACATACATTTGTAAGCGAATGGCTAAGAGCGGATTTGTACAATGGCTAAGGTCAAAAATAAAAGAGACAAAGACAGAAAGAGAGACAGACAGAGGTAGAGAGATATAGAGCGAGATAGATAGATAAAGAGAGAGAGCGAGAGAGGCAGCTTGCGTATGTAAATTAATCAATACATTTGTTTAAAATTTAACAGTGAGTTTCTGGCGAGTATTTGAATCGGTTGTATTTGAACAGTTGAACACATTTTTTGATATTGTTAGGAAAATAATGCAAACACGATTGTTTGCGATTTGAACACAGATACCCTGTATGAGTATTAGGGTAGTCATGGTTCTGCTAGAAAGTTGAATTTAGTTATTTAATTGATTTCTTTGAAATACTGCTAGCATCTATTTATTTAATTATAAATAGAGCAGAGTTTTAACGGCAACTGTGTCTTATCTTTGTACAGGATAAATATGTTTAATCTTGATTAATTTATCTTGAGACCATTTGCATTCTTGTTACAGGAAAATAAGATAAACTTATCATACAAATATTTTTTATCTCTTACGGTGCAAGTTTTGAAAACCTAGAGAAAGGCCAAAAATAAATACAAAAATATATTTGGACTTTTGTTGTTTATAAGCAAAAATTGAAATTTATCAACACTTTTTATACAGAATGTATTTAAAAAATGCTTGTTTTTGGAACTTATTGCCTTTAACTCTTTGGTTCAAAGTAACAAAGTTTAATTGAGTTCAAAATGCATTCAAATGCAGCAATTATGTATTTTATTTTTGCATAGAAGTAAGCTAAAAACAATATTATTCTCAAAGTGACGCCAAAGGTGACGACTAACAACAAACAAAGAGCATAAATACATAAATAGATGAACCAAGCGTGTGCCTGTTTGCACTCTTATAAATGAAAATATTATATAACAACAATTAATGGGCATATAAATATATTCATAAGTTCACAAGGCAGACAAAACATACTATACATACTTATAATACATTTAACATTGGCTTGGTTCCTTTTGCTACAATTAGCCCTGATTAAACGCGGGCTTTGATTGAGGATTTTAATAAACGTTTAATTGGATTTTCTATAATTTATTAGCCCAATTGTAAGTTGAAATTGGCCGATGGTTATGGCCGTTGCCATTGCTGTTTTTCATTACCTCTCAACTTCAAGGAGCCACAGAAGCCAAGTTGAATGTCAAAACGAACAACTACTTATGAAGCCCATAACATAAAATTTCATGTTTTCAATTAGTCTATTCAATAGATGTGAGTTGAGTTGAATGTTGAGTCGAGTTCATGGCTTGACCGCGACAACAATTGATTTTATTAATCTCGTAAAAAAATACAAATATTGGCCAAAAGGCAAATCACCAATTTCAAGTACAGCCACACGCTAATTTTAAATTTCGAAAGTTTTTAAAATACTTTATTTATGTATATAATAATTTGTATAATAATGTTATACTAGAGTAAAACATGAATAACATATGAATACTCTTTCTATGAAACAAGCAACAGCATATTTTAAGTCTTCATAGATGCGTATCCTTAGAAAACTAAGCTAGTAGCTTTAATTAATTATAGCATTAAGATATCAGATTTTATATTTTTTTGTTCATGAAATACAATTTAAAATTAAGTAACGGGTATAAAAATTGGAATAAAAATCTACACAGAGTATTCGCATAATTTCTATGGAGTGATGGATTGCAAATTAATTTGTTCTTAGCTTAAACTTTATTTTATTCATATTTAAAGAATTGTATCCAACAAATATAACTGCCTACCTATTAATTTGTCTGTCAGGTTATTATGTGTTCAGCAAGTTTAGATAGTTTGATTATTCTACTGTGAATAGTCTACCACCAAAAGCTTCAAGTGGCAGGTTCGTTCTGCTGCCGACAGATGACGCTTTACGGTTCCGCAAATCGCAGCTCAGTTTGTCAGCTGTTGGCTGTGGCAGCCGCAGTTTGCTTTCAGCCTTTGAGTCTGCGCAGGCGCCGCCTCGCAAGTTCCGTTAACGCGTCGGAAGTGGAAGTGGCTGTGGCGGCACTGGCGATCGCAGATTTAGCGTGTGCCGCGAATTAATTGATCTAAATAAATAAGCATAAAGTAAGTGTTAGCCAGTTGGCCACTGGAGACAATTTACTCGCATGTATGTGTTGAACGGTGTGTAACGATTGCAACATTTTGTGGTATTGCTGAGCCTTGAGGGCTCTGCGCCTTTAAAAGTTGTGTAATAATTATAGTTTTTTAATGGCTTAAACGACCTTGCACCTACGGCTAGCCCTAATGCTTTAATGTTGTTGCTTGGCCAAATGACGCTTAGATTAGAATGCGTTGACAGCGAGAAACTAAAGCTTTGTTGTCCAATTAACGATTCAATTGAAAAAGCTCTTTTTAAACAAGGAAGTTAATGTTTTGAGTCACACTTGATTTCTATAAATAAAAAAGTTATTTAATTATAAATACATCAAAAGTGATCGAATATATGTGTATATATGTCTGCAGAAATGCTGCTAAGAAAAGGAAGTCAAATTATATACTTCATAAAAACAGTGTACATACGTCTACACCTATGCATATATATTTATGCACAGCTCTAGTTAAATATATGTTAGTGAACAACAATAGAGTAATTAGCTGAAATAACATCAAAGTGATCCAAAATATTTTGGTAAAAAATATAAAGTAATTGTAATCTGGCAAGCCGTAGATTTAATACACTACAAGTCTGCTCTCAACTCACCGGTCCAAATGTATACAGCAATCTTTGAGAATGGTTGAGAAATCTCAAGAAATAAAAATTTACTCTAGTATAAACGAAATTCTTATTTGATAAACTTCGTAATAAAATTATATTAGCCTTTGGAAGAGTATAATTATTACTGCGTTAACCAACTGAACTAAATAAAATAAGTAGAGTTATTTGGCATTTGCCATCGCAGAAATAGTCATTATAGAGAACGATCCGGATCTAATCAAAAAGCGCACTGTACGTATAGGAGTACAAGATTGTATGTAACTGCTGTCGGCGCTGACAGCGACGTCGGCAGCGGACGCCGACGTTGACGCTGACGGTGGCGCATGCGCAACAACTTTGGACGTTTGGGGTTTCTGGGTCTCTGCCATACATTTCATTTTCTGTGTTGCTGTTGTTGTTGTCGGTTGTTTGAGTGTTTGTTGTGTTGTTGTTGTATTTGTGTAATTGTGACGCAACTCGTGTGAGGTTGTTTTTGCTTCGCCTTGTTGGCGATTGGCTGAAAACGAAAGCGGTAAAACCCGCGTTAATTTAACAGATATATTTATACACACAGTACACTGTAAGTGTGTTGCTTGTAGTTGTTGTTGTTGCTGTGTGTTGCATGGATTTCAAAAGCGCCTGCAACAGTTGTCGGTGATTAAGTATCTCGTGCTTTAGTTATTATCCACGCGCGACTATGATTAGTTCGCATTGCTTCCTCCAACTAAGACTACGACTAAGTCTAAGTTAATCGCGATTGAGAAGCTTTCAAAATATACACATTGTATACGCATAACGGTAAACTGTTGCAATGTAACTGATTATTGGAGCATTGGTTGAAAGGCATTAGCCAAGTCGAAATAGCGTGCAAGTTCTTACCTAAACTATATACATATATATAATACAGACTCGTGCCACATATTCGTCGCACTTAGTTGCAATAGTTATTTAATTATTTGTTTGAACTTTTTGTTGTTGTTTGTGCTGTTGACAGCAAAGTGGCTTTATAAACAATTTAATCGTGTGTGTGTGTGTGTGTGAGTGCGTATTTAAATTGGCTTTGTTTATTTTGAACTAAATTGTGCGAGCTTAGATAATGCAATTAAAATTGCAATTAATAAAACAATTGTAATACTATATTCACTATTCTACATGCACAATTTTGCATTTTAAGCCATGTATTATGATACTGGCTCAATTAATGTTAATACGTTATACATTATTTAGCTTTTGGCCGCGTTTACTTCACGTTTGCGACGTCACACGACGATTTCATGGCCAATGTCAGAAAGAAGTGAAGTGGTCTCTCGTTCGGTTCGTTATTTTCTAGACAAATACACACATATAAATATGTATATATATATGTATGTTTGTACTTTTATTTGTATAGTTGCTCTGCGACTTTAAAAATATGAATTATAATCAATTTGATTTTGAGAGTCGTCATGACAAGTTACAGCAAGTGGGGAGCGGTGCGAGAAGGAGAGGGGGAGGGCTGTCCAAAACACGGATGAGAATGACAACAACAACAAAAAAAAAAAACAATAACGATATAAATGAAAGTTTAGCTTTATGTTGTTGTTGTTGCTGTTGTTGTTCGCTTGGTAAAATGAGACAGCATTAGCGGATGCTGCTCAGTGCGGCCTTAGTGCGTAATTTGATGTACTTGAACTTGCGTTACCTGCACCACTCACACCACTCATTCACATGTTACACGCATTCATTGCTTGGTCTGTCGCTTATTTCAATCTCATACTCGTTGTTCCGGCTGTGGCTCAGTGTCTACCTGTGATCTTAATTGATTTAACGCGTTACTCGGCCTTTCCACATACATACGTACTATATATGCGTGAGTGAATGTTGGGGCAAAAGTTTTGCCACCACTTTGATTTATTTGCGCAAATTTTACGCTATTTTGCTGAAAATGGCAATTGTGTTATGGTGGCGGCAAACGCGGCGTATGCTTAATTGCCAAACAGTTTGCAAAGTTTCTTGGGCCTATGCTAGCAACCTGTAACTTTCAACAACCTTCTAATTAATTGAGCTTCGACACAGGTGCTGAAAGGTAACCAAAAGTAAAAGAATTGCCCACAAAAAAGGTGGCAATATCTCAGAGTCCAGGTGGCCTCTCATCTCATGACGACGACGACGACGACGACGACATCGAGTATACGCCGTGGGCTGCGTACGTGCGAGGCATGCCAAAGAGTATACGCCTCGCCCGTTGACACGCCCATTTAGCTAAACGAATAAAACAGTTCAACGCCCATTTTCAAAAGTAATACATACGCATGTGTGATGGTTGATAATTAAATACATATGCACGGACTTTTCCGCCCTCTCATTCCTCCGTGTGTGTCCTGCACATATCTCAAGTGTTGAAAATGGCCCAAATTTATGTCAGGCAGCCTTCGAGTTGGCTTCTTGAAGCTGTTGGCTGTGATTGTGTATGTGTGTCTGCTTTTGTCTGACATAAATTACATACTTGAAATGCCTGCCCTAAACGTGCGACCTTGAGCACGACAACAACAATAAGATACTACACATTTTACAAGTATTTTTCAACATGAACTCACTGCATTGTGTCTGCTTTACAGTTACGCCTTTAAGATGCTGCAGCAATGCATAATCAAGTCGCCGAACGGCGCTTTGGGATTGAATTTGAGTCGTGCACCTGGGACCCGTATCCATGGGTCATGGAGTGCAGGCGGAGTCAAATGCACAATTGGCAGGTGTTTGCATCGGTGACACCTTGCTGCAGCTAAATGGCATTGATGTCTTGCATGAGGATCAGCGAGCTGGCCAACAAACTGCGGGAACATTGGCTAACAGGCGCTGGGCATGCAACCATGATGATGTGGCGACAACAGACAAACTCTTTGGGTTCAACTGAGGACCCCAACGAGGCGGCGCACGCTGTGGTAAGTCACCATCAGTTGGCAAACGAAACCACACTCACAGCACAAACATACGAACAATTAGTTTCCAGACTTAGCTTAGCCTTAACTCTCTTAGCCCCGTTTAAATGGGTCACAGAAGAAGAGAGAGACCGTTATGCATTGTTGATTAGCTATGTTTGTTTAAAAATTTGTTGCATTGTTGCAATTGTCAAACAAGTAGAAGAAGCAAAAGAGCAGTTATTTGTTTATACAGAGTTAATACAGTTGAATCGATTTTTTATTGAATTGTTGAAAGAAATTACAATTATAGAAGAATGGAATGCTGGTAAAGATATCTTAATTTGATTAAATTTAATAAAGATAGGATGATCAACAAATTTTGATTTTCGACTTATTTTTTTAAACGAAAACTTCTAGTTATTTTCGTCTAAAATATGCGTTGAGAACAGAAATTTATAAAATAGGGAAAACATCTTAATTGTAAAATGACCGTTCATTTATAGTTTTATATATTCCTCATAAAGTTATAAAATATAATACAATACACACGTATATGTCGAATATTTCTGGTTTTAGAAATCAAGAATTATAAGTGAAACTTGTTTACAAAAGAATTTTATTCTCTGTCCATCTAAAGACTTAATATATTGACCTAAGTAAGGATATTCATATGGTTAATATTCCTGCTTCTACAAAATTTATGATTAGCTAAGCAATGCACAATTAGTTTTAAGGATTTATTGTTTTAGAAATTTTATGTGAATATTCATCAATCATCAATTATTACAAAGTAAGTTTTCGATAGTTTTTAGACTTAATGCATTGCTACACCTGAGGAATAAATGTCAATTAGTCTAATGAACACAAACATGGCTGAAATTGATGTCCTACATGTCGATGTGTTATTTATGTCTATGTTTAATATTTCACAACAATATTGGTGCTAATTTAATGTAAATGCATTTCCGGCCATTTAAGAGTGTCCTTTTGAGACAGCTGTGTAATTTTGCTGCTAGGCAACTATCAGCTTCTTCTTCTCTCTCTGAGGTGTTCATCTGTCGGTCGAATTGCTAAGTATTTTATTAAATTTGACACATAACGAGTACTGCTGTACTGCTGTACTGCATTACAAATTCAATTGACCCAAATAATGCATGGATGCAAAAACCCAAATTGTACACAAACACATGTACCCAAACATGTGCAAACTTACCTGCCTATGTCATTTCCATATAAATTCCCAATCAATAATGCTAAAGGCCTTGCTTGTTTCTGCTAGAGATGGACGCGTGTCGTGTCTTAAAACTGATTTCGTGTTGACAATACATTATTAAAATGGTGAATCTAGACTGTCAATCATACTTGTAATAGTATATATATATAAAACTATGAATATATAACTCTTTGTCCTGACTCACTGAGCATTGTACATGCCAAATTTGGACACAACATAGCGAAGATATTTTGATATAAAATCCTTAAATTAAATATCGGTTAGTTGCAATAAAATTTAAGATAATGAAGTTAGTTGATTTCGATTTGTGGGCAAATTGTGACTGGTTACAAATTTAATTGACAAGAAAATCAAAATAATTATGGCATTTCATACTGCATAGGATATTGGTAATTAGATATGGCAACTTAATTGTTGAATGAACTACCAGCTAGCTTACTTGTGATAGTAATCACAAATGCATTAATGTAGAATTTATTGCATATTAAAGATAAAATGGTTCAATTGATGACTTAACCTGCTTAGTTGTCAATTGATATTTATAGCAATCATAACATAAAACCTAATGTATATATTTTACTATTGTGGTTTAGAAAAGGAGTTAGAAATTTAATTTTGAAACTTACTAAATTCTTTGTTTATTTCTCTTTGCAGCATGGCATTAATCAACAGTCGCTGCAAAAGTTTGCAACCTGCCTGCAACATATTGCCCAATTCATCAGAGTGTCCTGTTTGTTGTGATGTAAGCAAACGAGTCTAAGTATTTCGTATTCTCTTATATATTTTCTTTTATAGCCGGAGGCAAGAAACAAGCGGTAAGTGGATGTTGATGCTGAGTTGTATCGATGAGGTTGTCGGCTGTTTGGCGTGCAACGCAGCTTGCTTGTTGTAGTAGTTGCCTGTTGCCTGTTGCCGGTTGCCGGCATTAGTTTTATTCCGGTCATTATTCAACTCAACCAAACTGAACTATGGTCTGACAAAACCGAAGTTGGCTTGTTTGCCTTTTTGGTCGGCATATGCCTGCCAACTGCCAACTGCCACCACTCGTCCTCCATTCTTGCCGCCGTCCCATGCTACTCTTCCGGCTTGACGTTGATTTTGCTGCGCAAGTTTGTTGCTAATCACGACCGTGTATAAAGTTGAAACGTTGAGCTGCACTAGTGATTGCGCGCCCACGCCCATGCTCTAAATATGCTCCACCTCCAACAATGCTCCGGGTATAAGTCTATATGCGTCTATACATATGTTCGTATGTATGTCGTCGTTGTTTACAATGTTATTCACAGCTTGACGATGTCGACCATGTACCATGTAACTGCCGGTGTTATTGTTTTGTTGTTAGTTAATCACCCGTTAGCTTTGTTGCTCGCAATGACACAAAACCTACATTTATTAGCATGCATGTAAGTTATTTTACATACCCTGTAACTATAAAAATCATTTTTATGCTGTCTAAATTGATATTGTAGGTAGATAGATCTGCTGATATACGTTTTCGTCGTTAAACAGAAAATATTGAAGTACAGACAATCCAAAGCATCCTAAGCTCATTTCTAAAGCTGAGTACAAAAAATCCCATTCAAGTTCTGAAATCTTAAAATTAGGTATCTGGGTTACTTAAATAAATGCTTGTTAAATCTAGTATAAAAGATCGTAGAATACAAGTTATAAAAAAAAAGATCTTAAACTTCTCCTGAAATTATATTGTTTGTAGTACAAAGTATGTAAAGATCGTAGAATATTAGTTATAGTAACAAAGATTTTAAACCAATCCTTGAAATTGTTTGTATACAAAGCATTTAGTTTAATTTAATTTTAAGACATACACTAATAATAATATCAAGCAAAAAATAAACAAAATTTAATACCATTCTTATAATGTACTCAGTTGGTTAGCAATCTTTCTGCTTTATTTCAAAGTTTTGTTAGTGGTACTATAGCAGGGTACTTTTAAGTTCACATCCATTTGACTTGTTAACATTTGATTTGAGGTGATATATGGGTATGGAATTCATATATTGCGTATGTTTGATAAATGTTTGCCATCGCATGGATTTGATTAGCTTTTTGTTCTAGTGCCTGGCAGCACTTTGGTGAAATATATAGCATGCTGGTTTGATTGATTAGGGATTTAAAGTCAAATATTGTCGATTAGGCGGCAGGCAATATAAATGGGCACAGGCCAATTACATGGCTTTGCATACCATATATATATTTATATGATAAAATAGAAGTGCACTCTAAGCTCTTGTTCATCTGAAATTTAAATTACAAGCAGCTTGCCACTGAACGTTGCAAGTAGCCAGCAAGTGGCCAGTGGCAAACAAGTGCTGAGGTGTAAATCTATTTATGCCACCATGTCAGCAAAAAACATAACTTTAATTAATTAGACAAGATAAAATGAGTGAGACAGCCGCAAGCCTGAAACATCCCAAGGACAGACTTATGTTAAAATTTTAGCTTATCTGCAAATGAAATTTTACATGCAAAACCCAGTTGTTTGTCTGTGTGCGGTGTGTGTGTGTGTGTGTGTCCGTCTGTGGATCTGTTGGCCATTAATTAAGCATGCATTGGAGACTAAACTGGGCAACCAGAGCAGCAGCTAGCTAGAAGCCCAGTTAGTTCGTGTCGCAGTAACACAGCTAAGCACAAACATACATATAGAATCACATGTTTTATACATGACACATGCAACACTATGGCCTCAACTGGTCCATTGAAATCTCCAGTCTAGTTCCAGTTTCTACTACACAAAATACATAATTTGTTTATTAACCTGAAATCAGTTTATGCAGCAGGAGGATAGGTAAAATATAGTCCAACTAACAGCTTAAAAACCGGTCAGAACTTCCATTTCTATATTAGCAATTATTATAACTACAGCACGCATAAAATACATGAGCACACATGAGTACTGTATGTATGTATGTATGTATGTATGTATGTTTGTGTGCTTTATTTGTTATGCAAACAGACAAGTCCATTTGTTATTATGGATTTTTGTTTGCATGATTTCAACAGGCACAAGCCATGTTACAACATTTGTTACAACATACATATGAGTATATATGCATTGTCCAGAAGGTCATGGCGACGGCGATAAAGGCCGGATCGAACAGGCATGGCAGGGCGGAACAGAAGGAGTAGAATACAGACAGGAATACGGTGAGAGGCAGAGGCGAGGCGATGGCAGCAGGCCACCGCCGCGGCGCGCCGCGGTATGGCAGGCGGCATGACGCGATGGCACAGGCGAGAAAGGAGCGAAGCATACAGCTGTTGCGTGCTGGCCAGCGCCTAGCGCCACGATTTAAAGATACGCGCCAGCAACAGCACGCGCTGCGCCGCACCACGTTGTCCGTCCAACCCGCCCGCCCAACCACGCACCACGTCGCGCCACCAGCCGCCACGCCGCCGTCCGTCGCCGTCAACCCACCATATATGATGTTGTCGTCACGCTCACGTTTGTTTCATCCAGCGTACCAGCGGCGGAACAGGTGTTCACGCCTGATCACTTCACGGCTGCGCGTCGTCACGCTGGTAATGGCCATTTACCAGCTTTAATTACTACGGCCAAAAAATGCTCATTTTTACATATTGGCACAGGTGCTCAGCATGGACAGCTCACAAAGAGCTGCATCGCCTACAAATGAAATGCTGCATCTGCCTGCAGAACAAACACGCCTGCATCTGCCCAAATTCCATACCCTGCCCAAGGCTGGGCCAGCTCTATAATGCTGCTTGGCTTGGCTATACAATGGAAAACCTACTTGGTTGCCGCTACCATGCTGCGTGCATATATGCCACAAGTGACTCTGTCTATTTTGTCGGTGCGGAAGTGGTTCTGCAGCCTGCTTAAGCAGAGCACAAGGCCTAATTTGTCATTCATGGACGTTCGATCTCAATGAGTAGCGGCCCATGGAGAATCTACACTCTGAACAACGGATACATCGTACTCAATGGTGAGATTGGTATAACCGGAAACGTGGCCGCATTTAATGATCTGTTGTGCCTCAGCAAGTGTCTTCCCAATAAGTGAGATCTAAGGAGGAGGAGGAGTGAGAGAACAAAAGAGAGGAGAGGAATTATGTGTCGGTTACGGAAATGGATCAGCGGAAGTGACTGTCAGCAGGTGGAAGCCATCATCAGCTGGATGGACACTTACATTATCGACGCGCAACAAACGATCGCAGGCTTGATGCGACCCTGTCTTATAGACGGGGCCATGAAGTCTCACGTGTTACGATCAGCGGATAATCGGCACCGCCCTCAGCGTTAGGCCCAGACAACCACTCTCCCGCTCCACGGTGATCTGTGCCAGTTTCGAGGTAACATACAGACTATTTTGAAACTGCTGCAAACAGCAACAAAGAACAAAACAAGTGCATGAGAGATACGATAGATAGAATGATAGATGGATATATAGGTAGATGGATTCATATCGTGTATGTTCGATCGATAGATAAATCTCAAGATAGATTAATAAGTTTCAAAAATAAAATAGGTGGAACTAAGATGAAGCGACGGATAAATAGATGTCAAGATTGATAAATATGTTGATCGATCTATGGAAAAATAGATAAATCTCAAGACAAATAGAGCCACTGATAAATTTGTAGATCAATGTATTGAATATTAGAAAAATCTTAAGCTGCAATAGATAGAGATAAATTTTAATATAGATCCCAAGTTCAAGAAGATAGAGGAGGATTTTAAAATATGACGTTGGATCTATCACCAAGATAGACAGATCGACATATAGATCATTTCAGAGATACTTTTATAAATAGATAAATCTCAATAAAGATAACTTTATTCTGAATATAGTTGAAATTATATTTCTCAAGACAATTAGATCGACCGATAGATAGATCAATAGATTGATAGCTCACAAGATAGATTGTTGGAACAATAGATGGTTGATAGATAAATATATTTCAAGAAGAATAGAAATCTCAAAGCAGATAAATAGATCACAAAATGCAAAAGATAAATATAATTTTAAATACACGTATATATAGATCAAGATATTTAAACTTACTGCATTCTGGCAACGAGTATTCAATTCCACAATAGCTGGTGACGGATCAGCTCCAACTCCAGCGCACAGCATGTTCATGATCTTTTGATTGCTCAGCCCAATTGTTGAGATGCCATCGATCTGATGTAATCGATCACCCGGCGCCAGAAAGTCAGCCGCATGACCCACTGGGTTGAGGGCTCCGATAACAGGTGGATAGGATAGATATTGCGCTCTGTGGATTATAAATGTGTAGAAAGTCAATGTCAGATCAATCGTTGCCAATCAACTTGGGAAAATAAACAGCAGTCAATATGTTCCTATCAATCTTACAAAATAAATATATACTGAGGTGGATCTCTAAGTTCCTTTATAGATGAGCTTCTACAGCTCATTTGTTAGCTGTACAGTTCTAAGATTTTCAGAGTCTGCTAAAGTAAGTGTAAAGACTAAAGATTATTAAAGAAACTGCAGATTAAGCTATGATCTTCTATATGTCGTCCTAGTTTATAATATAGTTTTCTCTTTGTGATTTTTTGTAGAAACTCATAGAAATGATCGTTCTGTTTTATTAACAATTTTTCATGAAATTGTATTTAATGACTTTTGACAAGTTCTCAAAGTGTTTTACAGTTTTCTTGTGATATTCTTATAGAACAAACTCTCTGGAATGCATTTCTATTTTTTTACCAAATGTTCCTAAACAGATCGTTTTTCATGTAAGATCTAAGATTTTAAATATGTATTCCTAATTTTTTATATTTGTTCCCTAACACAAGTCTAATTCCTAGAGGATCTCTGACAGATACTAAATCCACTAAGTACACTTCCACATTGTTTTCCTTTCTAGTGATCCGAAGAAGAACTCTTAGAATTTCCCTTCAACTCATTCTACAACTTTTCTGAAGAACCTGTGACAACTTTAACAACAGTCTCCATTGTGTTAAGTACCCGTAGGGTGGGAAAGGGGGGAATTCTTAAGGGGGTTTTACTTTCGACTACTGCGAATAATGAATTTTTTTTCTAATAAAATCTTTTTGATCTCTGAGATATTATCGGTTTTGGCCAGTTTCGTTGGCCAGCAACTTGCCCTGTTGCCTTGGTCTCCATTTCCATTTCTGTCAGCGGTTCGTCAAGCGACACTGTCGCGCCTTTTTGGCCAACAAAGCAACAGCAACAACAATCAAAATAACAACAACAAAACAAACAGAAACAACAACAACAACTCGTAAATAAATGTATGCTTAAAAAGCAAACTGTTTGCTATTATGACAAACTACAAATTACGCGTAGAGGGCAGCAAATGCAAATTTGGCAAATTGCCAGACCCTCCCATACCCTCTCTCTTTTACCCCCCCTCCCCCACCACCTTTTCGTAGCCCTCCCACGGCTTTTGGCCAGTCGAAGGCAACGACAACGACAAAGAGGAAGACGTCATTGTCTCAGACGCTTACGTCAGAGAAACAGATGAATTGGTGGTCGTAATGGAACCCTGGACTTTAGTCCAGCTCTGGATTAGGTCTAGGGTTTCATCTCTGTCTCGCTCACTCTGCTCTCTCTCTCCTATCTCTAGCTATCTCTCTCTTTCTCTCTCTCTCTGTCATGTAGGCTGTTGTAGACTGTAACCGTGTCCAATGTGTTCTCATTCGCGTTCTCTCGCAATATGTCGAGATTAGTCAGGGAAACGAAATAAAAATTGTTTCGGATGCAGACGATATATGTATTATAATGTCTGGCAGTCGACAGACTCGACCCCATCGAGTGGCAGTGCAAGGGGAGAGGGGTAAGGAGGGGGCGTTGGCTGCTTTGAAATGATGATTTATTTTGGCAGCGGCGACGGCGACGACAGCATTTGCCATCGTCGTCGACGTCGCGTCGTCGTTATCGACATGGACGCGTTCCGCATTCAAATCGCATCGTCCCCCTTTGGCTGGAGATCACGACCGTCAGAGCAACAAACCAACAGACTGTCAGAACCCCAGACCACAAAGTGAAACAGTCGTAACCCTTTTCCCAAATATTAAATGAAAAGAAATAGAAGAAAATCATACAAATCTAAACTAACACCCGCAATTTGAAGCAGGGCCAGCCCCAATTTGCATCAAGTAAATAAATTATAGTACTTATGACACAATCACAATTCTGTTTAACCAAAAAAAGAGAGCTATAAGTAGTTCAGCTGAAAGAGCAGTAAATATCTTGCTTAAATAAATTAAAAACAAGTGTTTCCCATAGTCGAGATCCCGACCATACGATACCCGTTTCTTATTTTAATATATATAAAAGTACTTTAAAGAAAATACTTGTAGTACTTTGAAAACATTAAATCGCCATAACTACCGCTCTACTTGTCCGATCTGGCTGCGATTCAGTGGGATAATAGATAATAATAATAGATAACGTTAATGACCACACAAAAAACGTATTATTTTAAAAACTGTGGGTGTGATGGTTTTTCGCGATTTACGGGCGCGGAAGAAGGCGTGTGAAAATTTTTAAACAAACTTGACCTGCTCCAACGCATTTGGAGTCTTTGGGTTGAAAGTTTGGTATCTCTATCTCTTATAGTTTCTGAGATTTAGACGATCACACGGACGGATGGACAGACGGAGAGACACACATGCCTATATCGACTCGGCTGTTGATGCTGATCAAGAATATATATATACTTTATGGGGTCAGAGATGCCTCCTTCTCCCTGTTACATAGATTCCAACGAACACAATATACCCTTTTACTTATTTTTTAAGTAACGGGTATAATGATTAACATTCAGTTTTACAAATCTCATTTCTTTAAAAAAATTTCAACTTCAGGTAGTTTATGAAGTTCAGAATGGACTTGTTCAAGTGACGCTATTAATAACAAATTTTTAAAACTCTTCTAATAGTCATGTTATTAGAAAGATATATTTTTGCTTTTATCATTTTCGAAACTTTCTTTTACATATATATATACATATTTCATGCTGAGATAGTTGTAGTAATATGAAAGATTATTTTCTATCAACTTTTACAGGCATTTATCAGTCTGGAAATTTCTTTAAGTGACACTGTTATTGAAACAGCTAATAAATAGGTTAATGAAATACATTTTGTTTTGAAACAGTTGAGAAAGTGTGAGTTCTGTTGGCTTTTATAGCTACTTTAAAGTTTTGTTTTCAAATAAATTTTATTTTAAGTTTTGTTAAGCGAAAAATATATGAATAGCAAAGTAAACACTTTTAATGGTAATCATTATTTTTTTTTTTTTTTGTAATTAGATAGAGTCGAACCTTTCTAACTCAAATCACCATTTTTTTTAAGTTTATTAAAAGAAATTTTTAAAAAATGTTTTGTAGGGCTCACAAGCTTACTTAAAGAATAAAAAATCAGAAGCTAGTGACTACTACTAAAGTTAAACAAAACTTTAAAATTCACAAATTAGTTACTAAAATTCAAACACTTCAAATTGCTTTTACTCTTACTTTACTATACTTTAACTTTAAAATTTTCTCTTATTCTTCTATTAAACGCAATTTATTGGTGATTTCCCCGAAAAATTCGACTTACAGAAGCTCGTGCCAATATTTTAGTTCGAGTTATGGAAAAATTCGACTTATGGTAATTCGAGAAACGGAAGCAGAATTGTTTGTAATTTATTCAGTAAACTCTATTGCCACTTAATTTTGTTCGAGTTAAAGAAAATTCGAGTTATAGAAGTTCGAGTTAGGGAAGACTGTTTGTGAATTTTATTTTTTTTAAATTTATTTTATTTGTATTTCTTGGTACAAAGTGCAATCAATTTTAACTAATAGCTTCCACACTATAGAAATATTCTTAATTGCAAACTGCAACGAATATTTTTTAGATGTGGCCACCCTTAAATGGATTACAGATTAGACATAATTATAAAAATATTTGATAATCTTTCAATCAATGTTGATGCCAACTTGACAGCTGTCAGAGATCAGTTAAGAATTCAACTATTGAGTTGTGAGTAGAAAAATGCGGGTTGCTGTTTTCCATCTCGCATTTCCCAATGGCATTTGAACATTTTCCAGCTAAAATTTTAGCGGGGTGCCTTCATAATTATATAATGCTTATCTTTATACTCAGAGATGGGCTTCTGTCTGTGGGCCATTAGGTTGCCACTTGAAATGTTCCATTTATGTGGCATTTCACAACTTCCCAATTGTTCGATTTGCCATTCCCAAATTCCATTTGTGGAACACTCGTATTGCTTACCTGCAAAATTGATGGCCAAATGGAGGGCGTTGCGTGGCAGTGTGATCGTTGCATAGGTTGTGCCCCTTTCCGGTGCCAAACCGGAGTCTTCAGATTGTGCGGGGCTCATTGCGCGGTCAACTGCGAAAAATGAATGAAGAGGAAAAGGGGAAATGGATGAAATCATGGCGTAAAATCAACATCAAAGGTGATTCTCATTTTCTTTTTATTTATCTAGTTTTTTTTTTTTTTGTTTTACATATTTTTTGCAGACAAAGGCGGTCATTGACCAGCTACTCCTCTTCCTTCTCCATTCTCCTTCTCAGTAAGAAAAGCGTCATCATTCGCCAACAGCTGTCAAAGGAATGAAGAAGAAAGAAGACCAACCGCCAGCAGACCGTACGATGAGACGAGAGATGAGATGAGACGAGATGTGATGTGATGTGATGTGATTGCAGACCCCATTGGGCAGCCATTGCACTTCTTAATTTATTCATCAACACCGTTGAATTAACCAAAAACAAAACTAAAATCTAAAATTTGAAAAAAGGCGCCAGAAGATCAAAGAGATTCGCAATTCCGGCTGGAGCGAAAGTACTTCTTAAATGTACACGCCCACCTGGTCGCATAATTGCCTTGATTCCTCAACTGACTCATGCAGACTTTCACAATTCATTATATTTCTTAACATTTCTTCACAAAGCTCGTTTAGCCGTGCTCAATACACGACCTTCAATCAGGCCAATGTTTCAATTAAAATTCTTTCAAAAACGCGAAATTCATAAATAAATCAATTAATCTTTATGACTCTTTCTTTTCTCTTTACTAGCTCGCTTACAATTCTTTCAGTTGATTCTTCGTGAAGAAGAAAAGAAATGAAAAATTATTTATAAATGGGAATCAACAAAATGAAAAATGGCAACAAATTTAACACAACTGTGCACAGTTGCAAATTATTATGGAGAAAAATTAACAACAACAAAATGCACCAAGTTTTATTTTCTATTGTTCCTATATGAAACTCTTTAAAAAATTACATTGAAGTGAATATTGCGAAATGTATCACAAAAATCATCACAGGGTAATTTGACAAAAGTATATTCCAAATTCATTAGCGTTTCATTTCCGCTTGTTCCACTTAAAGAGCATAAATTACTGAGAAAGATATATCAAATAAAAAGAAAAAATTGAGTAAATATTACTGTATTAAAAAATTTTAAAAAGAAACTTGAAAATTAAGTTGCAAATTTCATTAGTAATTACTTTTTGCATATGCCATTAATACCTGTTATTATAAGAGAAGTAAAATAAAAATAATAATTATTTTTAGATTGAATGTTTATCCAAAATAACAGTTATCTGCATACTTTTTAGATATTAGAAATAAATGTGAAAAATTTAAAAATAACTTCTTACGATTCTAGCACCAATAAATCAATATTTATACTTAAACCATATCATTGGGTTCAATAATTATTACATCAGATCTATGAAATTGCCATATATATAATCATCTTAATAATAGTTCTCTGCGCTGTGGTAACTCTATGCTTTTGACGATGTGGCAACACTTTTTGCGACAGCCAGGCCACACGGCGTATGCGCGATGTGCTACAATTGCAGCATTGCCCGCGTGTCTCGCGTGTCTCGCGTTGCCCGGAAAGCACTGAGAGCAACAGAGACGCACACCTCAATACACACACACAAACACACACACAGTCAGAGAAACTTTGACGTAAAACGGCGACCGCTGCGGACGCGACTTTTATTTTCGAACGCTTCAATGGCGCATAAAGTTTTTCTTAATGCCTGCCCGAGTATGAAAAGCAAAAACAATAATTAGGCAAAACCAGCAACAACAACAGCAACAAAAAGAAAAACACAATAAGACCAAAAAAAAAACAAAAACACAAATAAAAAACGATAAGAAAAAGAAAAAAAAGCAAAGGCAAGGGCGGGGAAGCTAAAAAACGTAGCGTTGAAATTTTTACGTTTCGCTTCATTTGCGTAGCGCAACAACAAGAACAGCAACAACTACTACGCACACATCTTGCAGATACATTTGTGTATCTTGTGTGTGCGTAGATACATTCGCTTTGGACATTTGCGCCACATTTCGCGGCGTGCTCCGATTTTCTATACGTATCTAATTTATTTTCATTGAATTTACTTTTATGCATTAGTTTCTCCGTAGCCGGAAGAGGGCACTATGGGAAAAAAGTCAGATTTTGTTGCCTTTAATTCAAATTTGTTGTTGTTCAGTATTTTAAAAATGTTGTGATTTTCTATATCTAAATACTCCAGAAAGAACAAAAATATGTTTTGAAGCTCAATTAAAGTCAGCTGATTTCAAGTTGCCATGTGAACTGAAACAGTCCGGCAAATTTCTTTGCAACTTGCTGCGCAAATTGTGTTTGTTTTATTGTCCTAGTAAACAAAGTGTGAATACAAAAAATTTTAATCAAGGTATTTTAAAAAGTTGTTAAAAGAGATTTTTAGTATTTGTGTTTACTTGTGCAATTCTTTTATGTGTTGTTATGTAAAACACAATGCATCACAAGAGATTTTTGAAAGAATATTTACTTAACCTCTAGAATCAGATGTAATTAATAACTTTTGCCCGTTTTTCCTCTTTTTTAAAAAAAGCACATCTTGTAGATGTACATTTATGCTAAAAAATCAGATTTTTCTTATGATCAGTAGATGAGGGGGATGAAGACAAGGTCAAATAAAAATACAAAAAATTATAAGTTCTACTTTAGTATAACTTACAAATATCCAAAATCTTAGGTCTTTAGCTTTACATTTATGCATTTAAAAAAAAATTTAAATTTTTGAATTGGTCGGAGTGTGAGGGGTGAAGATAAGATCCAACTAAAGAAACTAAAGCAATCTTAAAATCCACATTAATTGAAGTAATAATTATGCTTAACTTCGAGCCTCTAGCTTTATATTTGGTTTTTATGTAAATATTATACCCTATATTTTTGTAGTCGGATTTGGAGGCGGAGGTTAAGGCCTGGTCAAATTTAAAAAAAATTTATTTTCTACATTTATTTAACTAAGGTTCAGCCAAACTTCAAGTCTCTAGCCTTACATTTTGATTTTATGCAAAAAAGTCGTGTTTTTTTCCATTGACAGGGGGGACAGGGGTAAGTAATTTTTTAGTACCTCTTTTGGGTTGTACATACGAGAAAGAGAGTACTTTCTGACATTTTCCCACTTGACGCATTCACATTCAAATTCGCTTTGAAGTCATTTTACATTTAACATTTTTATTTTTTCTACATTTACAATTCTTTCGCTGACTTTTGGAGCGACTTTTTTGTTAGCTGATCGTTTTTTGCCTTTCCTCGGCTGGCTATTCTTTATTTTTTCGCTAGTTTTATTTGTATGTGGTTTTTCATTACGATTGCCCACAAATTTTCATTTTCTCTATGTTTTTTTTTCTTGAACATAATTTATTGGAAACGACGAAATCATGTGTCCGATAAGTTTAAAAAAAATATATATATGTTTTAATATAAATTCATCTATCATACATATTAAACTTAACAGTATATAAAACATAAAGTTTAAATAGCTGGCAGAATTTAAGCTGCTCTTAGCTTGTTAATGCTGACATTGCAGACGAAATGTATCTTTAAATGACAAGTGTTCTATCTTTTCTTCGTTTTTATTTAATATAAAAATAATGTACATATTTTCTTATAGGCAGTGTTAAAAGCTTAATGAATCATCATTCTTATAGAAACAAATGCATTTGTTTATCTATTTATTTCATCAATTTTTCATTTTTTTTAAACAATTTCAATCTATAAAAACTTGGTTTGTTTCCTAGTTAAAACTAAATTATAATGTAAAAAGCAAGGCTGCAAGCCACAAAAAAAATTGTAAAGGTTCAAAGGATTGGTTTATATACCCCCTGAGCCCAAGGTTTGGGTTCAAACCTTGGTTCAATTTCATATAAAATAATATTTTTATTGTTATACATTTGTCTCAACATTTTGAACAAATTATTATTTTTTTTTTTTTTAGTTTAATTTTGATGATAATTTAAATTTATTTGATGATTTGAATGTGACTTATTTTAATCCGAAGTCTCAAATAATTGCAAAATATTAGAAAACCATAAAATTTAGATAACTATTTTTTTTCGAACCGAACCGGTTCTACGAGGTTCGGTTCAGAACCGGTTTGCAGCCTTGGTTAAAAGTATCTATACATCCAGCATTCTATAATTAGAAGTTGTCTTCTACTTATTTTCAAATATAAATACTTTTTAAATTAAAAAATTATGTCAGCTTTATGAATGGAAAAACTAAGAAATTTATTAGGCTCCATTAAGGTAATCAACCTAAAATACAACTTCCTTTATTAGAAACAACTTCCAAAGTCTTTAAATAATTAAGTTATTTTCAAAATGTTGCGGTTGACGAAACGAAGTTCTTTTTGACTTCATTAGGAAATTTACAAATTGGCAGGCGAAATTCGCAATACCATTTACAGTTCCGTTTAGAAGACGTCTGGAGAACGGAACGGGGATGGGGGGAGGAAAACCCCATTAAAAAGGAAACTATTTTTGGGGTACAGCTTTTGCCGCTTGTCCGTTGCATTTTATGGGCACTCGGGGCAAACGTAACGGCTTGTGGAATATTTTGGTTGCACGGGTGTCGCAGACGCAGTAAAATTTATCGGCGACAGTTGCACGTTGCAAGTTGCATGTTGCAAGGCGAATGCTCAAACTGACGGAAATTGCGCTCAGCCGCAACGAGTTGCAGCGAGTGGGAGCATGAGGTGGAAGGTGTGTGTGGCATGAGGGGCATGGGGGGCATGCCACTTCCTGGCTTCTTTCTAATCCTGGCAATTAAACAGCCAACGGATCACTTGGCAGCCTGATTAAAATAGATGGACAGTTGAACAGTCCGACAGTTGGGGGTTGGGGTTGAGGATGAGGATGTGGCATGCAACATGAATGGCAGCACTTGAAGGCCGATGCAAGGCAGAGATGCAACTTCAACTCAACAAAACTGACTGACAGTCGATTCGCTGGGGGTCGCATTTTGTTGTTGTTGTTGTTGTTGTTGTTGCCACCATTTGCGGCACATTTGCAGCAAGTTATGCCACAAAAGCGCTTTGCCACATTTACTTTGAAAATAGACATCATTCAAAATCCCACACACTGAATCTATTTGGCTCTCAATCTCTCTTTCTTTTCATAGCTCTCTCCCTCTCTCTCTCTCTCTCTCTCGCTCTCTCGCTGTCTGTCCCTGTTGAATACATTCTTGTGTTAATGATCTGAAATAAGTATCTTTTAACTAGACATCTTCATTCTGCGACTCAGCTGGAATTTGCCCTGTTAATTATTTATTTTTCTTGCTGCCTGCTGCGGCCTTGATGCCTCCTCATTCCTCCCCTTCCTTTGATCCCATGAACTGGATGAGGTTCCTCTATAAAGATAAACACTTTAAGGGCTATCTTTAGTATGGAACTAACGTATCTTACTGAACGTTACAAAGTTAATTAATAATATGTTAACAAAAATTACTTAGTTTAATATTCAATTATAACTAAAATATTTTCAACAGCCTTTGAGTTGAACTTGCTTATTGGAATAAAATATCTTTCGAAATTCAATATATATTTATATATTGATTTATATTATTCTCTATAGGGATATTCTTAAAAGTTTATCAGAATTAAATTCGCTACCTATTCAAAGTTATCTAACAAATTTTGATAGTATCTCCAAAGATATTCCGATGTTCATTACAATCATTCGTAAACTTCTCTGCTCTTTAACCTTATTCGTCTTTATTCTTTCTTTCCTAAAAATTCTTAGCTTTGTTCCGATCCCCTCAATATTTCGAATGTGTTCTGAAAAAATCTTGTTAGATTTTCATAACTATCATTCGTATTTCAGTTTATTCTGACTTCCACTTTACTAAATTTTTCACCTGATCCTCTTTAATTTTTTTAATAGATCGATAGAGTCACAATTCCTAGATGATCTGTATCTGATTTTCCGTATTTCGTGTCTCAGTCTATTGTAAACAGTCTTTTGTCGACAGGTGCCTCTCCAAATCTTCTCGTTTCTTCTCCTTTCTTCTTCAAATGTCGGACACTCGATGTGTGCCAATGGGGATTGATTGATTGACATATGGACTGTACTGTAAGTAGTGTGCCATTGACAGCTTGACGCTTTGTTATGCTTAACTTAAGCAGCAGGAAAGAAGAAGACGAAACGTATTCCAGAACTAAGGAAATTATAGATATAGATAAAGATATCTATAAGACTCAAAAAAAAAAAAGTAGAGTAAAAGTAGAACATGGCCTCGCCTCGATTCGTTTTTCATGTGCTCGTGTCCATTAACCTCACACTTCATAACTGGGGACAGTTACAACTTACCATGAAAATATGTCAAAAATTTCACAACACTATCTATGTGTAGGCGTCAAAAGGGGGAGTGGGGAGTTGGAGTTGGAGGTGGGGACACGCGAAGACAACAAGAAAAACCAATTATTGCAAATGAACTCAAGTGTGGTTCCGCAAAAAAGGGAGGAAAAAAAAAGAAATGAAAGAGAAAAATGTCAACATCTGATAAAGCCGCAATAAAGCGGCAAAATAACAGGCCCATGTTGCAAGCACAAGCACACGCACATATGTACATATGCACATATGTATGCTCTGTATGTGTATGCCACAAACTGGGCAGGACTGCGGCAAGGGCAGCGGATGCAGCCAAAGTGCAACAATCGCTCTCAACTCAACTGGGGAACTCAAGGGGCCGAGGGTGTCAAGAGGGGCAGAGGGGCGACAAGGGGGTGACCCTTGCGTGCAAAAAACGAATTCGCTGGGGAGTTGTTGTTGTTGCTGTTGCTGCTGTTGTGGTGGCATGCCGCATTTGCAGCAACTGCATTGAGATCCTCAAGTATTTAGCAAGACGTTGACATTTATTTGATGGTTGTCATACAAAAAAAAAAAAAGAAGACACCAACCAGGGCTGACAATGTAAATGCAAACTAGTTCGCAGCTATTAGGACTATTAACCACTGTTAAGGCAATGTAAATGCTCTGTTAAACAACAGTTAAGACATAACGTGCTGTTACTAACAATCTTAACACAATTTATTCCAGTTGAAAAAGTTGTGATCAAATGTTATGTGTTGTGTAACTTACATAAACTACTGTTTTCGCCCTGTTACTAACAATTTAACAGCTATGTTTTGGAAATGTTAGCTAGAAGAATATTTTTAAAAGATACTTGCTATCAGTATTTTTTCAGCCGTTCGTATGAATCGCAATAAATTTAATAATGAACACAAAAAAAAAATCTGCGAAAGGCGAAATTCGAGTAAGCCCGATTGTGAGAGACCCTGTACTTATTTAAAAAATAAAAACAATTTATCCAACAAGCCATATAAACTCATGCACACACAGTATGCAGCATCAGAACTATTTTCGAATAATTGTCGAGTTTACTATCCGATCTTGGCGATATTTTCAGTGCGGATCCAGACTACAAATCTTAAGACTGTAGCTATAAAAATGATTCTGTAATTAAGTTTTTTATGAGGACATGAAATCTCAAACAGAATATACCACTGTTTTGCAATTATTCGACTGATGATATTGCTTTAGAATATATATTCTTTATACAATCAATTGGCATAAAAACTATTCTTGGTACTCGTGTACCGAGTAGGAAAAATATAAAAAACCGAAGTATTTGTGAAATGTTATGTTAATTTTATGTTACTTGAGATTTTATGAACATTTGAATGCTCTGTTAAATAATTCTACATGCTGTTATTACCATAGAAATGCTATGTTAAATAGATAACAGAGCAAGAAGTTAACCGTTGTGAATGCAATTCAATTGAAATTCAATTCCCTGCCCCTGAATGAATTGCGAATGGAACTAAGAGAAACAGAGGCGGCAGACAAAGTCATGCCTCATATCGTGCATTCAACATTTTTTATGCCACAATCCGACTCGAGTCTTCGACTGCTGTACGACTCTCATTTGTGTATGGTTTGTAGGGTTGTTGCTCATTATGACGCCGTTTTTGCTGCAAATATTTGCGTCGTTGCAACAAAAATTGATTTATGCCCCATTCGAGTTGTTGTCGCCGCGACATGGAGCAGAGGCCAAGCGTTAGGGGCCAAGGGGCAAGGTACAGGGGTGAGTGCGTCGGGTGAGCAGAGGGACAAGGGACAGGGGGGCAGATCATCGTTGTCATTTAGCGTTGAGTGTCGCCACAATATTCACTTAATGAAGAGCAATGCAAATAAAACATGCAACAAAACAATTTCCATTTGCAACAAGCACATTTTCCATTTCCCGACACCCTAAAGAACCAATTCTTCGCTTCAATGCACACACACATGCGAGTATGTATATTATGATAATTTCCCAACAGTTCTCTTATCGCAACATGTAGTACTTGCAACCGTAAGGGGCACAGATTTATGCCCCAAAATGTTAATAGCCCATAACCAATCCCCGGCCGCACAATCCTCGCACGTACCGACCAACAGAGTGTGTCGTGATAAGGTTCCCAGTTCCCCATTCCCCATTCCCCGATCCTCTTGCCCCGTCCCTCGTTTCCCGTCAGCTGCAATTACTATTTGCATTCGAAAGTTGTGCATTTTCCTAACAATCAATATTTCAACCTTCCTATTGACACAATGATAGGCGTCGATAGCTGGGAAAACCGAATTCTCGTTTGCTAGGGGGCGTACCGATATTATTAAACATATCCATTTTATCAAGTACTCATTATGTTTACGTTTTGGGTTTTATTTGGCCCGAAACCATCGTAAAACTGAAAAGATTTTGATGCTAGCATAAAACGCACAAAAATGTCATTTAAATGCTGTCATAAAACTATGATACACCAGGATAATTAAGATACTATTACTTTTTATCTTCCTTTTTTTGGAACGAAAGACCCTATTGATAAGTTCGATTTCTGACCTGCAATATCTCAACATAAGTTGCATACAAAAAGAAAAAAATATTTTTAAAGCAATAATTCATTACCACCGAAAGGAGGTATTTTTTTTCAAATTGAATTTATGCCAAGTATTATAGATTTTGAAAAATTAAACTTTTTATTAATTTATTTTAGTACTTTTATCGACAATAAACACTAGAAAAAAGTTCTTGCTTAAATTAAATTACGCAAGTGAAAATAAATATACTTAAATTTGAATTTAATTTAAACAAAATTAAGAAAAAAAAAATTTTTAATTTAAAGGTATATTTTAAACTTAAATTATATTCAGAAACTTATAGTTTAAATTCTGGAGGTCGTCAAAATAATATACCTTGGTTTTTCAGTGCCCACTTGCTTTAGAAAATGCTTTTATCATTAGTTTTTTTATATTTTCGGAGGATTTCCCCATGAATGGGCTTCTGTATCTATAGAGTGAAGAAAGTGGAAACTAATTTGTATTTAGAAGTTGTGCTGAAGTAAATTTCTCAATTTGCGAATTCACAGCACATTCTCAGCATTCATAATTAACACGTGCAGAGGGCGTTGACAAAAATTGCGCGAATGACGACGACAACGACATCGAAAGCTATGGAAATTGTATCCCAGACAGGCGCAGATACGGATACAGCTACAGCTACAGATGTAGATACAGATACAGATACATCTATAGATGCAGATACAAATACAAATGTACCCGGCAACAAACAATTATTATGGTGAATGTATGGAGACGGTAGAATGGAGAGCGTAGACTAGAGACAGTGTGGAGAGTGGTAAGGGAAGGAGGGGAAAAGGCGGAGGGAGGGAGAAAAGCTGCCGTCGACGGCTGCGACAACAGACTCTACAAATTAATCCAAGCGGTAGACGACAACAACAAAAACAACAGCAAAAATTACATTAATCGTGTGTCTTTCGCTGATGATGATGAAGCTGATGCTGATGATGATGTAGCTGATGATAATTTGGCTGCCTTTGTATTTGTTTCTGTTTCTGTTTCTGTTTTGTTTTTCTTTACATTTCGTTTTTATTTTGCTTTTTTCCTTTTGTTTTTGTTGCTATTTTTAGCGGAAAAACGTTGAAATTGTGACAGTTTTTCCTGCTTTTCCCGCTTCCAAGACCCAAAAGATGCACAAAATGTGCATAGCCCTCAATGCATGTGTGTGTGTGTGTGTGTGTGTGTGTGTGAGTGTCTCTTCGTATCTGCGTGTGTGTGTGTTTGGGGCCCGTCAACAGAGGAATATGGCTCCAAGTTGTGAATGTTGTGTCTGCCATCAAATCAACGCATACAAAGCGCGTCCTCTGTGCACTGACTTCCCTCTTTCTCTTTTTAGCTCTTCTCTCGCTCTCTCTTTCTAATATTTATGTATTTTCAATTCGAAATAGATTTCATACCGATTGCTTCACTGTATTCGTGTGTGTGTGTGTGTTTGTGTGTGTTCCGCTGAGTGACGTTACTGAAGCAATTTTGCGCAAAAATGTAAACAAAACACCGACAATTGCAACAGCAACAACAACACTGTGGAACACACACATGTTTAAACAAACTCAACTGAAGAAGAAGAAGAAATATCCTTGCAGATTGTTCTTATAGCATAAAAATCGCAAATTAGAGTTATGAGTTCAAAAATCAAACCTGACAAAAAAAAAATTATGTGGATGAAATAGAAATTCTAGGATATATGAAAAAATTAATCGAGAAATCGAATGTACTTATATTCTCAATTTTTATCATAAAAATTATTATTAACTCCTATTTTTAATCTAAATAGAACCATAATAAAAAAAAAGCTAAAATTTGACTTATATTTAATGTGAGCTGCAAACCACCAAAATGTTGGTAAAGGTTCGGTTCGGCGGTTCGAACCAGAGAGCAAGATTTAGGTTCGGTTTGCGAACCGGCCTATAAATCCCCTGAACCCAAGGTTTAGGCTCGAACCTTTGTTCAATTTTATACAAAAAAATATTTTTAATATTAAATTTGGTATTATTAAAAAAATTTGAAATTTGATAATAATCTAAATTTATTTAAAGATTTAAAGACGACTTTTATTATCCGAAGTCTCAAATAGTTGGGTAATATTAGAAAAACATAAAATTTACGTAATTCTTTTATTTCGAAATGAACCTTTTATTTAAGAAAGAGGAGCGGTTCAAGTTCCCCGAACCCGAACCGAGCCGGTTCTTCAAGGTTCGGGTCAGAACTAGTTTGCAGTCTTGTATTTAATATTAATAATGCTCTCATAGTTTAAGATCTAGTAAAACGATCAGCAACAAAAACATAAATAATTGCACTTAAATTATTAAGACAGACGGAGCTTAAGTTAGAGGTAGTCATATACCCTTTGGCAAGGGTATAAAAAGGAGAGTGTCAAAAGAAGCATTAAGTGTCATTGCACGACTGACTATAGTTTTCCTTCGAATATCTATTGCAGTGCATTGAACTCGTTACTCGTTACAATTGTTGCTCTCGACTTTTGTTCATCACTTTATGCGCGTTAACAATTGCATTTGCTCCACTGTACCGCAGACAGTCAATGTCATTTGCCTCAGATCACAGCTGATGTTGTTGTTGTTGTTGTTGATATGGCTGATGTTGCAGTTGTCGCCCATTGTTGCTTCCGTTTGGTGTGGCAGCTTAATGAGAGCGACACCCGAAAGGATTTGCCGCGTCCAAAAACAACAACAAAAACAAAAGAGTCGCCCCTCGCAATTGCAGACGCGTGTGTGAGTGTGTGTTTCATAAACATAACCAAATGCTGCAACTGTTGAGATCGCTAGAGGCAGGGAAGGGGCAGGGGCAGGGGCAGAGAAGTGTGGCCTGTGCTCATTTTGTTTTTCAATTGCGTCAAATTGTTGTGGCAACTTTTGTGGCTCTTACCGCACTTATGGCAGCATCTCTGCATTGTTTACACTTGGCGAAAATAACAAACACTCTGCCACACACTCGTGCGCACACACACACACACAATAACACACTCACAGATAAATGTTCGATTGTCTAAAATCGTGGCATTTCAGCGATTTTTCACATGTCTCTGTCGAAGAGGAAAAACAAATTTTAATGTTTACGCCGCGTCGTCTTGTCTGTTCCGGTTCCCTTTATCCCCACCCTCTTCTCCTCCCACCACCCTCATCCCACAGCACTCTTCCGACAATTCTACATCCTCTAGAGAGGTTCAATGAATGCAGTTGAAAAGTACATGAGAATCTTATGAAAATATTCCCCAACTGCGACGCAACACAACCCTCATTTTTCCCTGGGGAGCAGCTACAATTTTAATTCATCTCCCTCATCTCGAATCCCTCCTGGGGTATAGTCGAGCTCCAAGTCAATGCCAGCCACGAAATAAACCCATCAGCCATCGAAAGTGTCGCCCACAATTTAAATGACCTGTTGATGGACGTGAACGTTCTAAGGGAAACTATTTCACGTTTCCAGACTCCAGTTCCTACATCCATGTTTCTAGTTTCTATTTCGACTAGGGAAATCTGTTATAAATTTGTTGATATCAATTTATTGGCCATTAAACTAATTTCTGAATTAATTATGATCGCTGTTCGACTGCAAAAGCGCATTGCGAACATCGTTTTTGGTTTTTCTATTCCAAAATTCAGTCTATTTCAAGTTTTTATTATTCTTAAAATTTCGTTTTCGATGTCCAATTAATCATGTTCCAAATGCAACTCGTAAAAACTAAACACATCTGGCAGACTATATACAGTTGGAGATACATCTTAAGTATCTGTGAGATACTTATGTACCTAAGTCTATCAAAATTCCCAAGGCCCTTTACACGCCCATGCAAATGCTTGATCGATTCTAATTTTGTCGTCATCAACAACAAAAAATTTCATAAATTCATGCACATATTAATATTTTGAAATGGACACATTCCTTGTTTGTCAAATGAATTGTAAGAATGGATTGTATTGTGGCCAGGAAATAAATCGAACTATTAAAATAGTATCAGATGAACTAAAAAATAAATTAACTTAATGAAGAGTGATACTTAAAAAAACGAATAGAAAATTAAGCTAAAAGGAACAGAACTATCGAAATGACATAAACAGAAATTGAGACCTATTCAAACTTGTAGAACCATATTAGAAAACTAACAGAAACAAGATCGAAAATTTAACGAACCAAACAAAAGGAATTAGGGACTAAAATGCAAATTCGAATGGAAACAGGACTCAAAACGTACCAAATAAACAGTTGATGAAGTATATCGACCTAAATTTATTTAAATTAGAGCGAAAGAGATTGGGAATCAAATAAATCGGTAATAAAAAATACTTGGGAATTGGAAAAAAATTGAAAGATGGATCAAATAAACGGAATAAATATCCATGAATATCCACTTGATATAAAATATGGTGAAATGAATAATTTTTGGCCTAAAAGATAATAATAAATTAGATGGTTAATAAAAGAAATCACCATCTTTGTTTGTATCTTTAATGTATCGAACAGTTCAGTTTGAACTTATTCTAAGCTATTTTACCATCTGAAATTTCAGAACTGATCCTTTTTTCCTAGAGAGCAACAGCTGTTAATACTCTGACTTTGTGAAAGATATATTTTAATGGAGATATTGACGAAATTTTCTATTTGATTTGGTGAGTGTTTAATGTGTGCCAGCAACAAGCCATAAACGAGGGGTGAATCCAAAATGGGAATGAGTGTGGGTATGAGTATGAGTATGAGTGTGGGTATGAGTATGTGTGGGTGAGTATCAATATGGGTATCTAGAAACGGGTAGATGTCAATCAGATGCCATTTGATTGCAGTGCATTGACACTGCACACCTTTCGATTTTCTCAGGCCTTGTTTACACTCGGCTCCCTCTAGAGTTGAGATATTTATTATTGTTGTTGATGTTGTTGTTGTTGTTGTTGTTGTTGTTGCTGCTGTGTAAACAAGTGACATCTGGGCAAGCATTGCATCCATCAGAAGCATTCATCTAACTGGCAATCCATCCACTTATGAGTGGCTGCCTCTGTTTATGTTTTTCAGTTTGTATTTTTTTTGTACTCGTAGTTGTGACAATTGGCGAGGGTGTATCTGTATTTGTATCTGTAAATGTATCTATGTATCATTGAGTGAAATGAAGCTATGTTGCATCTACATAGCTTGAGCGCCAATCTGTGGCATTCCGCGCAAGCAGATTAGACTGAAGCTGAAGCCAACAATGCGCCGCATCACAAATATTTAATTAAATGCTTAATTACGCTTGCCATGCCATAAATTCATCAAATGCAATTTAAGCTTACACACACGACGACAACAACAACAACAGCAACAACAAAAACAGCAACAACCTTAACGAAGAGCAACAGCCCCACCTCCTGGCAGACCACCCAGCGCCCCTTTCCCTCCTCCATCCTCAAGCCAGCTGCAAGCGTTAATGTGCAGATGCAGATACATTCACATCAACAGATACGGATACAGATACAGATACAAATACTTTGTATCGCTGCGCGTCTCGTTTTCATTCATTCATTAAAAGTTCAGTTAAAGCTGAGCACTTTGGTCGCCGGGTTAAACGTTATGTGCCATAACTCTTCCAACTTCTTCATCTCCCTCCCTCAAAACTTCTCCTCCATCTTCTCCCAGCTTAACTGTCGTGAATCGCAGCATTATTGCAATTGGAGACTTTCGTCTGGCCTAATCTGTTCATATTAACTGAGTGCGTATTCGTGCAGCGTGAATCGCATTCCATGTATATATTTTAATAGAAAAAGTAACCACAATTCCATCATTACAATTATATTTCATTTCGTTTAAACTTTAAAGTAAAGCATTTCCAAGCTGCAGTTGAAAAATGTTAATGACTTCGTTTAATAGGACCAAATTGTTAATATGATATCAAAATTAAAGTCGAATTTAAAATCAATTCTTAATGACAAGTTAATGTTTAATTTTAATTTGCAATTAAACTATGTGTTTCTGTAAGAGATTTATATATTTATTTATGCACGACTAAAAGCAGTCGGCAAAGAAAAAATTACGAATTATAAAACTCAAGTTAAGAATTTAATATAAAATGTATATCAAATATAAATTATGAACTGTAAAGAAAAAATTAAAATTAGATCTGGGGTATGCAAAAATTAGAAATGATCCTACATTTGTTGCAAGAGTTGGGGAAACCCCAAAAAAACCCCAATAAAATCAATTAAAACTAGTTTTGGTATTAGTAATAGTATTAATATTAGACTTGTACAATGTAGTATAACAAATTATTAGTATTAGTAAGGTCAGGGCTTAAACGAAAGGTATCGGAAAAGTGAGGATTTCAGGAAAAGGAGAGAGAGTTCTGAGGAGAAAACATAAACATTAACAAATGCAGACTTATCCAATAAAAATTATTTCTACATCTGGAAAATCAGATGTTTAAAACATGTAACATGCCTGTTCAGAAACTTTCCAAACTTGTAAAATCTATAACTAAAAATAAAAGAAAAATTCAAAAAAAATTCAAAAAAATGTACATTTGACGAAGATTGTACATGCAACAAATGTAAATTTTTTTATAATGGAAAGATAGGTTGCAAACAAAATTCACACAAGCTCTTGGGTGAAAAGATGGTTCAATATACTCTATTGCCATTTGTTGAACCGCTCTGGAAAGCGAACAATAAGTGCCCATAACCCAAGTAGTCAACAGTTTTCTGTTTTATAAACTAACTTTATGGGCAATCAGTGGCCAGGTCATTGTGTCTTCATTTCCATTTCCATAACCGCAGAAAGACAGACATATAGACGAAGCGATGGACAGATGGACGGACAGAGTTATAGATACGCATGCACAGTACACAGAAATTGACAAATTGCAGTGAAAATTTAGCTTTGAAATGAAAACGAAATGCGAGCAATTATTTTTAATTGAAAATGTCAGAGATGTTGCCGCTGAAAGAGTCGGCCAAATCGTCAAGTTGCCAGCCAAAAGTCGCCGACCGACCGACCAACCGACCGACGGATCGACCGAGCGAGTGAACGTGCGTTTGCCCAGCGCACATGTATCTCACAGATACAGATACATTAACAGATATACGCGTACGTTTTGGGGAAAACCGTGGAAAACTTATGCAGAGCGTTCACTTGATGAGGCACTCGACGAGGGACGCACCTTGAGCGGAAATGCGATAACCCTGAGCAACGGGAAATCGAACTAAAATATAGAAACAGCTTCGGAATGAGAGTGGAGTCTGGTGGAGGGTGTGGAGGGGTTGGAGGGGTTGGAGGGGTTGGAGGTTGTGGAGAGAGGGGAAAAGCGGGGTGACAACATCATGATTGATTTGAAAATTTTGAAGAGGTCGTGCCACGAGGATGATGTTGTACAAGTTGTGTTGCAACAAAGCTCTTACCAGATAACATGGGCGCCATCGCAATTCCGTTGCTCTCATGTTGCTGTTGATGTTGTTGCTGTTGCTGCTGTTGTTGTTGCAACTTGGTGGCAAGCTCCTGTTCCTGCTTCAAGGCGCTGGACTTGCCAGGCACGCAGCCGCCAATGGGTTTCTTAGATTTCCACAATTTCATTTTGTTGGTTTTCAAATTTCAATTAATTCTTGTTTATTCGAGTGTCAATTGCGAGTGTTTTGCTAAATCTTTGGATTGTACTTGTACTGATTTTTTGTGGATGTTGTTGTTGTAGTTGTTGATGTGGTCCAGATAGGGAAAGTGTTGCCCCCTAGGGTTGCCACATCGTTGGCCAATAGCATGCTACTTATTGGCACGGCTTTTGCGGATGCGGTTGTGGATGCGGTTGCGGATGCGGATGCCTAGATTCATTCTCAAATCTCAATTAAGTTGCAAATGAATTGGCCACAAGGCGACTCGCGAGTAACCAAACAAATTGTAAATAAATAAGTAAATAAATAAATGCACAAGTCAGTGGCGACGACACACACAATAATAAAAAGAAAAATAAAAGAAAATGTGGAGCACACACACACACACACACGGAGACGCACACGCACACGAAACACACACAAGCACGAGCGCGCGAGAATTGAAATGATGACGCCTCGCGAGGGCGAAACAACGAACGTTACTTTTGTCTGTGGCAGCGACTGTGGCACGTCCGGCTCACACGACGAGAAATTGCACAATAATTCAGAACTCAAGTCCAACAGACGCCGGCAGCAGCGGCAGCGGCAACAGCAACGACAACGACAACGACAACGGCTGCAGCGACAGCGACAGCGACGCGTAGCCCGGCAGTTGTCGGTCGCGATCTTACAGTTAGCTAAGTTGACGCTGCTTCTCAGTCGCAGCAGCGCCTCAGTCCTCAGTCGCATCGCTTTGCTTTGCTTTGGCATAACAGCACGCGTGCTCTCGCTGTTGCTCTCTCTCTCTCTCTCTCTCTCGCTCGCTCGCTGCTCCATTCACGCTCTGTCTGCCCGGCTCTCCCTCTCTTTGTTTGTGTGCATTTTTGTTCGCCCGGCCATGAATTTGAGTTCCATGCACTCCCCAAATCTCTCCCAAATTTAGCTCTCGCTCTTTCCTTCTCTCCATATGCCATGTGCCGAGTGCGTTGTGTGTTTTACCCTGGGCCCCGAGCACAATCAAATAAGAATGCTACTACTGTGCAGCGGCCGTGCTTCAGAGATACCCTATAGCGATACAAATTAATGCAAATATACAAAATTAAAAGTTAAGGTTAAAGTAATAGGTTTTTTTGACTTACAGATTTATATAAAATCAAATACAATGGCCATTTGTTTAAAAGCAATATACCATTTCTGTACTTTCAATATAAAGGGTATAACAGGCATATGTTGAGCCGCTGAAGAGCTACAAAATTGAGGCATCGACATCGCATGCGAGTATCTAATTGGGAATCACTCAAATCAGTGCGATTCGCTGATGTTTTAAATGCATGACAATAGAGCATCGAGCCTATTGGTAACTACCTCATCATCTGGACAAAATGGTTCAAACTGGCTCAAGGGTTTGGCGCCTGGGACCGCACAAAAATGCTTCAAGTAACTATAATGTTGCGGACCGCACACAAGTCCGAGGCCGAGGCTGTCATGACACTGATGTCGCAAATTTCGCTAATTAGTCACGAAAACTCGACGACTCGAAATGGTCAAAATGACCAAAATTGGCCTAGTGGCAAAAACACTATGAGAACTAAACAGCAGCTGCAGAACATCTGCTATTGAGGTCGACCTTTGACAACACACACAAGATTCAACCATAATAAAAATCAACTTTATTGTAATGAAATATTGAAGAAAAAAATATTGAAGACTAAATTGAAATTCTTAAATTTATGAGCCAATTTTTTATTAAAGGTGACTAAAATGATTTAAACGAGTGTTCGTCTCCAATACACCTCGCACCCATATGCTACCTTAAGATTTGATGAACATGTAAGTCCTTTCTTTGTTTTCTTATGCTAGTTTAAAGTAAATTCCCCTCTATAAACTTCGTGTAGTTCCGAGGTCGAGGTACGGTTTCTAATGGTATTTCGTTTTATTTTTACATGACTTTCGTCTTAGACATTTCTTCAGCCATTGCTGCCCCCTATTTGAGTCGTATTAGCATGTATTGCGAGGGGTGTGGCAACTACTGGAATCGGCTCTCACATATCCAGTCGATTTAATGCCTTTAATGACCTCCACTAATGATCGAAGTCGATTGACTCAACGGAATCAAATGTATTTACCAAATTTTTTATTTTTAGGAGGCAGCTTGAAATCTATAGCAAATGGAGTGTGTTTAAGTGTTATTAAGTTGTTGTACACCTTAAAGGTTAGCCAACCCGACCGGATTCAGTTGTGCATGAAGTCTAATTTGAAAAATATACTTAGGTCTGGGGAAAATCCCAATTAATCAGGAATTCATAAATTTTACATTGCATACTTTTTGTCAAATTTTAAAATTGATTACTTAATTATCTTGGATTTTAATTTTTTAAATGTTGTGTTTACTAAAGTCTGCTTTTAATTTAATTTAATTTTTGTTTTTAATTTACTTAATTGGACTTCTTTATCTGGCTAAGGAATAATATGTCTGTAATAACAACGTAGTTCTAAATTCTTTAAAGTGCATTTCGTGCTGCATAAGCTTAGGCTGTTATTTCAGGAAAACCTTCAAATGTTCAAATAGAGAGGTGTTCTACAAATCTATAACAGCGCCAAAGCAACCCAAAAGCAATTGTTGGGGTTCATGAAAACAAGCAAGCATTGCTTTCAAATGCTTTCAAAATTAAATATTTATTGAGTTAAATTAAATTAATTTTTAAATTGAATAAAAATGCATAAAATACATTTTTTATATTTTTGTAAATTATGTAAAATATTTCTCAACATAAAAATTTTGTTAAAACAGAAAGAAAGCCGATTCTTTTGACTTCAAAAATATGTTCGAAAAAACGAAATCTCTGACATTTGAGAAACACCGACGTTTCGAACGGTTGTTTTCCAAAGCAATTCTCATCAAAAACTCTAGAGATTTCTGGAGCACACCTGATCAAAAAATGTTAATATTTAAAGCAATTTAATTAAGTTTTATTTGTTTTTTAATTAACTTAAAATAATACGCTGTGCACTTTTCTCTTTATTGTTTTTTTTTATACATTTCATACATTTCAAACAATTTGATTTTCATGCATTTGCAATGGCTTACGCACCACTGTGCAACCTTGAAGTTGCCATGCACAAACTTCACTCGCTGTCTCACTCTTACGCTTACTATCTGGCGTACGATCACAGTCACAAAATAGACAAACCGTTATGAGGAAAACGAGAATGAAAGATGAATGCAATTTTTTCAGAAAACTTTTACGCGTGTGCTTAATGTGAATGTTCTAATGCGACGAGATCCATAGAATCTCGATGGATCTCTATGTGATATTGATGGAATTCCGAATTCTGCTAGTTTCTTTGTTGATAAGTTTGCTGCAAAAGGTAAGTGCCAAATTCCACATTGAAAATGAATGTGTTTTTTTCTGATCTTTGCTTGATGACACAGTGTGATGCACAAGGTGCTGTAGCTGCACCTATGCCTGGCGGTGGCAAGGGACAAGGCGGTGGAGCTGAAGGTGGAGGTGCGTCCCTTGTGCCCAGTGTATGCCGCAAGGATGCTAACGGTACAAGTTTAAGTGTTGAAATCCGTTTGCCCTTCATGGACATGGAGTTGAATCATGAGAGTCGTGTGCACGTGCTGCAGGATCAACAGTTGTTATTGGTGTTGCACGGTCACGAGCTGTTCCAGTGGCACATTGGCAGCCAGGACAAGCGGCTCGTGCGTCTGGGGCAACTGGAGGGACGCGTGCGTCAACAGTTATCCGTGGCAGCCGCAGTTGTGCTGTGGCACGAGGATCTCTTACTCGCGGTGGCACTCAAGGATACACTGGAGTTCTATCAGCTGCCTCAGGAGCAACTCTTGAATAGCTCGCAGTGGCACTTGCATCCCATACAAGAGTTCAGTCTGCCAGGCCCGTTGCAACAGCTGCATTTACTCAAGACGAAACTGGACCAGGTGGTGCTCCTCCTCGCACTCAACTCCACGCAGACTCAGAGCAAGGTCATGTAAGTATACCCTTGACACAGCGCCCCAAAAATATATATTCCTGTTCACGAAGATGCGCTGAGTTGATATACTCAAGTCAATCTGTTCCTTTGTGAATTAGTCTCTCAGTTTTAAAGCTATCTTAATGATACTTGGTACAGGCTCGTTTTTTGCTAGGTAAAACGGAACCAGTCGGATCGGTTCATAGGAACAATCGCTCGCAGATCAATCTTCAGTATGAAAAGCATTGTAATTTTTCGATATATTTCAATCAATCTCACAGAATATGCATCATAAAATCGATTAACTATATTATATAGCTATATAATCAACCTATAGTATAATAAACTGTTTGATTCTCGATATAATCAACCAATCTTTGGTTTAATCCACATCTAGCACCTTCGAGTGGCTGGAGACGTACTTTAATCCCGTGGGAGAACTCAACTTGCCCCCAATGGAGGCCTTCCAAGTGGTTGGACGTCAACCACACTACGTTATCACTGGACGCTCGCTGCGCAGTCAAACCGCAGTAAGTGGCAACCAAGGTGTCAATCAATTCCCTGCGCACACCTTGATTTTGTCATCCTTTTTAGCTTGTGCTCAGCGTTTATGAGTTGGAGACACCTTCGCTGCGACTGCGACGCCGACAGAGTTTAACGGTTCATGCGCGGCACGTGTTGGCGGCACGTTTTCGCGGTCGCAACCACCTGATTGCATGTGGCAAGAACGCCACTGCGGCATGCCTCCTCTTTCGCATGGTCGATGGCAACTTCGTGGTCTACAGGAAACACATGTTAAGGCAACTGCATTTTGGCCAACTGAAGGCAACTGAACTTGGTCAACTGCTGATTGGAGCTCGCGTCAATGGCGATGTGTTGGTCTTCAATAGTCACCGCTTGGACTGCTATAGTGGATTCGGTGGCGAACCCAATCCCAGTGGCGTCTTCACCCATCGCAATCCACAGAATGAAACGTTTCTATTGCTCGCCTATCAGCGACAAGTCGGCACAACATTGCTCCGCATGGTGCAACTTGTTGCTGCCAACGATGCAACCAACTTTGATGGCAACGATGGTAATGTCGACGTCCACTTGGTTGGCAAACAATTCTTTAATGTTAAGTCACTTTTTGTCGCTTTGTGCCACTGGCAGATTAAGGCATCTTCGACTCTATAAAGTATATCTATACTTGATCCGCATCAACAACTAAATCGATATAGTTCGTCTATCCGTCTGATTTCATAAACTATAAGAGCTAGAGCTACTTAATTCGCTGACAATTCTTTTCTAGTCTATAATATATAATTTAGAAAATTTAAAAATAAACTTGGGATTTATATAGGAAGCTATTAACCAAAGACTCTGACCAAATGAAAAAGGGTATTATACAGTTTTTCTAGTGTTTTAAAAGTTTTTATTGATTTTCTAATTTTCTTATAGTTGTTTATGTTTCTTAAAACAAGTTATAAAACGAATATATATCCACTGACTTTTTTTTATTTATATTTAAAAAGTACAAAAATAATTTGTGAATGTTTTTTTGTCAATGCATTAACTTGACAAACTGTATTAATGTATATATTACATATTAGGGTATTTAATAACCTCGGCACAGGTGTCTTATAGTCGTGCACTCTTAAGCAAAGCTGTTGTATATCGATCAAACCACGATCTTACTTGTTTCCTCCTATGTAGATCTGAGCAGCGTGCAGCAGCATCGTCATGAATTCGAGGAGACAATCAATGAGCTGCGCAGCTTGTTGTTGCGTCAAAAGCAGCAAGTGGATGCACTGCGTCGTCTCACGCAATCCTCGCAAGAATTTACACAGCCCAAGCAGCTGCACCTGCGACAAGGTGGATATGTTGAGCAGGTGCATCTGCAGAGGAAACACCTGCAAAGCCCCACGCAGCTGAAGCAACGCATGGAGCAACTGCATCAACAATATGCCGTAAACAGGCGGCAAGTGCGCTCATTTGGCGTTGGCAATGACTCGACTTCAGCTGGACAGGAGTTGCTCAAAGTGAGACGCTTGCATGTGCAGAATCTCATCTACAATGGCGAACTTATGCCAGGTAAGTAATTGTATCTATCGATTCCTTAAGAGAATTACGACAAATAGTACAAAAATCAGAAAAACAAAAATTAAAAGCATGTTGTATGAAGATAAAAGTTAGGTTTAATGTTATTGGAAATTTAAATTAGGCAAAAAAATGGAATGAGCTAATATCAAACATATTTTATCAAAATTCGAACTACTTATTTTTCATAAGACATTTTGTCTTATAAAGTATATTGACTTTTGCATAGTTTTTATTCAATTATTCTATTCTGACCAATTTCCTTAGTTAAATATTTTTACACTCAGAAAAATATGCCATCCTAAAAATAAGGTATGACCGTACTTGAATTTATACCGTTTCGTTCTTAAAATATTCAGATTACTGTGTACCAAATATCTTGAATTAAGTATGAATCGATTTTAAATTAAGAATTCTGACTGCCCATTTCTACGTCAGCTGTCCGAAATAGTAGTTCGATTTTAACCAAACTTAGTAATATATAAGACCATGGCAAATGTATAATACGTGACTCGCGTTACGATACCTCCAGAAACAACTGATTTATTTGTACTAAACCAGTTTAAGGTTTTTTTGTTCTTAAAACAGTTTTTTTCAAGATTGAAAGGAAGATAAAAATAAGACCTTTTCGTATTAAATACAAGTAAATTTTGGGATATTCCTTTTTCATTGTTGCACCTTAGAATTATCAACTGGTTCTAGCGACGCAAAGATGACGTTAAGCTTCGAAAGATCGCTTACCATCAAAATACACTATTTTTAAATGGTATTTAATTTTGGTATTTTGCTTAATTTTAGTATTCATATTAGTGTATGTTTTAAGATTAAAATTAATTAAGTATAATAATGTTTTAAACTACAAACAAGTACATTTTGGATTTAGTTCAAAATTTTTGTGTACTTAAAGTACTACGTTTTCAATTTGTACAGACTTGAATTAGAGTCGAAACGTACTTAAGGTATCCAACATAAAATCTCACTTTAAGAAGTTGAAATAAGATTTTTGTTCTTAACTTTGGAAATTCCGAACTTAGACTGCTTTTGAAATCGTTTGTACTTGAATATCGCCTGTTTAAGTACGGAAATCTTGATTTATTTTCTGAGTGTATGTATGTTATTTTTTTCATTCTGATTTACGTTTCTTTAAATGTTTATTTTAGTTTTTTGTCTTTGTGTTTGCAATTCGTATTAGAATATTTGGAATTCGAGTTCATCAACAGATTCTATTATCATCTTTCTCTCTCTTCAACCAGGCTATTATTTGGATACAACGAACTCACCCATACTGACCATCAAGGGACAACTCTCGACGAAAACACTGCACACCCAACAGTTACTTGCACCACAGGGTTACGAGCGTCCCAGTCGCTCAGTGGAGCCTTTGGAGCAGAGTGAACACCTTGTGGTGCAACATCTGACTGTGGCACGCATCAATAATGTCTCCTGGTTCGATTTCTATGACTCACTTTTCCTTCACTCACGCGACAATCTCATAGAGGGTCGTCTAATTGTTCAATCCCGTGCGAGGATTGTGAATTTGGAGACTCCTTTGCTTAACGGTCTTGTAGTGCAGCAACTGTTCAATCTGCGGCAACCACAGATTGTGTCGTCCAACATATTCATGTCGGCATTCTTCGTATCCAAATTGGATGCCCGACTTATAAACGGTCTTGACTTTGCCAACGATATCGTATTTCGTAATGACAAAGAGACTTTAATCAAATGTGAGTTCAAGTTTAATTTTACAAAGAGTCGAAAAGAAGAAACTACACAATACTTTTCCTGATTGCGGGTAACTTTCCTAGTTTTTATATCCTGAGCCCTTTGAGAATAAGCAAAAAAAGGGTATAATGCTTTTGGCAGAATGTATGTAACAGGCAGAAGGGGGCGTGGCAGACCCCCCAAAGTATATATTCTTGATCAGGATCAACAGCACAGTCGATTGAGGCACTTGGCTCTGTCTGTCTGTCCGTCCGTCTGTCTGTTTGAACGCATCGATTTCAGAGACCATAAGAGCTAGAGGCTTCAATCTTAGTATGTAAGCTCCTGGATACCATACGCTTATCAAGTTTGCTTTTATTTTTGGATCGGACCACTATAACATATAGCTGCCATAGGAATGATAGTTCGAAAATGAACGTAAATGGGCTGGTATTTTACATCCTGACCAAATTTGGTTCATTCCAGTCTATATATATATATATCATATAGCTGCCATAGAGACGCTCAGTCGAAAATGTAGTCTTAGTATGGAAAAGTTCTTTGTTTTTTAATATATATTAACTAAACTGCGAGCGAAGCGAGCAGGGGGCGCAGCCCCCTTGTTTAATCTGCATACTATCTTTAAATTTGTTGATAAATGTAGTACAGATGAGTTGGAGAAAAGTTGAAGATTTGTAACTCTGCTAAGTCTATATATATTTTGCATGCACTCGTAGCACCCGTTCATATATATCAGATGAGCGTGTCGGGAGATTTGCTTGTGGCAAATAATACCAAGTGGAAGCGCCAGATGATGGCGGAGGATAACGCCGGAACAGGACATAGACTGCAGCAATATTACACCGGTAGAGTCATACTCAATGGCTCCTTAACAGTGAACAATGTGAAGCGGGACACAAATGCAACAGTCCTGCAACTGGGAGACCAATCTCTGAGAAGGGAGACTCTACACTCGGACTATTTGTTGCTCCAAGGGGAACAGGTAAGGGAGAAGCGTGAGAGTTAACCAAAAATAAAATGCTTTCTTTTCTTAGAATTTGACTGCACTGATATTTGGCAATGCAAAGTTAACGACTCCAGTGTTGAACAGCGCTCAAATCCATGGACATCCGATAGCTGAGCATCTACTTAATGTGCCAGGAGATCAGATTAATCAGAAGATTGAGAATAAGAAACCACTTCACATAATATTCATGGATGCCAAGATTGAGGGAGATGTATACTCAACAAATTACAGCTCTCGCCTCGCCGAACTCTCCAAGGATGCAGTGCGTCAGGGGGAGACGGCAACAATAACGGGCTACAAGCAATTTGAGGCGCCCCTTACTGTAGAGAATATCTCCAGTCGAGCTCTAAATGGCATAGATGTCAGTGATCTTGTGCTGAAGTCACAATCCTCACAGCACTTTACAAATCCCAAGATTTTTGGACGCATTGTGGTCAAGCACAATGTGGAAATTGTGGATAATTTGGTCGTTCAAGGATTGAATAGTTTGGCAATGGAGCAGCTGCTGCAACCGGGATACAGCTTGCAACGTCTGGAGTTGCCGGAGACACCGAAGTTGCAACAACTGAATTTTCAGAGATTTAATGGTCAGCCCTTTGATGAGTTGCTGGGCAAGCTCAGTGTGGGCGAATCTCAATCTCAGTTGCTGCTCCACAAACAGCTCATCATCGAGGGAAACGTAAAGTTCGAGCGGGAGTTGCAGCTGGAAACAATCAACGATATTCAATGGGATGATTATACAATGCGTCTGGTTAATGCCAATGCCAACACCATGATCAGGGGCAAGAAGAGCTTCCAGGAGCAGGTGGTGCTGACAGATGCCCTGCAGACGCCAAGCATTAATGGCCTGGACCTCAGCGCGTTGCTGGACAACACGTTGTTGCGTTCCACGCCACAGTCCATTGGTGGCAGCTACACCTTCGACCGGATGACGGTCGGCAATCTGGATGTGCCGGGGATTAATGGCGTGCCAGCGAACAGTTTCCTGCACACACGGCAAGGGGAATGGCGACTCGAGGGGGATCTCTATGTGAATCAACTGACAATCAATGGCAGTCTCAACTGCAATCTTATCAATGATCCGCTGCCTCATCTTGATGCTCAACTTGCCACACTGCAGCAGCGTGCTTGGCCCAAGATCTATGTACTGGGAGATGCACTCTGGCCGGAGGAGAAGGAGGGGGAGTACACTCGCTTGGACTATCTGCGTCAGCATGCGGTGCGTCGTGGTGGCGTCACACAGGTGATAACTGGACACGTGGTACTGCAACAGCCTCAACTGGGCAGCATTGAGACGCCTCCAAGGTTTCCGGGCAACCTCAACTTGAGTCACATTGCCCAGGATGCGCTGCTGCGTCGTGCCCCATTCACCCAGCTCATCGAATCCCCACAAGAAATGCTGCAAGCGGTGAGAGCTCGCACCATAAGTCTCCACAACGATTGCCACTTTGAGCAACTGAATCACATCGATCCCATTCGTCTGAATGCTTCGCTCTATCGCATTTCCAGTCGTCTGCCAATTGGAGGGCCACTTCGCTTCATGCTGCCACCAAATGTGGCACAGTTGCAAGTGCGGGGACAACTCAATGGCGGCCATATTGATGGCATCTTTGAGCAGTCACCGGATGTGGAATGGCCAGCAATCCAGATGAGGCAGTTACAGGTGCAACAGCAACTGCAACTTAATGAAATCAACGGCATGAGTCTGCAGTATCTGCTGCAACATCGTGTGCCACTGCGAGGCGACACCGCACTGGAGATATTCGGCACTCTGACCTTTGAGGATCTGGTGCTCGGAGAGCGCGCCATGCTGCGAACCATCAATGGTATTCCCCTGCAGAATGTTGTCTACAAGCACAGTGAGCGATTGCAATCGATATCCGGGGCCAAGACCTTTGAGAAGGGCATCGATCTGCTGGGTCCAGTCCACATGATGCATCTCAATGGCAAGGATCTGACTGATAGCTATCAGCAGAGCATCTTCACGGATCGCGACTACAGCATCGATAGCTTGGTCCTGGATGGAGCTGCCTTCGAAGGCGGATTGTTGCGTGGAGAGACGCGATTCCGATCCATAGGAGAATCGCGGCAGGCGCAGTCATCACCTGGTCAGGAGCTGCGACAGCAACTCCAGCAACTGGAGAAGCAATTGAGGATTAGCCAGGAGAAGCACAGCAAGCGTCTGCTCTATTTGGACTATGAGCAGCATCTTTTCGAGACCAGTTGGAATGCTGTTGCTCCAGAGGACGATCAGGTCAGCGACCTGGAGGCTGTCATCATGCCGGAACAGTCGAGTATCTGTCAGCTAAAGAAGAAGCTGCGTGCCCAGCTCTTCAGATCCCAACAGCGTGTGTATCTCAGCAATGTGAGCACTGCCGATCCTCAAATGCGGATCAGTTCCACAAGGGGAACAATTCGTGTAAAGGCGCACAACAATTGCAACAAGTCCGACAAGTTTCGCAGTCGCATCCACATCAATTGTCGTGGACAGGTGCACAATCTGGGCATGCGTCAGCACGTGGAGGATCTTCAGCTGCATGAGCAACTCCGTTATAGTCTCTTGATGATCAGCACCTTGGATGAGGTGCGTGTGCTGCGTGTCAATGACTCCAACTGCAGCCTCAGCGATTGGCAATCCATTCAGCCAGCAGCAGGTCGAATCCTGCGACTCATCCAAGTGAATCCCGATACTCTGATCCTCTTGAGCAGCGCTCTTCATGAGCATCTTCCAGCGGTGGCCGTGCATCGCCTCTCAGTGGAGAATCAACGCTTCGAGCAGCTCCAGCTCATCGAGGGTGACTACGATCTGGTCGAGCTGCAGGATCAGCAACTGATCCTTAGCTGTTATCGCTGTCATCGCATTGACATCCACATCTACAGTTCATTGATGCAACGCTTCCAGCCTCTTCAGCAGCTTCGTCTCGAGGCACGCATCCAACAATTGCTGCCCTTCGTCGTGGGCAACGAACGTCATCTGCTTGTGCTGACCATGGGAGGATCTACCAACTTCTATCTGCTGAGCTACACCCACATTGGGGGTTGGCAACAACGCACCTATGGCCACATGGGTGAGGTGCTTTGGTCCTGGCCCCTCCTCCAATCAGGCTCGATCCTCACAACGACAACTCCTCTCTTGCTGCTCTGCGGAGAACGTCATTGTAGCTTGGTGAAAGCTTTGCTGGATTAGAGTTGACAACTCCCAGCTACTTCTGTATATAGGCAATTAGTTGAGGTACTCCCTCACATCTAAAGACACTAGTAACAAATGAATTTGTTATATGTTTACTCCATTTCGTGTGTCCAGTAAAATCTTCTCTTAATGAAATACCCCAAATGTTTAATATTATGTTATTAATTATTGTTAATGTAAAAAAATATTGTTCATCGAATTTCTAACATTTAATAAATGCATCTGTTATGAATATTCCTCTATTATAATCAAAGAAAAGTACCGGAACCTAAACCAGTACCGGAGCCGTTAACCGAAACTAACCGTTTCATTTTTAGTACCGGAACCGTAACCGACATAAATTCTTTTTCAAGAACCAAAACCCAAAGCGTTTGTACCGGTATGGTTTCTTTTATTTACATAATTTTAGTTTCAATTCAAAAATAACTTAAAGGTTCAGTATAATAAAATTTTTTTATACGTACGTACATATCTGCTTATGTCAAAATCATGCCAAATTGGACAACAATTTTGACTTGTAAAGTTGGTAGGTCAAAGGTTTTATCCACTTGAAACTTTCAAAGCTTTATCAAAACTGTACCGATTTTCCAGCGGAATGTCATTTTGATCATGGCTCGGCTTCTTAATTTATTCCGCATTTAAATTGTGTTTTATGCAAATTTTTCATTTTTAATTTTTTACATTCCTACTAACTATTGGCTTATATTAATTGAGTTCCCTGAAATTCTAGAACTGTACACATTATTTTATATTTCATTTATGTAACTATAAATGCCATTTCTAAATATATTTCTTAAATACCCAGAATATGTGTTCACAAATAAATTGTAATTTATTGGAAAAATGATAAGATTTAAATAAAAATTTAATTCTTAAATATTTTGGATACATTATCTACATAAATAGCCATGTCTGAAACTTCCTTAAAATTTATTATTCTACTTAAATTTGAAAAAAAAAAAGGTCTTAGAAATATTTACATAGAAAGTAAAAGAAATGGGGGAAAAAAACAAAGTATTTAGAATAGTTAAAATTGTCTTAGACATTTCTGGAATACTCCTTATAGAGATTATCACATTTCATGTTGGTTTTTTGTAGCTTAAAACGTATTCCCATTAAATCTATTTAGGAAGAGACATAAAGGGGGATGAGGATCGATCGGGACAGGTCCTAGGAAAGGAGACTCTTGCTACTGCACTTGATGACGTAGGCGGTGAATACGAGCAGTCCCAGAACACCCCAAATGGAGCTATTCTGAGTGGTGCCATCGCCGATCTTCGCATGGATCCAATCCACATGCCTGGCCACGTCCACGAATGTGGACTCTGGGATTGCGGAGGATTCGCTGGACAAGGCAATTAGCTGATTGGATTTGGTAAGTGGAGCACCTGCATCCAGCTCATATGAAGAGTATTTTGCAAGCATCTCAGGGATCTCACACCGCTGTGTTGGCTTAAGGCAATCGACACGTAGTGTGACCATGTCATGCAACTCTTGACCCTCATCTCCAGCCAGACCCCAGCTGCTCACTTGGCATGACGCTGGCGCTGGAATTTGTTCTGTCGCCTGATCCAAAGATATTCCTTCGACAGGCAATGGTATGGACTGTATATATGGCTGATCCTGTGGCACGTCCTGATCGAGCATAAGTATGGCGAGTAATAGATCCTTGGGCGGCTGATAAACATGGGTCACCCCATAGACCTGACTGTGGGCAGTCGGAGCAAAACGTTGGGTACTGCCCAACAAAACGCGCAGCTCGGCGGGATGATAGTAACTTTTACTGGCATTGCTGTGATAGTGGAGAAGAGAGGCAGAGGAAAATAAGTTGATAGTTGAAGGGTTAGAATTGTAGTGGAAACTTACTTATACAGACATTGGCCCACGGTTATCACCACTGAGGGACCCACAAGGGCCCCCGAGCAGATGTGACCCTTGCCAAAGTAATCCAGCTCCTGGTCAATCAAACGGATCGACGCCTGATAAGGGGCTTGACTATGACGCCTCTTTTCAGCGGACGATGATGCTCCGATGCCACGTTGTTTCGTCAGCTCCCGATGCGTGTAGCCTGCAAGATTAAAAATTGTGATTATGATTAATTTTTATAAAAACACTTCTTGTTGGATCTTTTATTTTTTTGTATATTTTTATTTATACTATATATATCCAATTTCAACCATATTAATAAATTATTTTATGATCGAATATTTTATTAATTTTTAATTCCATTATTCTTTAGTTTTACTTTAAAAATTAATAAAAAATAAAAAGCGTGTAGCCGGCAAGCTTTAAAATTGTGATAATGATTGGTTTTTTATAAAAATATTTTTCCCTACCTATATTTTATATTATTAATTTGTGTTATATTAAGCTTTAGAGTAATTAATATATCAAATCATCTAATTTTTTATTAATTCTTAATTTTATTCTAAATATATTAAGTTTAAGTTTTAAGTTTTCTAAATAAAATTAATATAAACTTGATAAACATAACAATCTTGGGATTATCATTATCAATTACGTTCCCAGGTATTCCACTTGGCAACAATCGTCTAACGATCGCAATGCATTTTTCATACACTTATATGGTGTGATCCAATAACCTTATCATTATCAACATTCATTTATTCCGTCCTCAGCTGATCGACTATTTGTTGTTTCGCTTTTTGGCGTATTACCATCCCGGTATTATCGTCAAGAGCCCCCAACCAGACACGGTTACCAACGACGCGTGTTATGGCCAGATTATTATTTTGGGCCCAGATATCGATAGTTTTTGTCGGAACACACGACCGGAAAGTCAGCACTGACTTGTTTTTTGGCCAAAACAAGAAAGGCCTTGACTTCTTATAATCTGTTAAGTTTTCATAATCTTAGAAGTTTAACTGCGCAGACACAGTGGAACATGGCTATAAAATAAATGCTAGTGAAAGTTCTATAGTGCTTGAAAAATGACATTAATGTAATAATGACATTGTAATAAATTACAGAAATTGAATATGAAAAATTATGATATAGCATATTTAATTCAAAATCTCTATGATCAACCATATTATTAAATATCATTAAAATACACAACACTTTATTGTTAGCATTGCAAAAAAAAAATTCTGATAAAATTTTGGGTTTCGAATGTTTCAAGAGTAAGTTTCCATCTAGTCTCATCCCGAACAAGCGGAATTTTCCATAGATGAACAATGACGATATTACTTGCGTCGTTAATTGAAAATACTGTAGATTGTCAATCCGAATTTTGTATTGTATTGTACTTAAGGGCGGTCTAAGTTAAAAGATAAACTTTATCAAATAAATGCTCAACTAATTATTTTATACCAGATATACAATCAGTAAATCAAGTCTTAAGACATGTAGAATAAAAATATGTATTGAGGAGTCTTTAAAAATTTAATATATCTTATCCTCAAACGTTTTCCAAAATCCAGTTATTTTAAAAGCTACCGTAAAGCATACGTGTATACAAAATTGAATCCCAAACTGGATCTCTTAGGTTTTTTCGTGTTGTCATTCTTAACTTTATTTCACTTTGAATTTAACTTACTTGTGCGCATTTCGGTGCAGAGAAATGCAAAGATGAGAATTTTCATGACTTTCTTGAGATGTTCGTTGGGCTGCATTTTTCTTTAGATATTTAAAAACGTTTTCTGTAAGTGAATATAACTATTAAATTTTAACACTCGCGGGGAGATATTTTCATTGAGTATGCACCTTTTTAGAGCTGCAAACAGGGAATGAATGATTCTCATTTTATTTCTAAAACGAATGAACGCAACGCAAATTCGCAACGCTTTCCCAGATAATTCAATTTTGTTTTGATTTCGGCCCATGTTATTGTTGTTACTGTTATTGTTTATGCTCTTGTTGTTGTTCAGCGACAACATTCGACCGACGCCACACACACTCACACATATACACACAATCATAATCGCAAATGATAAGAAAGCTGATTATTTATTTATTATATTTTTTTCTGTTGTATTTTGTTTGTGATTTTTATTTTGTTTATTTTCGTATTCAAATTGCGATCAGTGCATTTAGAATTAAGTCCGAATTCATTGTACATTTTGGATTGAATTAAATGACATTAGGAGTAAGGAAGACTTTAATATCCAATAGGGGTCTCGAATTTATGACATCAAAGTAGAGTATCAAAAGTTCGATGTATTTGAATAATAATAAGAATTACTCATTTATTAACATGACTAGTTGTGGAATATCAGACTTATCAGTACACGAAATTCTATCAGCATTGCAATTTCGCATAACATGCATGAGAATAGCACTTGAGTAGTGAAATAACAGCTGTTTAACATGTTATGGTTAGCGTGACATTTTAACATACAAATGTTAAAGAGATCTCTCGCTCTCTCTCTCTCTCTCTCTCTCTCTCTCTCTCTCTCTCTATCTCTCTCGTGCTTGACGGAAAATATTAAGAAAACATTTCAATGTATTATGTAAATGTTTTAAAATTTTCTGAATTTAAAAATATTATTCTAAGCCATTTTTAGGTCTTATCTATAGAGCCAAAGGCTTGGATTTTTAAATCAGTAAAATTTATAAAATATTTATATTTCCGACAATGTCAATATAGAGACAATTAAGCTCAACTCACATAGCATTTGTTGTATATTTTTATATTAAAATACTTCAGTTTCATTTCCTCTCTACATGACGTTCTTGAGGTCACATGTAGGGCTCATGTCTACAGAAATTGACAGCTGAGACGATTACATTACAAAACTGCAACTATTAAGACTGTTGATTAGGATTAGGATTGTCCACTAGACTTCAATATGTACACATGCTGTCTAAGTACTTGTACAATTAGCTCAACCTTATCACAGGAAAAGCCCAAAAGACCTGCTTCTGTTATCACTGGTGTAGGTATTTTTAGTGAATGAGGAACATGATATTTATAACTACACGTACAAATTTATAACACATAATAATTCAAAGTTATTACCCATAACAATTGCGACTTAAACTATTTTTCTTTCATTGAGACATTCATGAAATTCTTAATGAATATAACACTATCAACCTACATATTTCGTACATTTAGTAAGAGTATCAAAAAATTTGTGCATAAATATTTTCAAGTTAATTTTGCACTGTCTTAAATTAACTTTTCCTTTATGGTCAATAAATATTAAAATACTGTGAAGTATATCATGAGATGGACCTTAAACTAAAATTTAAATAATAGACAATAATAATAAAAAAAAAGTCAGTTTATCAGTCAATCTGCAAATCCATCAGTACTTTAGTCAATTTTTTTGTCAATCAGTTTGTATTTTAATATACTTATAAAAAAAAAAATAATTTTTTTGAATTCCGCCCAAAAGTACTCTACGTTTATTTGCTATGAACTTGGTTGATTCCGTATGTGGTACGGTTATGATAAGGTTGTCAAGTTCAAAATACTTGCAAGGTAATAAGCAAAATTTGCCATAAAGACGAAGGGAACTGCATATTGAAACCTGCGTTTGAATGTTTTATAAGATTACTTCTAGGCTCGTTTTTCCTTTGAGTTTGCTGCGGAATGCCTAAGCATTGAAATCCAGTATCTGGTGGAAAACTGAAAATAACCTGATCTATCCACTGCCTGTAGTAAGCCACATCAGTGTAGACGGCAGTAACGAGAGGTTCACCACATTTGATGCCCCATGAAACAATGCCAGCCAATTGTCCGGAGCATATAATGGGTCCTCCGGTGTCCGTGGTACAAATATCCGGTACCACCTCGTTCAGAAAGCCAGCACACTTCATGTCCGACTGGGATATATTGGTCTGTTGCATGCACTCCTGATTGCTGATGAGTGTCACCGTCAGGATGAGCAGCATGTCGACGTGGTAGATCTTCTCCGGACTCCCCCAACCGGTCAGCTGACAGCTTGTATTTGACGGCATGGAAGCATTTGGTAATAGAATTGGTGTCACCATAATATCAAAATGACAAATGGAACCCTTTAGCACGATCAAGGCCATGTCCTTGCTGTAGCTGCTCAGATTGAACTTGGACATCTGTATGATTAGCTCTTTGACGCCAAAAATCACTGTGTCTTCAGTTTTCTTAAAACGATTCCTAGTACCCAGCACCACAATGAAATCCGATTTGGACAGAAAGGTGCCATCAAATTTACTCTGGCTACGAGAGGAAGTTGGATGACAAAAGTAATATAGACTACACACCCCATCTTGACTTACTCGACGAAACAATGAGCTGCTGTTAGAACCACATTTGGCGATATAAGGCAACCACCGCAAATGTGGCCAACTCCAAAGCGAAACGAATCCTTTCGACGACGTCGCACAGATGCTTGATGCTTGGCTGCCTTCTCTAAAGGAGATTCTTCACTCGATACTCCATGCAGTGACTGATCCTTTGTGTTGTTCTCACTGACAACCAACTGATTGAGCAGCAGAGGGATAAGGGAAATACTTAACAGTAGCTTCATATCTGACTCTTTAAAAATACTTGTCATCTATCTAAATCTGTAAATCTGTAGAATTCGCATTTGAAAGGGGAAGCCAATGAAAACTAGATGAATTTAGGAAAGGTAGCAAGCTGATTGACAAACGTTTCGCAATGACAGCAGAAAAAATAATGTTTTCGAAAATAAAGGTTATTTGACAGATTCCTTTATTGAGTTTTTATTAAGAAGCTAGACGTAAATCTACAGAGTGACTAAGACAGAGGAAGACGGGCACAAGAATGGTCAAAGATGTAATGGAGATGATGGCAGCTCCATCGCCATCCCCGCTTCCATCCCCACTTCCATCTCCACTTCCATTCCCACTTCCATCCCCACTTCCATCCCCACTTCCATCCCCACTTCCATCGCCACTTCCATTCCCACTCCCATCTCCGCTTCCATCGCCACTGCCTTCTCCAATCTGTTCTAGAATCCAGTCGTAGTAATAGGATACCTCTGTGTAGACTCCTGGCAGTCGCGGCCTGGCACAGCCAATGCCCCAGGAGACAATGCCCGCCAGTTGGCTCTGACAGACGAGCGGTCCGCCCGAGTCACCTGAACAGGCATCGCGTTCACCCTCCAAATACCCGGCACAGATCATGCCCGGCAATATGAGGTGCCCTAGATCGGTGTCCTTGATGCACACATCCTCACTGATCATGGGCACATCGACGGACATGAGGAAGTCAGTGCCGTAACCCTCTTCTGTTTCCCCCCAGCCAGTTGTCTGGCATATTCGACCCTCCGGTATGGCCAGAGCACTCATCGCAATGGGTCTTATCGTCGGATGATTGGCGGGCACCGAATCACTCAGCACAAGCAATGCAATGTCCTCATTGTATGTGCTCAGATCAAAGACTTCCAATCGCAGTATCAAATCAAGAATGTCAAAGGTCAGCGTATTTTTCTTTTCGAAGCGGTCCAGATTTCCCATCACAACAATGATAGTATCCTTGTGCACGAATGTGCCATCATATATAACCTGACTGCAAATCAGAGAATTAAGAAGATAGTTACACTTTAATATTACTTCTCAAGCGCGAATTACACTAGACAACAAATTTAAATACAAAAAATTTGAAAAAATTATACAGATTTTAAATGATGAGTTTGCTCGTTAGAAAATACCCATTAAACGTGTCTAGTTACATGTTGACAAAACATTTATATTAATAACACTACAAAACAAAGTTGATCCGAATGACAAGGTCAAAATCAAAATTCTTCCTGTGAGTAAGTCAACATGCCGAATATGCATTTGCACGAACTACACTACACTATACTTATTATAAAGTACATACTGTTTAATTTTTTCTGGAAAATTTTGTTGACTAGTTTTAGGAATTATGACTTATTTGGGATATAACTTACTCGGTCAAAATCAAAATTCTTCAACATATTTATAGTACAAATAAATCAATTCGACTCGGACCTGTAAATCAAGTCTAAATATGAATTTGCACGAACTACACTACACAACAAAGTTAAACAAATTAGTTTATTTTAGTACCTATTATTAAGTACGTCCTGCTTAATTTTTTTTGGAAAATTGTGCTGTCTAGTTTTAGGAATTATTAAATATTTGGGATAAAACTTACTCGACAAAGCAATGGGCAGCGCTAAGTACCACATTTGGTCTGATCAGCGAACCACCGCAGATGTGGCCAGTACCAAAAAAATATCCATCGTTGAGGCGACGTCGCAGACTAACCTGATGCCTGGTTGCCTCCTGATTCGCCAAAGTACCATTGATAATGCGACCCGGATCTCTATTAAATCTGGGACGTATCTGATTGGTAGCTAAACGACAAATGAGATGCAATTGAGAATGTATAACTGAGAAGGTAAATGGTATATAGTAGACGTACAAATTGACACTGTAAATAGGCCGAGAAGTAATACGAAGATCGTAGCCAGTTGGAGAGACATTTTAAGTATATACTCCACGAGCTGAGAACGTCAACTAACAATGGTGTCAGTCAGGGACATCGATAGGCAGTACGGTATCAACACTGTTAAATCTGACAGTACACGTAAATGACATAATCTAATCAGACATCCCACCCACTTTGTAAATTTTCTTTCTCCTCGGCCCACGGACAATCTATAATTATATCAAAATATATTTCAATTCAATCAATGCTCTTGAATATTGGGTGTGTGTTTGTGTGTATGCAAAAGGTGTGATCGACTGTGTGTCTCTAATTTCATTGTATTTAATAAATGGATCGAAGGTTTGTGGTATTAGACAAGTTATTGGATTTCCCCAGTCAAACCTATAACATATGTAGAACCATGACTAATCTATGGGTTTAACACAGTAGCTTTGAAGATTTACAACACAATAAATTGATAATAATAAGTTTGTGTTCCTAGAACATAATAAATAAAAAACCCAAAGATAACATTAACGAGATCTTCAATTTCGGACAGACTTTAAGGGAGACTGCTTAACTTTAGTCTCCATTATTCGGCAGTTGTCAAATTCGCAGGATATGAATATTAAATCAAAAGAAACTTCTGCTATCGCATCATTACCAAACCTAAAAATTTAATATACATATTGATTAATGCAATAACTTATAAGTCTTTTTTGTACTTGTAGCTAAATGTATCAATAAAACACTCGGCTTACCAATTAATTGTGGTTAGGACTCGTACAATTACTAGACTTACCGGAAATAGGTGGGAAAATAAGAAATAAGTTCGAAACTCAGGTTCAACTCCGATTTTAAAACACCAAATACTTTTTTGATCTTACCATAAATACAAAAAAAGTATTAAATATATTTTAAATTTTTTGTGTTCATTTTCATAAAATTCCAAAATGAGTCCTGGTTGTCTGCTAGGACGGACAGCTCGATCGGTATTATATGAGATATTAAGACTGAATCCTCGACATTAACAATTTAAACCTTAATGAGAATTCAAAATTAAAATGTGTGACTTTAAATAACGAAATACATGATTTTTTCGCTCTGTGTATCGATAAGTTCATCAAATCCTATCAATGTTTAAGTGAGTACAGGGTATCCCTACTTATCTATGACGAATGCTAATAGAGATCGGAAATTCTCGGAACACCATTGTATGAGTATAAGAATAAAATGTATAATTAATAAAATATCAGCATTACAAAGAATTCAATTTCGCACCCTGAAGTGGCCTTAATTGATTAGATAAATTCATAGACGAAACAAATAGCTAGTTTACACGAGGCTAAAGCACTTCAGATCCTGATTAAAAAAAAAACAAATAACAAAAAGCAAAAAAACAAAACAATAACAAGAACAATAAATAAATAAGTACTTAAACATATTTATTAATATTAGATCATCAATCAGTTCCATTCAGTTCTGTTCAATATACTATATATTGAAACTTCTACTGCCAAACGGCTAAAATAATGCCAAATAGTGTCAGCAAAATGCCATAGAGACCCGAATCGGGAGACTTCAGAGCCGGACCACCATTCTTATAGACCAAGTAGTTGAGGGAGCGATTCATACTGACGATCCAATCATGGTAAAAGGAGACATTCGTATAGATGCCCGGATAGATCGGTCGTCCACAGTCAACGCCGTAGGAGACAATGCCGGCCAGCGTATTATTGCACATCAATGGACCACCAGAGTCACCCTGGCAGGCATCAGTGACGCCTTGCATGTAGCCGGCGCACACCTGTGACCTGGGCAAAGTGCCGTATCCAACGGCGCAATCCGTGTAGCTGACAATCGGCACTGGGCCCACTTGCAAGGTCTCGCTGCTTACGCTACTACCCTGTAATTCAAATGGAATGCGATCAGTTGACAACCCTACAAAGTAGTTAAAACAGAGGTGGGCATCCAAATTTGACAAGTGAGCTCTACAACAACGCACAGCGTCAAATAATTTGCTCAGAAGCAAATAATTTGCTGTGCATTGCTGGTGTTTCTTTTTTTCTATGTGAGCAAATTAAGAGTCTGGATAACCACCGCTGATTTAAAGTATTACTTACAAATTTAGTGACTCCCCAGCCGGTGACATTGCAGGGGGTTTTCGCTGGAAGTATATGATCGTTTAGGGGCAGAGCCTTGACAGTCGTCGAATTCCAGGGTATGTAACCATTGAAGAACATCAGGGCAATGTCGTTCTCCAGCGTTCCCCTGTTATAGTAGGGATGCACAATAATTTCTTGCACATAATATTGCTGTGTGTTCGAATTGCTTTGATAGAGGTACGTGCTGCCCATGACGAGTACAAATTCACCAGACTTGCGATATGCGTTCGTATCCGTGCTGAAAGTAGAACACAACATATTCTATACAAGACATTGTAAGGGATTTACACCTGTGCCCCGGTTAACGGCCTGCATTGACAGCAAATGTTTATATTCTGACGTATTATAATATGTTTCTGAATGGCTGTTGTCATCTGAAATGTTTATTTCACTTTTTTAAAAAAAAAGTAAAATTTTTTAGAATTGTTTGCCTTATAAATAGTGCTTTTAAGGCACTCATGACTTAAAGCCTATTCAATTTGACAAGGAATCTCAATTATTTCATTGTTTGACTTCAAAATTAATTTTTAAAATTTTGTGCACTTACAATACTTAAAACAATTTTAAAATGTTTTCAAAAACGATTTTGATATTTATGTACCAATTATATTTTGTTGTTTTCCTCACACCAAAAAAAAATTGATCGAATTTGTAAAAATAAACAAAAAAGGTAACCAACAAAAAGATAACGTGGCAGTTTTGATACAATTAAGCCATATTTGACAATTAATTGATACAAATGGGGCTACCTAAATTATCAACGAAAAGTTGGACGCTAACGGGGACATAAATGTACATCAAAATGAACCTACTTAAAGATACAATGGGCCGCTGTAGCCACCAGACGCTGGGAGATGACCACACCACCGCATATATGTCCCGATCCATAATACCGTCGCTCTCGGGCTGTCAGACGTACTGATACCTGATAAGGTGCATTGCTTATGTTAATCGGGTAACCACCCACCACCTTGGGTTCAATTTTATCTGGAGCTGAAACGGAAACATTAGATTAGATATCCATAACAAATGTATTTTCAAGTTCCTCTCTAGACATTAACTATTCCCAAATGCTTATGTGATCTCTCATTTCATAAGTTTTCTTTGCCTATCTATGTACATATGTATCTGTTATATAATGTATGCTTGTATGTGTCCGTGACGTTCTAAACAGTTGACTCATCGTATTACTATATCAGATAGGAGAGCTCGTTATCACTGAAATACGTAGTCACAATGTTCTCAAAATTGCCCGCCTCTAAGCTTGAAATCTAATCACAAATTTGAACAGTTTCAGAATTCACAATATCAGTTCGACACTTAATAAAATTGATGGCTCCCAGTATCTTAGTGAGAGGGTCGCTTTAACCTATTTTTTGGGAATACCAACTTCTGTGTATATTGTTAAAATAAACTCGGGCTCTTCTATTTATGACCGAACAGATTTTATGACTAAATAAGTTAACGGTCAAGGAAATATCGGAAAACTGATAAAGACAACCTTATCGACTTTTATGACTTGCTGAATACTAAGTTGAATTTCAAAAGAATTATTATATATATCATGGTTATATTATTTTTCATGCTTACTACTTAATAATACTCGTATCATAAAGATGTTAAATTTTTTTTTTTAATTTTAACAGTTTATAAATACTTTTTTAAAAATGCGCATTAGTTAGCAAGGGTATACAATTTTCGGCATATCGGAAATTACTTTTCTATCTAGCCAATTTTTTAGTTTTTTTTTTTCTTCACTCTTTTTGTGAAAAAAACTTTGAAGTATACATATAATCAAATCAAAGCAAGTCAAGCAACTTTATATATAAAAAATCATAGATAATTATAGTTAGTTAATATAAACTGACACTAGAATTCTGTTGTGACTCACTCGAAGCTGAAGAAACTAATTGCAGAAACAATGGCAATCCCAACAGGCTTAATATCTTAAACGATACACGCATTTTTGTGACGTTGAAGCACCAAAAAAAAAAACAAAAAAAATAAACAGAAAACCAAAGACACAAAACGAAACAATAAATAAAGATACTAGAAATACGCGTGCAGCTCGATAAATTTTGTTTTGCGCGGCATATGCAAAGTACTTGCAATCGATTAACAACTTTCAACAGACAATCGCGGCGGACTATCGAACGAACGAAGCTTCGACAAACGGACGACTAACAGTAATGAACGCTATGGACAAATACAAATAACAAACAGGGCGTGAGCCCAAAATGGTGACGCTATTAATACATATTTGGGTTTATCTTATCGCTAACTGTGCGCAAATTGAATGTTGCCAAAGTAATTTACACAGGCGCAGTCGTAAACTGAAATGAAATCCGTACAAAATGCACATTTCATATATGTACCATTTATCGATAACAGGCAGGATAATTAGGTACTCAATCCCATAATTTGTACTCAATTTGTAATCATTTTGAAAAAATTCTAATTAGCAATTTAATAAATAATATGACTCTGTATATCTGTTGAACCTATTCCTTATCGCTTAGAACATTCTATGATTCATTATAAACAGCAAAAAATTGTATTGATAAATGTCGAAATTATATCTTGACTTTATTACGTACCATATATTATAGTACCTATATAAAACTTAAATTTACACGTGCCTAGCGCTAGTGCAAGAATATCACTAACCCATGTCGAGTTAGTTAGCCAATTAGTTAAATCTAGCAAGGCTTATTTATAAACATAAATACGTTATATACAATTTAAATAAAATATAAATATAAATAATATTCGACATTTGCGATTTGGCTTAACTTTATATACAATTATATATGGCTATATTAAATAAAATGCATAATACACATAATTATTAACGACTATTGTTGCAATCTTATATAGTTTTATATACACGTATATTTATTTAAGTGTAAAATTGGTCAAAATATTGCATTCATTAGCTGAGAATGTTGTTAGCCTCGAAAGACAATTGACTAAGGCATAGAAAAAGCTAGAGCAACATATGTTTTTATATATCGCTGTCTTTGTCTCATTTACTTTGTATGTTTCCACTGTGAACTATTTAACATTGCTTTCTCAATATTCAGTTCATATTCAATAGTTCGCTTAAATATGTTTCATCTGGTTCTACTTTTAATTCAAGTTTAAGCATATCATCATCTTCGGACTTGTCATTAAGGTCAGAATTGTCGAGATTATTCAGCTCATTATCTTCTTCAGACTTTACAGTCGGCTCTTTTTTTATAAATTCATCGTCCAAATCATCCTCCTGGCTCTCAGTGTTCTTATATTGCAACTGCGGCATAAGACGACGCTGCAAGGCTTTGCGTTCCACATGTTGAATGCCTGATTCCATTGCCTTTCGTTTTCTGAAAAAAAGTCGCTTAAATTAGCAAAGTAAGTAAGTTAATGCTAACTCATTAGGCAAACCTAGTGCGTGGACTAATCAATTTGGATTGGTCTATGGGTGATGAAATGCAAGGAATTGTGGTAGGCACATTTGTTAGCTTTGGCGTTTCAGCTTCGATATCATTTTTGACATTGCTCGAACCGCTAAGTAATTGCTCCACTTGCCCGAAACTCTCCACATCCATCAGCATTTGTTTATGTTGCAACTGGAAAGCAGGCACATCAAATGGCTCCGTGGCCACCGTAGCTATAAACAGGAAAGAAAGTATATTTTTGTTAGAGCCTTACAGATCCCTTTACACTAATAAGGAATATGTCGCGCAAAACTGTCTTACCTCAAAAAATAAAATTAGTTTAGTATAAAATTTGTGTATATACTGTATGCTCTTAGTGTGGGAAACAAATGATTTTTTCTTTTTACTATAAGATGATGGTACTAAATTGAAAACTTCAAACGCATTTTCTGTGAAATTGTTGTGTTTTTGAGATATAACAGTCTTGAACGATGCATTCGTCTTATTTTGCCTGTTACATAATTAATCAGAAAGTTGATATATTCCTAGCAGATATGTATACCTTAATTATCTGCATATAAATAGTTCAATAAGATCATTGATTTCCTATCAAATACTCACTTCTGCGTAATTGCGCGCCTTCAAGGCGATACTGTTTCAGTTCAACATCCTTTTTCTTAACCAGCTCCAGTAATACATTTAGGTTTTCATTTAGATATGAGGCTGCATGGAGTGCATCTTTCAATATGGAACGATAGAACTGCAAGATATATGATGAAATACATTTAATTAGACTTCTAGATACAAATATTAATTCGATATTACCAAAGCACTATCGATGCGGGTTAAATGCCACTCCCACTTAAGGGGAGCCGGTGCGCCCTCAATGCGATATTTCAAGCTAAGCACAGTGTACACTTTTTGTTCATGTTTCTGCTTCTGCTCTTGTTCCTCACCAGTTTCCCCTCTGACATCATCCGTCTCAGTGACACTTAAGGCGCAATCCATGGGATTGGCACTGCTCAAAGCAGCGCGTACCGCCTTTATGGGAAAGTGCACGCGTTTGTTTTGTTGCTGACAAGTGTATCCGGAGTTAGGGTATCAAATATGCAGTTGTTGGACAGCAAAAGTGCAGTAAACTCACCCGAATACGCTGCATAAACTGATCCATTGGCAAACATTCAATATAACTCAGTTCCGTTTTTTTGTCATGGCAATAAAACTGCAAGGCATCAGCATCGCCCGATTTTAAGCTAGTTATTATTTCTAGCTCATTCATTTGGATTATTGTCAAAGTCATTTTGAATGCAATTAACAATTGAAAAATAACACAAATAATAAATTCAACTTGTACGTACCACAGCAAAATCAGCTGTCAGTTGAATGGTGAACGGCTCAACCTTGCAATTTTATCGATAAGCGAACCACTGCACGTGAACTAGCTCCGGCCTATCGATAACAAGCTGACGCGTTAAACTCAAATTTAAATATTGCTTCAAACAACTTTAAAATACTATCCAAAAAAAGGACTGGGCTATAGTAAGAATTATACATATTTTTTTAAATCATCTTTTCAAAATAAGCAATATTTGGTGATTTATATCACAAAAAAATTAAAAGTTACAAATAATTACTTTATTGTATTTTTCATTTTTATTAAGATTTAAAATAAAATATTAATGCAAATATCTTTGAAAAGTGAGGTGGGACTTTAAGGAACAATTTGTAAATTTGGACTTTAAGCTGAAATTAAATTTTTTTTTTTTCAGGTCATTAAGAGACATTCCCTTGGGCATTTTCCCGATGCCTAGTAGAAAAACAATGAAAACATCAATGTTGCTTAGTTTGTAATCATATCTTGTTTAATTGTAATACTTTTGTTTTATTTTTGTTTTTTTTTTCTTCGTTTTAATATTATCAAAAAATTCTCTGTTTACTCTTTTGTTTCCCCATTTTTATTTTATAATTTTTTCGTTTTTCGATTAACTAGTATAATTTGTATTTCAATTTTACTACTGAAAGAAAATAGCTACGTCATTCACATTGAACGCTAGATAATACCACTCAAATACATTACACATATTTATAATTAGGATATTCAAATAAAGTAGCATCGTTGTATTTGTGTAAATACTAGACCTGACAACATCAATTTGTACTGAAAAAATTTACACAGCAATGCCAGACCCAGACCCCTGACTTCGGAAAAGTATTGTAAAGTTACACAAAGTGTAAAATTTAACAGATGTTAATAACATGACATACACGATATCTTATTCGATATATGGCATATTTGGTATTTTTCAGGTCTATGTTATGCTACTTGTTTTTTAGACCCCGTACTTAAAAAAAATGCAGGGGTCTGTTGGGTGGTTTTTTTTTGGCATCAGCAGCTTTTGCTTGAAATGTCTGTCTGTCTGACTTGAAAATATTATTTAATTTTTAAAATCAAAATAAAATAATAAAATCAAAGCTTTACTCCTTAAAAAAGGCTGTTCATTATTTTCTCTAGGAAATTTACACAAACATTACATTACTACAATTTGTGAATACCCTTAATATTTTTATGTATATGGAAATAACTAAATAAGACGCGTAAGTTCAATAATATTCGTATATATAGTAAAACAGATGTAGTTCTACATGTAACATGGAAAAAATTATGAGAAAATTTTTTCCATTTCTTATTTTTTGTTTTGTTTGTTCATGAAAAGGTTTTTGGATCGTCGATCATTGATCATAAACATCTTAAACTAGCCTCGCGCTTAACTTAAGTAGCTAAACTGTCTTTTCTTCGAGTCCTCGCCAATCCAGGGCAAGTGCCATAAATAATCTAATCTATAAATTGTTGTTTTTTTTTTTTTTTTTTTTTGTTTAAAACGTATGCTTAGACGCTCGCCTAGATTCATCATGGGCAAAGTTTGAGATTTTGTAAATATTTTTTTGTTGGTTTTCATATCTGCGGGCGTGTCCAGAGTTCGCTCAGGTCCTTATGTCGCAGCTTACCCAGTTCTGCAGAGAAACGAGAAACAAGAGAGAACAAACATCAATTAATATTTGTCCCAGAATTGGTTAATGGACACACTTACCTAATGCTGTGGGTAGCACGTTGCTACTACGGAATCCCAGATCAAATCGCGGCTGCACGGCCAACTGACTGGCTGCGTTGGAGGCGGAAACGGCAACTGAATTACGAAAGCTGGTGCCACTACAAAGAATGAAACAGTTTGAGAATTAATCAGAAAATGGGTCAGGTTAAAGGCTACTCACCTATAGGGATGCTTTAGGCAACCATAAACCTCACGATAGCGACCATAAAGTGTGCCATATGAGACGCCCAAAATGCGTGCCGCTTTCTTCATTTCGAGTCTTTTATTCTTGATGGCATCGAGCACCTGAAAGCGAAGGATTATTAATTTATAGTAAAAAAACAAATACAAATACAAAAATTTAGATTATTTCTTTAATTGTTAAAACTTAGTTTCCTTAAAGTTTTCGTTTTAAAATCATATAAGCATATATAGTTAAAAAAATCGTTTTTTGAACTTCCAAGTTTTTTTTTTTTTTTAAACTTCAATTGCTTTTGGCTTAAATAAATAATTGAATACATTTTTGGATAATCATTTTGATTACTTACGCGCTTTGTGAATGGCTCCTCCCAGAACTGTGGACGTCGGCCTTTGGCCAAATAATCATCCATTTTGATAACATCCTGCCACTGGGTTAGCTCTTCGTTGGTCAGCCGCAGTTCGGCTGCATCGTAATCCTCAAGCTTCACCTCGGCATAGTCCAGCGTGGCATTGGCATGTTCACTGCCAGAGTTTGTTGTCTGATTGCTGACAGTTCCATTGCCATTGCCATTGCCATTGCCATTGGCTTTGGCATTGGCCACAGCAGCAGCGGCCGCGGCAGCCGCAGCAGCTGCCACAGTGGGCGCAAAGTCATGGGCCATCAGCATGCCATGATCATTGATCAAATAACCAGTGGCTGCAGTGGCTCCAGTGGCTTCCGTGTGCGTATACTTTCCACCAAAGCTGGCCGACAATAATGCTGCAGAGCGTGCTGCTCCGGCCGGTGACTCGCCCCGGTTGGCCACCAGATGCTCATTCTCAATCTCCTCCACGGTCTGCGGCAGCGCACCAGACGCTGTCTCCTCCTGCTCCTCTGACTCTGGCTCCTGTTCCGCCTCCTGACCCTCACTCACTGACGTCGAGGTGCGCGGCGTGCGAGCTGTCTTATCCGCAGACTTTTCACGCTCATTGTACAATCGGCGTGTGGCGTGCCGCAGCTTACCATGACGCTCGCGTCGCTCCGTCGTCTTCTCCGATTTTATGGAGGCATTGCACAGTGGCATGCTTGCCTGGTCCGTTGTGCCATCGTTGCTCATTTCCAGCTCCGGCTTGAGGTCCAGTTCCCCCAACTTGGGTGACATGTTAGCCTGGCCACGTCTCTCCTCTGCCCCATGGTGCCAATCCTGTGTGGACTCTTCGCGCTCAACAGACTCTGATTGTGGTGACGTCGCTTGTTGTTGCTGCTGTTGTTGTTGTTGCTGCTGCTGTTGTTGTTGCTGTTGTTGCTGTTGCTGACGCAGTCGCTGACGCTGCTTGGGTGGACAGGCGGCTGGCGGCGAGGCCAAAGAGGCGGAATGTACAACGGGCTGCGGCTCCTCGACAAAGGAGCGTCCTGACTCCAAGTAAGCACGCTGTGCCGGCTCCAAATTTGCCGCATATTGTGCCAGTTTGCGACTACAAAGAAAACGATAAACGAATAATTTAAGATTTTGCTGATCTTTTCTTTGAAAGCTATATGATATAGTGAACCGATTTTAACATTATTTTATCCGGTCTTATAATACACAATCAGTGAGTTTGGTTATGATTTCTGAAGAAACAAAAAAGTTTGCTATACTAACGATTAATTTTTAAGTGATTGCTCCAACGATTCATATATATGATATAGTATTCCGATTTGAACAAAATTAACAGCATGTAAAACACAACAACAACATATTTCCTGGGCTTGGTTGATAGATTTTAATAAGCTAAGAGGTTTTCAAACAAAAGTTTACTTTCTGGCCGATCTTTCCCATAATAAATTTATGATACAGAAGTCCGATTTCAAAAAAATTTGGTCAGCACGTATAAGAGAACACCATATGCATAATCTGAGAATTTGCTTAAGATAACTTAAGAAACAACAAATTTGTTTATACTAAAGATGATTTTTAACTGATCGTTTCTACGACAACTATTTGTAATAGTTGTCCGATTTTAACCAAAGTCCGATTTTAACCAAACTTTATAAATATAAAATACATTAACTGTCAGGTTGGTTGACATCTCTCAAGAAACAACAAAGTTTATCATGTAAACATTTAATTTTTGACCTTTCATTCCTATGGCAGCTAAATATATGTAACACGTATAGTTATCCAAGCCTTTCGGCATTAGAAAAAAAGGACCTGTGCCGAGTTTCATTACGTTTTTAAACTTGCATAAAAACAGTCAAACTGGCTATATCGACAAGAATATAAAATATAGTTATATGATATGGCAATGATTGTAATACTTGCACTGCTTTTGGTCCACAATACTCACACATTGAACACATCGTAAGTGTCATCCAATGGAGGACGACCACGCTTACGTTTGGGTCCCATATATGGATCGACTGGAGCAGCACACTCCAGATGGGCGCTGGCACTAGGTAGAGGCGTCAATGCGGGCATTCGAGCGGCGGCATTTAGACCAAGAACGTTATCCATTGCCGTTGGCGAATTATGATCACGTTCACGCTCGGATTTATGGTGCGTCTGCAGCTGCGGCGGCGTCTGCTGATGGAGCATGTCCTGGGCATAGCTCTCGGTCAGACTGCGTGGCGGTGAATAAAACTCTGCAGCTGGCATCGGAGGCGGCGGTCCATCATCATCATCACGCCAAGTGACCTCGGCCAAACCCTTGATTTTGAGATCATCGGCGGTCTTCAGCAGCGAGGGTAGACTGGCCTAAGGAACAAAAGTCGCCGATTATGTTTAGAATCATTATGTGAGTAAATATCAAGGCATTCATAATTTTGAAATCTTGCTTTAATTGTATTTAAAAATAAAAATTAATTGTTTTTCCAAATTTTCTTCCAAAAAAATAAGTTATTACAATGATTCTCAACTTTTTAAACAATCTTACTTGAGATGGTAATTTTTTTAATATTTTTGTAATGTTTTTAAATACAGGTAATAAAAAATAGTAAATACCAAAACATTTAGAAGTATAAAATGCATTTCATTAACTGTTTTCGAAACTAGCCTTTATTTTAATTAAGGGATCCGTTTTTGAATAAATTTTTGGTATATAGTATAGTATACTCACGTGCTCCACGTTGATCTCGCCCTTGTACATGAACTCAATGAGGCACTTGACCTCAGCAAAGGTCACATCCTTCATAATAATTATCGGATCCCGTTCGCTGGCATAGTTGGAGAGTACAGAGTCAAAGAATGTGCTGCAGGCGCACAACACAACGCGATGGGCTCGTATCAGTTGACCCTCACAAGCCAGGGTCACATCACAGAAGCATCCCCTGTCCAACAACTGCGAGAACATGGTCTGCAGATTGCTGTGATGATACTTCCAGCGCAGGCAATACTGCTGCGGTAGCATCGTGTCCGATATACCCGTCACCCCAATAAGTTGTCAACGATCTAAACAATATACACAAAAAACAGAAGCAAACGAAATCCATAAGTTTCACATTACAATCCAGAATCTTCTTAAGTTACGTCTTATAACATATTTTACACTTTCTCATAATATTAATTAATGTAAACGAATAACTTCCTGGAATAATCACGCCAACTGTCAATACGCCTGGTGGAATGACAACCCAAATTCTCAGCGACACATTCAAAAACTTACCAAAAACTTTCAATGCGTTTTGAATAAAATTCTAAATATAAATTTTCAGCTTTCAAAGGATGAGAAAATTGACTAGAAAAACTATAACTTTGTTGTAATCATAAACTCGACTGAGTTTTTATTTATTTTTTTTTTACTACTGAATATAAATTCGTCAGATCATAGTTTTTTTTTCATTATATTGTCCTTAGCGTTATAATTTTTTATACACCTACTAATAATGGGGGGTGTCACAGCAAGAGCACTTGCACCTTAGTAAAATATCCCGATACACAGATAAAGTAGGGATTTCATTTTTTCGGAGTCAGTTGTTTGTCAGAAATCAGAACAGTTTAACAGTCAAGGGATACTTGGCAGAAAGGGACTCCTGTGACATCTCCGAAAATGAATTTTCAAATGCTTGAAATTAAGACTAGAATGATAACATCACCAACAGTATAATAAAAAGATATAAAATCAGAAATAATACTAGAACCGGTAACGGATCCGTTAGCCGTAACTAGTTAATTTCTCATTTTTCGTAGTGGAATCGACACCCAGACCAAAATACAATTTTTTTAAAAAATTAAAAACCTAAACGTATAAATATACCGGTAAATTTTATCAAAATTCTTAGGTAAGCCCCCTTTGAAATGTGAAAAATTGTAAATTTTAAATCTCAATCTGATACTTTTACTAGTACTCCACTTAAGTTTATCTTGATTCTAAGACCTTTAATTTTCTTGTAAAAATTCGTGGCAAATTGAAAAAAAAATATGTTGACTTGCAAAGTTGCTAGATCCAAAGTCTGAGCAACTACAAACTGTTATAACTTTATCAAAACTTATCCAATTTCCAAGCGGAATCTCATTTTGATCATGGTTTGACCTCTTAAATAATGTTCAATATCTTCTTAAATTTTATCAAAGAGATGTTTTCCAATTTGACATTAATTTCTATACGTTTTACGCCAAAATATCTCTAATATAGTTATTAAACCTATCTAACTCACACTTTCCATCCCCACTAAGAGGGGAATATTATAAAATCCCGGCTTATATCATAAATGGAAATTACGTATCAGATTCATTGCTCTTACAATTTGGCCAGAGCGTTAATTGCCAATCATTCAGTGAACTTGTCAGCCCACTCAGTTTTACATATAGATAGATAATGCGAATGTATGGAAAAGTGTAAGCACATGCCTGTCTGAGGAAAGTATACATATGTGTCTACCAACATTCAGTTACTTTATAATAAGCGATAAATTAAAAAATATTTTACGACGAATTTTGCTTTTTGTGAGGAATTTATATTTGAAATGCACCTGAATTATTTCTGGCAAATTAAAAGCCACACGAATTATACATACAAGCATATATATACTCGTATATATGCTTTCTAGGTATTTATATCCATACATGTATATAGGACTATGTTCATTTCACATATATAAAGAGTTTTCAATTGAGTCGGTCAAAGAAACATCAGCGGTATTCCGAAACTATATTAATGGGAGTTTATTGCGTCCCCTTATCCCACTCCACTGCAGCCCCGAGTCCGGCTTGGTCCGTCCCCATCCATCCCATCCCGCCCCATTTCACATTTGACTTGCATTTCAATATCGCAAAGAGAAGAAAACGTTAAAATTTTCGTGTTCGCTACAGTTATTGGGGTTGTGCAGGAACAACGGCAATATAAAATGTTGTCCTCATTTTCATATTATTATTATGCATATTCTTCTCTACTTTTTTTCTTTGCGGATTTTTATTTTCTATGTTTTCCTGCAAATTTTTAATATAAATTTAGCTTCTGGAATACCCATGATTAATATTAAACATAAAAATCTACAGAGCTTTGTATATTAAACTATTAAATATAAAAGAAATACATATGTATGTAAAGTTTCAAGAAATCTTATATATTTATACTAACATACAGTAAAATTTTTTTTTATATTACTTATAAATATAAAGGGGACACAAATATAAAAAAAAATATCTTGACTGCATATAAAACTGTCTCAACACAACCACACACTCATTATATATAAAAAGGACACAGAGTCAACCCCAACAGAATACGTAATTAGGAATGTTAGACTAGTTGATACCCTATATAAAATCTGAAATAAGCTTGATACATATATAGAAAATTATAATAAATACAAATTTGAGTATAAATTATAAAAATATTCATCAGAGGTGAGTAATAATTATCACATAAATTATCATATATAATTAAAAAAGGTCTAATAAGTTCATCTTGCTTCGGTTGGAATTTACTTATAGCACTTACTTTGGTTACAGGGTATAAGAAAAATCCATCAACTTGGCTTACAATATATTTTGTTGGGAGAAGGTGGAAAGGAGCCAAGGAGCTTCAACATTTGAAAACGAGCGAAAAATTCGTTTCACTTTTTTCGAAAAGCAAAAACAAATGACGTTGAAAAAAAGAAGAAGATGAAGATGAAGCAGAAGGTGGCAACAAAATCAAGATGATAAAGGAATGCAGGCAAATAAAATGCGCAAATGGAGGAATTTCTGAACCGTATATACAGACAACTACATACACTTGATGTATGTATGTACAAATGTATGTTTATACATAGATATGTTTTATATATGAAAGAAGAAGAAAATAAGAAAAAGACGAAGCAATGTCCAGCGAACTGAGCCACCCACAACAAGAAACCATTTTGCCAACTGTTTGCTCCAAAGGGTTTTTGATCCCAACACACACACACACACACTCACACGGACGCATATATTTTCTATGAGCCGTTACACATTTCAGCTCCTTAAAAAAAGAAGAGAATATAAAAAAAGAAATACAAATTTACAACGAGAGCGCAAAAAAGAATGGCATAAAAAAAACATGTTTTATTGTAGTATATTTTTCCCGCCATCGTTTCGTTCGTAAGAGACGAGACCCAAAACGACAGCACTACCAGGCGGCAATGCTACCCTCTAAGCTCCATAAACGTCGTACACTATACCCTATACTCCAACACAAAACACCCAACACCCTCCAGCAAACACAACCCCAACCACACGCGAACCCAACTTGAACTCAAGGCCCACACATACTCACTCACACACACACACACATTGACACACACACACACAACGCAAGCGACTCACGTTGCCTTCTCCACTTCTTTTGGATTTTCTCATGGAAAATATTTTTCAGTTTTTATCACATTTTTCTTCTTCTTTGGATTTCGCTTTTTCGTATTTTTTTTTTTTTTTTTTTTGTATAAATTTTTTTTTTGTTCCTGTTGTGTTTGAGCTCGCTTTATTTTCTGTTTTCTGTTTTTATACTCTTGCAGTGAGGATATTTTAATTATGTCATGAATGTAGCAACAATTTCCCAAACACATGCCATTAGTTTCTGTTGATACTATAAAGTCAATATCATTTCAGATATTTATATAGAATCTATATACTATAATATAGTAACTATATTATGATTATTTCTTGAGTTTTATTTTTTTTTTAAATCAAACACCTTGAGTTTTATTTTTGATTCAAAAAAATAAGTTTTATTTTTTTGCTCAAACATAATGATTATTCCTGAGTTTTATTTTTTTGATCAAAAGATATTATAAGTAGAATAATAATACTCATAGAATAATGATTATATCTTGCGTTTTATAATAAAACTTCTTACTAAACATCTTGGAATTGCCAGTAGATTATGAATTTGAGTGCATGATAAGAAGAAAATTCTATAAATAAACAAATATTTGTTTATTTAGTCCTTTAGCTTTGAGGTAATTCTAATAACACCTTGGAAATCTTATCATGCATACAGTATCAGCTTACACAATCAATATCTCATGTGAAGGTCTCTGACATATAGGTAAGGAGAATTAATTCCGTGAATATAGCTATGCTTACAATTTTTTAATATAGTGCGTCAGCTTTAAGGTTATGTTGTATATAATCATTTCCTAAGAAAAGTTTTTTTTTAATTTTATTTAAGTAATTTTAATTGATTATCAATAAATATTTATTAAGAGGTACATAAGGTCTAAGAAGTCTGTTAGTTCTAGAGATGGGCACGGGTCTTTTCGACCTTCGTGTATCGCGGGCAACTTCAAAAAATCCACAAAATATAGAAAAATGTAATAAATAATTTTATTGTATTATCTGAATATCTGACCGGGCCGGCACGGGACGGGCCTTAAAAAGAAGGCCCATGCCCATCTCTAGTTAGTGTATTTAAGCAAGTCGCACAAAGCTTTTCACTTTTATTTTGCTTGTATTTTTTTAATGAAAGGCAAGAAACGTCGCTGGCTCCATGAGCGTAACGGGACGGCAGGGCAAAGGAGACAGCGTAGGGAAGTGAGCTAGGGAGGCGGAGCAGAGGGGCTGCTTCGGTAGGACCGTGACGCAAAAAGGTTGCGAGCGGAAAATGAAAAAAGACATTACAGCAGCAGCGACAGCAACGACGACGGAGACGACGACTTCGGCAGCAAAAAAAATAATAATAATAAAAAAAAAACATGAAAAAAAAAGAGAAAAAAAAAACAAAATAAATAAAAACACAAAAAGCGCCAGAGAACATTGCATAGCGGAAAAAAGCATAACGACCGTTTCGTTCTTTTTTATTATTATTTTCATTTTCTGTCTTTCTCCGCTCTTTATATTCTGTTGTTGTTGTCGTCGTCATTGTTGCTGTTGTTGTTGTTGCCTGTTTTTTAAGCTGTAATTTTTTACTTGACGTTTTTTATGGTTTTATCCTTTTTTTTAAATATCGATTTTTATGTCAACTTAAATGAAAGGTACACAGTTTTCCATATAAAAAGTGTACGGAATTCTATATGTAAGAATGTGTGTACGAGTATGTACATGTGTGTGTGTGTGTGTGTATGTGTGTATGCTCCTTCACTATTAATTTTTCCTCCCGTTTGCATTAAAAATGCACATCCGACACAAGAAAGGCAGAAAATTTCAAAAGTTTCGCGATTTTTGCAATTCCCCCAATAACATCCAAGCTCTTGTGCGATAATTAACAAGTGAAATAACGAACTGAAATACCCTTGAAAAACTCTACAAACATGTTAAAGTTTATTTAAAATAAAAGTGTTTATTTTTTTTTATCTATACATCGAAATCAAACACGTATCTATTTCAAATTTCGATTCCATTTATCGAAATTGTAAGAAAAACTAACAAGCATATAGTACTAACGTTAACAGCGCTATTTATAACATTTCCTTAACAATCTTCCTTACAAAATAACAGCTATTTGAAAAGCTTGACTCTGTGTTAATAGGGTTCACTCTTGGTGGATGACCCTTTAAGGCGTTACACTTACATTAACAGCTTCACTTTTAACAGTAACACATTAACAGACTATAGTACTTCATTTTGCTATGGAAAATCATTTGTCCTGACTGATGACCGACAACCAAAGCTTGCAGCTTTTGTGTTTTTAAGGATAGAACATTGAAATTTTCAACTAACGAACACACAAAAATTTTGACGTAAATGTATTGAAGTTAATGTCAAAGTCAAAAACAGCTGTCAATTAAAATTTAACTAGACTATTAAAACGGACCTGAGATCATGCGAATTAGATCAAAAATCATATAATCAATATAATATAGATATAATAAAAACTAGTTAAAGAACATGAAATTCAAAGAATCAACTGAGCACATGTATATAAAACATTGCACAGGATCACACACTGTATGATTTTCAAACACTTACATCATGATCGTATGCTCTACTTTTTATGCAGGTAGAACACAGGATAACGTTTACAAAAGTGCATATAAAAGACAACTGTAGATAGGCTGTAAATTTGTATATAAATACATGTACATATATACATATATATATAGATATGTATATAATACTCGTTATATGATGTAAAAGTACGCATCCATACACACACACACACACACCTACATGGCATGTAAAATCCGTTTCCCTCTGCCATAGCAATTTTCTTTCTTTTTCCAGATGCTTTTGTAATTTGTATAATTTTTTAACGTCGTCGTCGTCGTCGTTATTGTTGTTGTGCTGGTTGCTTTTTTTTATTATTTTTCTTTTTTTTTTTTTTTTTGTAACGTTTTTTGCTTTTGTTTCTTTCTCATACGTAGCAAAAAACTGTAATATAAATTTATGTGCTAACGTAGAGCAAAGGGACGTAAAGCGGGTGCTGCGAAACGGCTTGATGGGTACATCGTGAGAGGGGGAGTGGGACAAAATGTGAGGGTTGGGGGTTGTTGGGTGTTATAACTTGTGCACGGGACAACAAAATGACATAAACAAAAAAAATGTAAAATGGAATAAAAAATAAAACAAAATAAAATAAAATACAAGTATATACAATTTTGTACACAATTTATATTTATAGTCCCTCTCTTCTTCACTCGCTTTTCCTATATACAACGCCTGTACATAAAAACTCCCCCACACAAACACTAACACACACACACATACACACACGTGTACTGACAACAACAAGCACAATGCAAACTTACTTCAATAGAAAATAAAAACAAGTCAGAGGAGCACACTCCAAGGGGAATTCCAAAATTTGTAAGAAACGTGATATATGAGCATCTGTCTACATATTTATATATACATATGTACATATATTTATTTATAAGTTTAAGAAATCACATTGGTTAAATTAAGCTTCGATATCGATACTTTGTCTGTATAAATTCACAGATATAACTTAATTGGTAAGATAGCTAAATTCACTCAGATCTACATAATTTATTGACTGACTGAGTGTGTGTCAACTACGCACTGTTTAAACTGTTAAAGTTGATTAAAAGAAAATTGTAAAATAATTTAAAATTGATATAAAAAGTATCATATTTACTTGACGATAAACAGAAGGGAAAGTCAAGACAAAGATTAAACTGATTGCAATTTGCGGCGCCAGATTTGACAAATATACAGCAAAAGTTGATTGAAAATTCAAATTTTATTGCGTAACTTGAAGACTGTTTATATCTATGAAACGCTTTGATAAATAATTAAAAACTATCTTAGAAAAACATTGATAGAGATACGAGGCAAATACGAAGAATGCGATTGCTCAAGTGTTTTACAAACAAACTTTCAAATTGAAGACGTTTTTATTTAAACTGTAAAATGCAAATGTTACAATAATACAATTGAAATATTTATCAATGCATTTATGATAAGAATACATTAAAAAATCTAAAACTCGATTTTCGCGGAAGCGATTTCAACTACATAAAATCAGTTATTTTTTTGACAATCAATCCAGTTAATTAAATAGATTTTTATAAAAAATCGACAACTTTAATTTAATGCAGCATTAACATTGAAAAAATCTATTTTTTTCCATTACTCCCTTGACAGTGTTTTCACTTTTTTTTAAATCTTGACCGATTTTCTTTGTTATTGTTTGACCTTTTTTTTAATTGTGTATTTAAATTACAGAAAAAAAAATTTTATCTTCCCTGTCCATTTGTTTCATATTATACACGTACTTTCCCCTTGGCGCTTATTGAAAAATTCAAACTGTCATAACTTTGTCAAATTATATCCGATTTTCTGATGAATCAATATTTGATCATTTTTTCCCTCTTATTTGATTCTGCATCAAATAAGGGAAATTCAATTTATTTCCATCACTATTTTAAGAATATTCCTCTCAAGATTTTTATTTGTAAAATAAAACAAAGAAACGAACCCAATAATAAAAATTCAAAATTATTTCGATATTTTTAAGAATTTTGGATTCCAACGAACTTTAAAGAAAGGCCTGACTGAAGTCAGGCCGTAATAAAACAAAAATCTTAATTTAAGGCCTTTCTTTATCAGTGTACTCATATTGTATTTTTCAATTTAAACGACTTTTAAGCTGCGATCGAATATTAAAAAAAGAACAGTAGTTATCTAACCAATTTGTGGTTGGAGCTTTCAAAAATTCCCCGTCATAAAGGGAAACCACTGCAAAAACAAAAGGCAGTTCCTCGGCTCTTAACGGTTTTTCGGGTAGTGCATTGATTACCAATCAATGGGACAAACAGCTTTCCATATAGATAAAGAGGGGGAGAGATGACAAGGGACTGGAAATTGGAAGCAGCAAAAGCAGCTGAAAATATCACTTAAAAGCAACGATCTATAAAAAAAAAGAGGGAAAAAAATCAGTTTAAAATATCTAAAATAACAACCAGTTCTTGCAGCCGTTTTTCTACTTCTTGTATAAATAAACAGAGTCTAAAAAATGAATAAGCAGTTTCTGGTTGTTGTTATTCTTTTTGTCGCGAAATCGTAATAATGAAAAAAAAAACGAATCGAAAAAGAAACGCATTTGAAATGAATTCACGGAAAAATCCCTTTTTTTACGTTTTTTTTTATATACAATTTGCCGCTTAAGTAAATTGAAGTTTATTGTTGTTGTCTTTATTATTATTAATACATAACGAATGAGTAATAAAGAAAAGCAAATCACATGCAAAAAAAAAATGGAAATCAAAGCCAAAGCAGAAACAGAATCTCAAATCCCAATACTCAGCACATTGCAACAGAATTTACGCAGCAAAGTCCCCAAAGCGTTGCACAGCCAGCGTTTGTGGTTGACTCTGGATTTCTCTTGTTGTTGTTGCCGTTTTTTTTTTTTGGACTTTTGGTATGCGAATGGCACAACAACAACAAAAACATGTGTATGTGTGTGTGTGTGTAGGCCAAGGAACTACACACGCAGGCTCAGATAGCCAAAGTGTACGAGCCCAAATTGAAGTCCAAGATCAAGTCTAGCTAGTAAAAGCAACAACAACAAGGAGAACAACGACAACAACAACTGCGAGTGGAGTCCAAGTGCAATAACACTTACTTCCAGCAATAACTATCGAAAAGAATCTAGAGGTGAACGCAATTCGTGCTTTTATTCAAAGCTGCCAAAAGTTCTTTTCTTTTTTTTTAATTGAAAAGTCAACTACAGAAAGTTATTAATGTTAATTCCAAAAGTGGAAAATGATTGGAAAATAATTGTTGATATAACGTCTTTAGCATAAATATATATAAAAATTCAGAAAGCTTCGATTTGTGTCAGACGAAAAGTGTGCAAAAAGAAACTGAGAATATTAGTAAATAAGAGGTGGCGTTGTAGCTATTGATAAAGATATTGGTACATAAATATAAATAAATAGATATAGTGTTAATTAAATCATAGGCAAAGTTATAGATAAAAATATTGGTATAGACTTTGGTATATTTAGATATAGCTATTAATATTATTAAAAATTTAGACATAAGTAAAGACATATGTAGATAGAGCTATAGATATAGATATTAATATAAGTAGATATATGTGCAGATTTAAATATACATATGTAAAATATACATATTATCGTTAATGCTTAGTTTTATTAAATTGGAAATCAAAGCAATTAAAAAACACAATTTATTGGGCGAAACTAGAGTTTCATTAATAGCTCTTTTTATTTCCTATAAAAAAAACTAAGGATATGCCTATTCTTATGTCAGGAAAATAAAAAAAAAACACTTGACCATCGCTACGGGCGATGAGAATGCATCTCTCTCTCTCTGTGTGTATCTCAAAAGCAAAAGCTGTGGCAGATACGCATGCCACCTTTTGCCGCAGCGATGGACTGTGTTGTAAGCAACATCATAAAATGTTTCCAAAACAACAAAAGCAACAACAATAACAGCATGCTGCAACTGCAACTGCAACAAGCTGCAGCAGCAACAGAAAAAAAATAAAAAATAAAACTTGGAGACCAAGCACAACAACTTGCGACTTTACGATGCTCTACAACTATTGCTGTTGCTGTTGTTGTTTTTCTTACTGTTGTTGTTTTGGTTCTCCAAGTCCAAGTGCATTCGCCTTCCGCTTTTGCTGTCGTTTTTATTATTTTTCTTTTTAGCTTTTTTTCATTTATTTTTTTTTAAATTTTTTTTTTTGCCAGTCTTGATGCTGCTGTGTTGACTTATGCAGCTTCCAAAAGTATTGTTATTGTTGCTGTTGTTGTTGTTGTTTTTGTCGTTGTTGTTGCTGCTGACACAAAATCTAATAATTTTCAGACACACCGACAACAAACGACTAACTACAACAACAACAAAAAAGAGCGCGCAGCGTCCAGTTTGCCAAACACACACACACACACACAGCAAAAGATACATTTGTATCTGTATCTGCATCTGTGTCTTTTGCTAGCTGCCGCACATTCATGTAATCTAAGGTGGCTGAACCACAGTCAAACAGCCAAGTGGCAGACAGGCAGGACAGTGGGTGCAGGAGGTGGCACGGGGCACGGGGAACGAGGCACGGGACACGCTAAACAGGACTCACCATAAATAGAGTCCTAGCTAAAGAACCAGATTTGCTTAGAGCCCTTCTTGGCCCTTCTCTGATCCAAGCCAACATTCCGATAACAACAGCAACAATAACAAAGCTTAAAATACGTTCAAGTTAAGATAACATTCGTTCGATACCAAACAATTCTTGGTTCTTATTTTTAATCGCATTTTTAAATATTTACTGATCAGATATCTGTTAAAACTGTTGAAATGTCAATAAGACAAACTGATCGCCTTATTAACGAATTTTGCGTTTCTTTAAAGACAAGATTTTGATAAATAATAATGGTCAAAAATTTCTCAATTTTAAATTTGTTTTAAAAATATTTTCAAGAATTAATCAAATTAATCGTAGGATAATTGTGCATGATTAAATTTCACAAGTTCAACTCCAAATTTGTTTGTGATTATGGAGACCGAATTAGGAACTTTTAAAATTACTAAACAATTGCAAATATATTTAAAAGAAAAGAAAAAAGAATGTATCCTAATTATCAGATTAATGCTATACTTAAGGTCAATTGTATCCAATAGAGCAATAGGATAAAGTTGGGGCAGATATTTCAAATCTATCTATTTTAAATTACACGTACAACAAATTATTATAAAATTTAAACTACATATATTCAAAAGATGCAACATGACAGTGCCTAGGCTAGGACAATAGGACACTGACAGGTGCCAGAAACTAAAGCAGGTTTAATCTCATTTCGTTTTCGGACAAATCTTTTGTATGACTTCCGGTTAAGTCTTTTTTAAAGTTGGACTGCCTACAGATCTGTAAAAGGAGCTACAAAAAGAACAAATAATTTTACGAGAAATTGGAAAAGCTGTTGCAGCTGCGTAGCTGGGAGTTAGTGAGGTGGTTAGATGGTAACGGGGGGCGTGGCAGTTGTAGAGGGAGGTCTTCGTGGGGACGGGGGAGGGGAAGGGGCACCGGGTTTTTGCAGGTGACAGTAGCTCTGCGGCTTTTTGGTTGGCCCATGAAAAGCGAATGAGCTCTCGCAAGATACAAATGCTTTTTGCGAGTAGGAAAAACTCGCTTGCTTCTGCAGCTTCCACTGCTCGTGGTGCTGGAGGTGGTGCGATGGTGGTGCGGTGGTGTTTGCGGTTTAGCAGCAATCTTTATGTGGTCTCCGACTTCGGGAAGCAACGCGCACATTCATCAAGAAAACTGTCATCGTTTTTTGTTCTCCCTCTCTCTCTCTCTCTCGCTTTCTCTCTCTGGCTAAGCGTGTGTGTGTATGTGTGTTTGTATCTTGTATCTGTAAGTACGTTAGCCTCGGCCACAGATTCTAACTCATACGCGAGGCTTCTTTTTTTTTTGTTTAGTACTTCTTTTTTTTTGCATTTGTTTTTGTAACTTTTGCTTTGGCAAGACGCCCCCTAGCATGTGCTAGCCCCTTCCTGCCCCCGCCACTTCCCCTGCCCTTGTCGCGCTTCTGCCTTTGCATGTTTTTCCGTTTGATTTTTTTTTTTTGTCTAGTTCCCATCTATTTTTTTTGCTTTTTTTTTCCTTACTTATCATATTTTTTGCGCCTAATGTACACTTAATATTATTTTTATATCAAAAGTTCCCTCGCAGGCAAAACACAACACAATGCCAACCGAACCATCTATAACCCAAACAAACTATAGGTACATATGTAGGTCTTGCAACAGGGGAGGCAGGGAGGAGTTGCAAGGTGGACAGGCATAGTTACTTCGCCAGTTTTTTGCCTTCGTTCGCCTTGTCATTTCTTTTAGCTTTTTTTGTTATGTTCGATTTTATGTTGATGTTTTTACAATTTTTCTTACCAAGACCTGTTCTTAAATCTCTCTTGCTGTCTCTCTCCCTCCCTTTTATGTGATAACTATAAAACTAGCTTAATTTTTGAATCAGTTTGCAGTTTCAGAAATTTCCGACTAAAACTGTGTAGCGCAGCCAACTTAATGTGATCAAATCGTTTAAGGATCAAAAACTCTGCTGCAAAAATTCTCCTTAAAAAATAACCAACTTAACGCCGTAAATCGGTTTTTTTCAGCGATTTTAAACGGATTTATAAAAATTGTGCTTAAAACTAGACAGTAAATCAAATGCTGTGACAAATACATACACATTAACAACCAAATTAGCGGCGACCAAGAACAAATATATTTCAAATAAACTGACTAAGAAAAAATAAAAAACCCCAACTGATGTTTGATGATAATGATGCTTGATAATGATGATGGCGATGGCCAAACGCAGCGTTCGAACTGAGAATTTTGCAATAACCCATTTGCCATCTCCTTGAGATGGGCACTTTTTTTTAATACCGCCCGTAAACATAAAGTTTGCGAAGCAAAAAAAAATGTGTATAATAAAGTTGTGCAAATGTATGTAAGAATCGTTGGATGGAAGAAGTTTGTGTTTCCATTACTGATCAAAAAAATATAAATAATAAAAATAATTTTTTACAACTATTGATTAAAAAATACTGAGTACATTTTATAAAAGCTACGATTATTTTAAAATTTGTTTAGAAAATTCAGTAGTGTAGCTCTACTCAGTGAGGCTATGACAGCACAAATAAGTTGTTTTTAGAATGTACAGGGTATCAGCGAGTCAAGCCACTCACAACAGGGGCTTTGGTTAAGGTTTTTTTTTCTTTGTTACTGCTTTATTGGTGACGACTTTGTAATTTATTGCATATTTCGTAATTTTTTTGCGTATTGAAAACAAAGAAGGCAAATGAAAAAACTGTTCAATTTTTCCGAGAAAATGTCGCAGTGCCGAAACCAGCTTATCGCCTTGCCACTCCCCCAACAAAGAGGAGTAAAAAATATGTGCCGAAACTATAGCGAATATTGAGATGTGTTCCATGGCAAGTGATTCAAGTGATTTACTCATAGGGTAATATGCAGGTCTGCGTATGCAAGTCTCCTTTCTTGTGTGGGTGTGATATACACACACACACACACACACACACAATCATCACATGCATCTATATAATAAGTTTGTATATATCATATATGTATGTATTATATAAAATATGTGAATAAAAAACTCCACAAAAAACACTCCCTCTACACATAAAAATGAAAGCTAAAGCTAAATGAAAGCTAAAGTAAAAAAAAGACAGCTGAATACTTGTGCAAATGGCGACCATTGCATACCCTTTAAAAGTGCAAAAGGATTTACAAAAATTAAATATAAAGCAAAACAACACAAATATAAATAGTTAGTAGAGATCAAATTAACAACAAATTTGACAACTTTTTTAAATCTATCAAAACTATGAGAAAAGTTATATTCCCAATATATTTAAAATTAGATTAATGTTCATTCTTGATAGTTTCTTGATTTTTTCTTTTTCAATATTTGTTTAGATATTTTAAAATTTAAAAATACAACTCGTTTAGTATTATATAACTTATAGATTTTTCGTGGAATCTACAGTTCTGTAACTATATATATAATTAGTTGATCTAAAATTAAATACATTTTACAATAAAAGTTCTAATGTTTATTATCCCACATTTATTTTCATGTTTTGATTTTTCTTTTTCAATATTTGTTTAGATATTTAAAAATTTAAAAATACAACTCGTTTAGTATTATATAACTTTAAGATTTTTCGTGGAATCTACAGTTCTGTAACTATATCTATAATTAGTTGATCTAAAATAAAATACATTTTACAATAAAAGTCCTAATGCTTATTATCCCACATTTATTTTCATGTTTTGATCAAATTTAAGAGATGAGGCAGGCTTACTTATGTCAGTATTTTTATAAGGTATGTAGATAACAAGCAGCAAGCTCAACTATGGCGCTGGCCACTTGTTATTTTGTTCAGTGCAAAGAATAAATGAAGTTTTTTCTGTTGTTCCTTTTTGCGTCTTCCCTTCTGCATGCCTGATGTAAAGTTCAGTTTCAGTTTGGTTTGTCTTCTTTTTGCCTTTTCTGAAATTTTGTTTGTGATTTTTTTTTTTTTTTTGGTTATTTTTGTGTTTTTATTTTGTGCTCATAGTAGTTTTCTGGCCGCGCCAGAAAGGCAAAAACCGAGCAACAGTAAAACGAGTGTTTTTTTTTGCCTTGATGCGACGACGATGGGACAATGGCATGTTGGTGGGGTATAAAGGGGGAAGGTGGGGACGGAGGGGCAAGCAAAAGGACTAAGGACGTACATCGCTCGGCGGGCTGCTCCGGGTAGAAATGGATCTCACACAGTGGGGCGGGGTAAATAAATTAAATGCTTTTTGCTCGACTTTATTTTGCTGGCGGTGTTTGCCTTGTTTTAATATTTTCTTTTCCTTCTTCATAGTACACATTTACCAATTGCTTTTCTTTTCTCTCGTTTCTTTTATTCTGTATATTTTATTTTTTAGCCAACAACAGTCATCGACTTATTGCCAGTTAGCCCTGATTTCTATAGTTTCCTTTTAGGGTCCCATGCATAACGTTGTTCCAATCAAGCTGTGTCTCCAACAATTTTGCATCTTCCCAATTTATGTATATTTTTGTAAAGCTCTTCTTTCTTCATTTCTCTTAATCTATATTATATATATACATATATACAATATGTATAAAATTGTTTGTCCTTACTGATTGCTAATCAACAACGCCTTCTTTTTTTATGACGCAAGCACAAGGACGAAAATTAAAAGAAAACTGTATCAGGCTCTTCTTAGATCAATCAGGTTTTTTAAGATCTTACGAAATAAATTTTCGTAAAAAAGTTTTATAAGCGCCGAAAAATGGTTCAGTAATCACTGAATTATTTTGAAAACATTTATATAAATAACTTACAAATTTATTTAAATATATGTTACATTATTATATTTTAATTGTGTTTCATTGTTAAAAGTTATCTATTTTAAAGGCGTGGCAAAGTTGCTAGCATAAATAATTGTTATTTTATTTTCTTTCTTTTCATTTGACTACTACTTATTCTATTGTTTGCTTTGTTTTTATGCAACGGAAATAGTTTTTATTATCTATTGCCAACTGAGATAAAAAGTAAGATTTTAAATTTTTCCTCCAATATATTTTCGTTCTTTATTATGTCTGCTTTGCATCTACTTTAATTTTTAGTTGTTGCTCATTTTTGCGCATTTTCATACCCTTTGAATTTAAAAATAAGTCAAAGGGTGTACTACAATCGAACAAAGTTTTTGAGTATACTAAAATGAAATAAAAAAATACCTAAATAAAACAAAACCAACCATTTTATTAAATAATATCTTTATTGTACTTTGGCAACTATTACAAATAAAATGTTTTCCCAATAACGGCAAAGGCTATCGATTATCGAAGCAAACTTTTATTTTGTTTGTACAGGGTATTAGCTAGTCGCTCACATTTGAGTAAAGCACATTTGCATGACTTTTTTGCTTCAAGTTATCAGCACAATTTGCCTAACGTGTTTGTAGTTTTTTATTTACTTTTTTCGTAGAGTACACAGAGACATCACATACTTTAAATATGTATGTACATATATATATATATATATTTATATATAATATATATAAAATTTATAGATATGTATGTATGTAGTTCTTCTATTCATGCATTTGTTTTTCTGCTGTTGATTTTGTTCCTATTTTTTTGCGATTGTGATTTGTTGTCTCTGCTTACATTTTTTTTAAATTATAAATACGCGCTGATATCAGAAAGAACGAGTGGAAGAGGGGGAGGAAAGAATATAAAAAATATCATAAAAAAAAGCCTCTGATACGCACAAAAAATTGCCCCAAAACCCCAAAAAAAAAACGCAATTCCAGGGAATTTACGTTAAAGTTTTGCCGTTTTTTATCGCACATACATACATACATATTTATATTTTGCTGAAACTTTTACAATTTTCCCACTCAAGTTTCAGTAGATCATAAAGTTTATGACTAAAATATAAAACTGAGGAGCATCAAAACATTTTTTTATTTATTTAGAAATTCAGAAATAAGCAAATATTACATACATTGGGGAACATAACGAAAAACTCGTAAAAAATGCGTAGACTCAAAAGATAAAGAATTTTGTTTGCCCAATAATTACACATACAAACAAACAAAAACTTTTGAGATTTACTAAACAATACAAAAAAACAAGGAGATAAATATATAGTATGTCAAGTGATTGTTTTGACAAAGAAAAAAACAATTCACAAAACAAAATTATTTGGTTTGTTTTCTTTTTCATTGCTTTTAGTTCGTAACACCACTAAAAAAATAATAACCAGATTCATATAGTTTAACCATTTTTAAAAATCAAAACAAATACAGTTAGTTACACGAGAAATTCCAAAACTTACACAATTTCTTATCTTATCTCATTTCATTTTTCTTGTCTATAGTTCTCAAAACAAGTTTAAAAATATAAAAAAATAATAGTTTTCATCGAGTTTAATTAAAAAAAAAACAAATAATAAATTTTTGACTTACAGTATGTGCATTTTATTTATTTGTCAAAACAATTACTGTTTGTGCAATACCAACCATCGAAGTTCATTTATGCGTTCTTTCAATAAATGTAAACTTTCAAGGTTAGCAAAAGAAAGACTTTCATCAATATGCTCAATCGGATTAGAGAATATTCAATTATTATTTTACCCAATTACGGTCAAACATTTGTGTGGCCTACTTTTGGCAAAACAAATTTGTTCAAAGTTAGCCAAATTAATCGACAATAATTATTATTATTATAATAATGATAATAACAACAACAATAAGAAATCGAGACCATCTCTTTAACCTGGGTATTGACGCGTGTTGTTGTTATCGTGCCTATATCCAAGACGTTGTACTTTTTTTATTTCTTTTGCACATTGGATGAACTTGAAATTTGGAGAGTCAACTTGTAGTTGAAATTTGTGTGTGAGTGTGAGTGTCGCGCTAAACGATAACACTCACGCATGCAGACAAACTCTCCAACACAAAGCACACACAGCACACACACATACAACTTTCACATACACTTGCAGTTGAAACTGTGAGATGCCGCTGCGTCAAATGCGGACAGTGGGACGCCGCGCATACGAATGTCGTTATGAAAACAAAAAAACTAATAAAGCAACGGATGAAAACAAACGGACCAACTGACAACAGCAGCGTTGGCAGCGCCGCCACGGCAATTTGCAATTTTAATTTTGCGTGTTGCTTTTTTTCTTCTCTTTTTGCCTTTTTGTTGTTTTTGTTCGTATTTGTATAATTAAAGTTAAAGTTGTGAAAAAAAATGAGCAGCAATAACAAACAAAAAAAGTCAATTGCAAATTGCTTGGATCATTTTGCGGGAAAGGCGGAAATTACTGAGCTTATAGACTCTCCGTCTCTCCCTCTCTCTCACTCTCTATCTTTTAATTGACAGCGCCGAACAAAACAAAAAAACAAAATCCAAAAAAAAAGATAACAAAAACAACAACAGCATGCATGAAAAATATCAAAAGTCTGGCAAAAAAAATTAATTACCAACTGAACAGAAAAAAATATGAAAAAAAACGACACAATTTTTAATCTACTTCCTTTTGTTCTGTTTTTTCTTTCACGAATATATTTTAGTTTTTGCTGCTCAGCACATTTTTTATTAAATTTATTTAAAAATGTGGTTTATTCTTATTTTTGTCACTTCCTGTGCACTTGCAAACAAAAACAAACGTTTATAATAAAATATACATTTATAAATATTTTTTTAAATTATTTTGTATGCCCATCTCAATTTTAATTTAAACAAAAACAAAAAACAACTGACAAAGTCAACAAACCCGGAAACCTTCCAGCAAGAACAACGGAATTTTATCGTAATAATTGTTTTGTATTTTTTTTTTTTTTTTGACAAGAAACAACAAAACAAAAAAGTTGAAAAAGGCAAGCCAAACAGCAATAAAAACAAGCAATTATGCATACAAATATTAAAAACAAAAACAAAAACAAAAAAAAGAAACAGAAACAGAAACAGAAACCGCAAACAAAACTTTTTGGCTAAAAATAAACTTCCACTTTCCTGCATTAGTTGTTGTTGTTGTTATTGTTTTAGCTTTGCTTTTTAGCACAACAAATAAATAATTTAAGTTTCTCACCTTTCTTTATGACTTTTCGCGTTATTATTATTGTTTTCTGTTTCGTTACTTCTATTATTTCAATCGCATACGTAGCTCATCTGGAAATTCATTCATTCATTTTGTGGCTTGAACTTTTTTGCTGTTGTTGTGGTTTTTATTTAACAAAGCTGGTTAAACTAAAAAAAAAAAATTAACAATGCTGCAATAAAACAAATTTGCAGCGCGCGCTTTTTTCATTTGAACGTCTTGCTAACGGTTAATGACGTATATGGTTGCTAAACTCTTATTTTATCGCCGACCACCAACCGACCGGCTTAACAGTTCAAAAACGACTGAGCAGTGTTAGCATGTCAACCGACATTCTGTAGCTGTTTGCGCCTCCCAACACTTGCTCAGAGTTGTGTGCTGCATTTATCGAAAACATCAATCGAGTTGCCCATATGATATGATGTTTATAAAATCTATAGTTGACAATGTCGATTTTTTAAATTACACTATTGATTTTATTTTTATATTCTATGATTTTTATTCTTCATTAATCTTCCATGTTAATATAGGTTAATATAAATTGTTGTCCTATCGATAAAATCAAAAACAGCTGACTGGACAGTCAGCGGAAAGGCCGGTACTGTTTGAGAGGCAAGTAAACAACGAATTTATGAGACACAACACACACACTCAGATTGTCGCTTATCAAAGAAAATGCAGGTCAAAGGGTATCAGCGTCAATCGCTGACAGCTTGAGCGGTCCACGATTTCTTGCTAGTATACATCCGTACGCCAGACGCGGCATAAGAATACATATATCTGCGCAGACATTCAGTCACACTTTTCGTGTTCAGCATGCAGCATTTACGATCAGTTACCAGCGCCTCCAACTTGCCGCACAAACTGCAACTGTGTATACGTGCAACAATCCCTGATAAACACAACACGGTTAGCAGAGCTTACAGCTGTTTGTCGAAAAAGCAACCGCGCGCCAACTTCGCCGTAACGATTTCTACAGCGAAGTTTTTGCAATTTTCGCCGTCAATATCAGCGACAACAACATCGCACTCAGCACCGCTCACGATCAGATACAGTTCAGACTCAGGCGTGGTAAGTGTATGGAAAAAAGAACTCTACTATTTTAAATAAATTATTAAGTCAACTAATTGTTATCTAAATAATATCTATATTATTTGTTGCAAGATCGCGCGTGCAACAAGTGTTTGTTTTTTTTTTATGTGTAGAATGTGCAGTTTCTCTCTGCTATTCATCTTTCTCTCTCTCCCTTTGACTGCCGGCAACACGTTGTTTTGCGGTTGTGCTTTGTCTTAATGCTGTTGTTGTTGTCGTCGTCGTTGGCAACGCGTGGCTTTCAAGCTGACCTTGAAAGAACGCTTGAGTCGCCTTGTGTTTATTTGGCTTCGTGTTTTGTTCATTTAATCAGTGCTGCCGTAACTTCCAGAACTTAAATAACTAATTTGATAAAAAAAAAAAAAAATCGCTAGAAATAGCTAAAATACAAAAAATCTATTTCATGTTCTCAATTTATTTACAAAAATGTAAGGGTACCCACAAAAAGCTTAAAATTTTTGCTATTTTTGTAAGCTAAAATGCCAAATAACTCCTTCATTTAAATATTCCAATACTTTACAATCTTGCGTCATTCCAAAGTTCAAAGTTTATTATCTCAGATTTCATCTTTTAATCAACTTTCTATGTCATAATTATGACACTGTAAATCAACTCCTTATGTCATAATAATTAGTATAAAACCATTTTAAAATTTCAAAACTGATTTGTTGTACCGTTTCTGATACCGGAACCGATTGGACAAAACCAACTTAGAACCCTTTACCGATCTTAGTTTCGGTATTATTCCCTTTTTTTTTTTGCATAGTTAGTTTACAAAAATCGAATTGTTTTGTTTAATCTTTTAAAATAGTCAAAAAATTTGCTATTGAATTTTTTATTTTGTCTTCTTTCATTATAATGCAATATGCATTTAAAATTTTTGGCATAAATACGCTGTGAGCGACTCTATGTTTTTAGCAAAAAAAAATATATTAAAGTTATCCGACAATCTTTAACTTGTATTGCTTTTGTAATCAGAAAATAGCCAAGCTTAGCTTCAAAACAGCTTAAACGGCAACACTGCATTTAATGCCTACACAAAAGTTTCATGATCTTTCAATTACCTGTTAATCTCCAATTGCAAATTTTGCACTGGAAACGACTTCGACGCCAACGTCTCGCCCAATTGGATTTGTTTGTTTTTCGTCTGGCAATGATCGTAAAATCAATTTTCATATTGCGTTTGCATTTTCATGCGATTTTTGTAGAAGCAATAAATAATAAACAAATAATTTTGAGATCGCTACGCTTTTTGTGGTGAAATGTGCAAAATGTGACGCCCGTCCTCAAATATGTAGAATACACGTACTATGTATATCGCTTAGTAACTAGAAGTCTGTCATAACTGAACTAAACACAGTAACAACAAAAGAGAAGGTGGAAAGAGATTTCATCAAGTAAAAAGTCCGTCAGTTCCTTAGCTTCAAATCGTATCACAGTACTGATCTATATCTTCAATTTTTATCTTATATCCCACATGTTGTTTCCAAATTATATAAAATGAAATAAACTGAAATGAAGTGATCAGCTGTTCTATGAAAAACAATTATATCACCAATTTCAATAACAATCGTATAGCAGTAAAAGTAACTGTAGGAACAAACTGTAAGACTATCAACTTTTCAAAAGTGAAACATTAAAGTTCAACCAAAGTTAGTAAGTTTTTCTTTAGATATTCCAGTTTTTAGTTGCTTCTTCACCACAGTTGAGGTTATGTTAACTGTTTTCGGAAAGAAAACGGAATTTTTCGAAAATTGTAAAACTTGTGGGTCTTCGAGCTTCGAGCAGCTTCCTCTGATAAGAAATTGACATTTACGACGACCTTACGGCTGTTGTGAGGAGCGGCCCACCAGCACAGCCTTATCTTTTGCAATAACTTGAACTTTCGACACATGAAATTGTGATTAGAGCGTACGCAAATAGATGCAACTCATGGGGGGGTCTCTTTCCTAATATTCTAGCGCTATCTCGATACATATGTATAATAATACAAATATACATGTGTATTGGATAGAGATATATAATCGCACTGCACATGCCAAGATTGTCACAGCAATCTTATCGGACGGTTTCTTTCTATCAATCATGTACACTGGATGAGTTTTGAATAGCCAAGCAGCGATAGGGCCGGATCCTTAGCGTTACAGTTACCGTTCCCGTTCTCGGGCCATTGAAAGCGTCTGTCGTCGTCTTATCGTCTTATCAATGTTTTCCAATGTTTTTGTGAACCTTTTGAACCCATTTGGTTAGTTTCAAAATATGCAAACAACTTGAATCGAATCGAATCAAAGTCATAAACACCTTGCGATCGCCACAAATGCAACTCAGTGCAGTAACGATCGTTGCCCGGTTCGCAACAAAGCAAGAGCTTTAAAGCTTCTTCAATATTGATATTAGTTGATTGATTACGTGTTACAATAATTGTAGAAAATGGCTGACCAAAAAATGCTGCAACAAACATTGCTGGAGAGCGATCCCGAGCTCGCTGATATCATTATGAAGGAGAAGAAGCGTCAGATTGAGGGACTCGAGATGATTGCCAGCGAGAACTTTACCTCATTGGCGGTATTGGAAAGCTTAGGCTCGTGTCTGACCAACAAATACTCCGAGGGTTATCCAGGCAAGCGGTAAGAACGAAAAGAAGAACTTGCATTTGCTTAAAGCTTAAATGTGCTTTTGCAATTAACAAGCTTTAATGCGCTTTGAGCTTTTCTAACTTTTCTTCTCTTTTTTCACTGCAGTTACTATGGTGGCAATGAGTTTATTGACCAGATTGAATGCCTGGCTCAAAGCCGTGGCTTGAATCTGTTCAATCTGGATGCAACCAAGTGGGGCGTCAATGTGCAGCCCTATTCGGGCTCTCCAGCCAATTTGGCTGCCTATACTGGCGTACTGCGTCCCCACGATCGTATTATGGGCTTGGATCTGCCCGATGGTGGCCATTTGACGCATGGTTTCTTCACTGCCACTAAGAAGATCTCAGCCACATCGATATTCTTTGAGAGCATGCCCTACAAGGTGAACCCAGAGACGGGTATCATCGACTACGATAAACTGGCGGAGGCAGCAAAAACTTTCCGTCCTCAGATTATCATTGCGGGCATCTCGTGTTATTCCCGACTGTTGGACTATGCACGATTCCGTCAGATCTGTGATGATGTTGGTGCTTATCTGATGGCTGATATGGCTCATGTGGCTGGTCTGGTTGCCGCCGAGCAGATACCCTCACCGTTTGAGTATGCCGACATTGTGACAACCACAACGCATAAAACGCTCCGTGGTCCACGTGCCGGCGTCATCTTCTTCCGCAAGGGCGTGCGTTCGACCAAAGCCAATGGCGAGAAGATCATGTACGATCTGGAGGATCGCATCAATCAGGCCGTCTTCCCAGCGCTGCAGGGTGGACCGCATAACAATGCCATTGCTGGCATTGCCACTGCCTTCAAGCAGGCCAAATCGCCGGAGTTTAAGACGTATCAGACACAGGTCATCAAGAACGCCAAGACGCTGTGCAAGGGCCTCGTTGACTTGGGCTACAAGGTGGCCACCGGCGGCACCGATGTCCATCTCGTGCTGGTCGATGTACGCAACGCGGGCCTGACTGGCGCCAAGGCTGAGCTCATTCTTGAGGAAGTCGGCATTGCGTGCAACAAGAATACCGTGCCTGGGGACAAGTCGGCTCTGAATCCTTCCGGCATTCGTCTGGGTACACCAGCACTGACCACACGTGGTCTTCTGGAGAAGGACATTGAGCAGGTTGTCCGGTTTATCGATTCGGCGCTCAAGATTGCCGCCGAGGCTGTCAAGGCGGCGGGTAGTCCTAAAATGGTTGACTACGTGAGCACGCTCAAGGAGAATGCGGAGATCAAGAAGAAGGTCGAGGAGCTGCACAGTTCTGTCATCAAATTCAGCTCCACATTCCCTCTGCCTGGTCAAAAGACTCTGTAGATTGGACATCCACTTGCCTTTTATCTCTTTCTTTTCTTTATGTATTTCTAACTCGAAAATTTGTTTCAAAATTCTCAGTAGATCTGTGGATGCCGAGTATGAACCCTTCGGGCATCTCGAACCTAAAAATTCATTTTCCAATATTTTGTAGATATTAAAAGAAAGTAAATAACTTTCCGTAAATTTAAAACATTTGTTTCAATTCTATTCGGTCTTTTGGGTTTTTATCAAAACAGAAACATAGACTGCTTCTTGCTACCCATTAAGTGGTCCGCTTTATTTAGGTACAACTGTAACTACAACTAACATCAACTACGAGCTTGCACATAAGTTATTTTCATAGTGATAATTACGATAGCTTGAATGATTCTTACTACAGAACTTTCAAACATTATCCACTAATTAATTATTAACTAATTGATTTCATATGTAAACTATAAAAAATAGAGTTAACCTTTTCTTTTGAGACTTCCAGACAGCAGTTGAAAAACAGTATTTCTGTTGAATATTTGTATATATACTAAATTGTCCATTTTTTTTTTAACTTCGATTAAAAGAATTTTTTTTATATTTAGAAGCATTTATCAATTGAAATAGAATTTTGAACGGCATAAAAAATGTAAAAACTAGTTGGTTTCTCTTAGCTTATTGTAGAAATTGTTCATTTTTCTTTTGCTGTGTAACTTCTAAAGTGATACAAAAAAAAATCCTGAGAAATCGCCGTGGGAGTTTTGGAACAAAACTATATAGCAATTACATAAGTAGTAAATATTCGAGAAGGTTTGAATCTCTGCAGCAAATTTATAACCATAGGCATACATTCAATACATAAGTTTTTTAGACATTGAAGAAATTAAAATGGAAATGTAAAGTGTTGGGAACACGATTTAAATTAACACAAATGAAATTTACACATAAACATTGACACATTTAAAAAAATTTTAAAAATTTAAATTGAATGTTTAGGGAAATTGGAACACAAAAGTTTAAAATGAATTTGAAATACAAATATGGCGAAATGGGAACATGCCTAATAGCTATTATCCAAAATTGTTAATAACTTAAAATTATGAAATGTAAATTTAGTACTGTATTTACAAAAGACAAAAAAAAAATTTTAAAAAAACACAATATTGATATCCCTGTCTCAATCTCTCTCCGTTGTCGGGGTTTAATTTAACGGATGATCGACAAACTCAATTTTCGTCAGTTCCTTGCTGAGTCGCGCATCACGATGAAAACGCGAATTGTGGGTGGATAATGACCACTTGGTCTTGAAGTTTTTCATACAGATAAAACACTCGTGCTCCTTGCTCTGGATCTCGGAGTGCCTGGAGGCAATGTGACGTCTCAAGGCATTCATCGATTGTAAGCGACGTTTGCAGAAGCTGCAGATCAAGGGAACTGCAATCGTGGGATTGTCCTCCGTAGCAGAACCAGAGGCAGGGCAGGCTTTTGCATCAGCTAAAAAAAAAAAGAAAATTAATAAATTTTGAAATAAAACTGTATATTGACTTAAGTGCTTTGCTTATAAATATAAATGAAAGAACTGGTTTTCATTAAGCTGGAAATACGTATAATTCTTGGCTTTTATTACGTGTATTTGATTTGATTTCATTTCGTTATCCTTTTCTTTGCTTAAAAAAAAGGAGAAGAAAATTCAAACATTTTTCTTACTTTCTTTCTTGATTTTGTTATCATTTCATTTTTTTTTTATAAATATGTACACATAGCATATTTGGTTCTCTTTTTGTTTCATATACTTATTCTGTTGCTGTTTACATTACACAAATATATACGGGAGACACAAAATTTTAATGTTTTCTGAATTTAACTTACAAAAATTTTCTAAATACTCTTGCAGACTATATGAATTTTCCAGTTTTCCAACAGTTTTAAAGTGGAATCTTTTATTAACAGTAATGATAGTTGCGTGAACTATCGCAATACATATCGCATAACTGAATTACAATAGTTTCTAATGCTTTATTTCCACATATTTTAAATAAAATATTTACTTTATAAACATATTTACTTAGAGATAGAGTAGAGTCTGCAAGAGTGTTTCAACTTCGGTTAGACCGAAGACAATCTGCTGTTCATTTTACTGCACTTTAAGTTGTATATGTATGTTTTCTCTTTCATTTTATTGTTTGTTTGTTGACATCAAAATTGTTGTAATCGATACGATATATGTAAATATATATCTATACATTTATATAATACGTATGAGTTGTTCATTATATAATTAGCCTTTTAATTAACTAAGTATTATTTATGTATATTATCTTTAGCGTGTAGGAGTGTATATGTATATGTGTTTGTGTGTGTGTGAAAGGTGAGTTGGAGAGTATGGGATGTACATACATCCAACTTTATGACATTGAAATATATGCGAATAAAAAAAATTTCAAATTTAATATGAAAGTTGTATTTTGCGCTTAAATTGAATGTGTTATACTATCTAAATTTAGAGAAGAGGTAGGGAGGGAAGGTATGGAAATGTGGGAGTGGCAAGTTTTAGAAACTAATAGAAATAGAATAATATACAAATGTTTGCCTTAACTCAGCCTATGTTTAAACAATTGCTGAACGCTTTTCACAATTCGCTGGCAAAACATATTTCATTTTGTACAATTTGTGTGTGTGTTGTTTGTGTGTTGAGCAAAATACATAAATATACGAGTAGTATAAAACATAAGCGACTGTAGATTGGAACTGACGGCCTGCTCTGGCTTTGGCTCTAGCTCAAAAGTGTTTTAAAATTAACTAAACATAATTTATATATACAAGTATATGTATATATTATATTTTATAGTTAATAGTTTAAATTTAAAGATTTAGTTCTACGCAGTATGTACAATTCGTGATGTACGTGACGCACTTTCGCTAGCTAAACAACTAAAATACAATACATTCATAAATTAAACAATATACGTTATTTCTCATTTTGTAAATTGAATGGGACTTTGGTAGACCCAATTAATATATAGGTATATATAGATGACATGGCTTGGTCAACATGGGATACACCAGCTCCACTGACTGATTGACTCTACTGACTGAAAATAGTTTTTCCTTTTTTGCTTACAAATTACAAACTTTTGTTTATAGACACATACGTAACACACATACACACACATATATATATATATGTATATATATTTTTCAGCCAACTGTTCCAACACTCAAAAACGCAAGTTTTTAAATTCCAAATAAGTTACTCATATGCTGCATATTTTTGTTGTGGAAATTGGTCTAAATACAAATTAAAAAAAAAAAATTAATGCTGGATTTGATGTGGCAATGTTTAGGCTAATTAATGACTGTAAAATGTTTTGTGTGTGTATAATATATGTATGTGTGGTGTGTGGTGTGTGTTGTGTATTTGATTTTTCTGTAGTTTTTTCAACATTTTCTTTGCATTTGCTAACATTTTTGAAGTGCATTTTTGTTTTGGACGTAATGTTTTAGCTCGCTCTCCTTCATCACCCTCTCGCTCTCTCTTTCTCTCTCTCTCTCTCTCTCTCTCTGTCTTCCTTGCTTGACTGAGAGTGTGTGTGAGTGTGCTGCCAGTTAGTGCTGTCTCTTTCTCCATTGATACATCTCGATCCACCGGAGACGGATTGGTTCAATTGACACCGTGCTGCACTTGAAAGATCGTCCATCAGTTCTCCGTCTTGATGGCGACCTTCTGCTCGTGGGAGATGCGTATGTGCTCTCGGAGGCTGTATTTGTTTTTAAAATTCTTATTGCAAAGCTCACATTTGCGCGGTGGTTGAGGCGTGTGTTGGGTGCGAATATGTCTCCAAAGATTCACCGTGGTAATAACCATTTTGCAAAACTGACATTCTGTCCATTTATTATTGGGTGAATCTAAAAATATACAGAAAAATTGGACAAATTATACAATTATCTGAGCTTTTTACTTTTCGATTCTTTTCTCAATTCTATACATCTATCTTTGTCCCATTTCTGTTTTTTTTTTCTTTCTTTTTTTGGGCCACCGTTCTAGATTTTATTATATTTAATATATACTATATATTAACAAACACTTTGGAGACATATTCGACGCCAAAAAAAAAAACACAATTAATAATAAGTAAACATACAAAAAATAAAAATACAACCTACACATACACATACAATATCTATACATAAATATAAGCTTAAAATAAATTATTTGAAAAGGAGTTAAATTAATTATAATCAACAAATGAATTGTAGAAATCAAATTCGAGCATAAATCAAACACATTTCCATTAACAATTATATGATTATAATAGAAATACATTTAATTTTAAACAAACTACATCAACAATTACTCAAATTAAGTCATAATCAAGTCTGCATATATCTACAAAATGTTTGGAATAGTTTTGTTTACCTAGACATATGGGTTTGGTATATTTTGCATATTCATTTTATGTACAATTATTTTAAAGAGAATGTAACACGTAATTTTTAAAATTGCAATTGTTTTATTGCTTAGTAATTGTTGTTTTTTTTTTTTCTTTTTTATAAAGAAACTGTTGAAAATTCGTTTTCTGTTTCAAAGGTTTATAAAACAATAATTCGGTGGATTCTCAAAACGATTCGATTCGATATTCGATTATATACAAACATAGATGGAATAGTAGAAGAGTGTACCTAAATTAATTGACAATTTTAGGTCCGGTATTGCAATGTCTAGTTTAGGGGTTTGATAATTATGTCAAAGATATTTGGAAAATATCTCTTTGATAAAATTTAAGGAGACATTGAATAACCGGCCCTTAGAATTCTTAATCAAGCACTAACATAAGTAATATACATAAGGCAGTTTCTAAATGATCCAACAAGTTATGATCCATTAATTATTTAATTATTTTATAGAATGGATAGCAGAGTGTTAGTAGAATATACGGAACACTCACCATTGGTTCCACTGGCTTTATTATCCGTTTTCACTGGCGTCACAGAAACTGTCGTTGTGCCACCCGTCGTCACAGCGCCAGCATCCTCCAGCACCGCCTGAGCGGTGGTTGTGGTTGTTGCACCACTCGCCGTGCCCAGCAAGCGTGCTGCAATTGAAGAATAGTAATAATAAATAATAATTACAACAAATGTAATTCATAACAATTGTTTGAAGTCTACAACTTACTCATTTCGATGGCAATTTCAGCATTATCGGGATCTGCTTGATATTTCTCCTCGATTTCAGACTCAGTTAGGATCTCGTATTCGGATGAGTATTGAGCCACAGTCTGTGCGGCACCTGTGGTGGCATCCTGTGACGTTTGTGGCGTGGCACCGTCCGACAGACGATCATCCACCTCACTGACTATATAATCTGGTATATCCATTTTGACGGCACCTCGCAGAAAAGTCATCTCAGCAGCTGTAAGTACAGAAAGTAACGGACGTTTAGTTTATTAGTTTTTTTTAGAAAGCGGTGCAAAGTGGACTCTCGAACCGGTTCAGATGTGGTACATTATACACTTACTTTTCACAATGGTCTGTTCGTCCTTTACGGCATAATCGACCGTTTCGGTGGTGTAAATGTTGTCATCGTCATCCGAGAATGTGATTTTCCGCTTCTTCACGTTGTTCGCCGTTGGCAGCGATACAGTATTCGTGATCGTCAGGTGTTGCGCCTGCGCTGCCACCTGCTGCTGTTGTTGCTGTTGCTGTGGCTGTTGTTGTTGTTGCTGCTGTTGTTGTTGTTGTGGCGGTGCCGCCTGAACCTGAATGTGTTGTATCTGAGTGCTTTGTACATGATGATGCTGCTGCTGTTGCTGTTGTTGCTGGTGTTGATGTTGGCTCTGCTGCACTTGCAACTGTGCCGCGGCGACAGCAGCGACCTGCGTTTGAACCTGCGTTGCCGTTGCCTGCAACAGCGTTGCCGTTGGTATTTCGATGGTTTGTGTTGCACTCTGCGCCTGCCCGACAGTTGCCACAGCCACCTGCTGCTGCTGCTGCTGCTGTTGATGATGCTGCTGCTGCTGTTGCTGTTGATGATGATGCTGCTGCTGCTCGTTGACGGCACGTATTGTGCTGGGTATTGTCTTGATGAGCTTGTGTTCACTGATCAGTGGCGCCACCGGCAGCTGCGGCTTCTCCTTCTCCTCAGCGGTTAAACCCTGCACGGCAAGTAATTCTGCCGTTTGCAGAAACGATTGCAGCGCCTCTTGTTGCACATTCACCTCGCCCTACAACAAGAAAATAAATGATTAAATAAATAAACCAAAGATTCTCTGTAACTCACTTACCTGGTACATGAACTCGACTATCGAGTTGAGATCTTCGAATTTGATAAACTTAAATATAATGACAGGATGCGGATGTGGATTCTCTTTGAATATCTCTTTGAAGTAGGATGAACATGATGATAGCACCACCTTGTGGGCCTTGATCTTGCGACCATCCACACAGAGGCTAACATCAACGAAGTCATCGTTAAGCCTGTGGTTATCCAATGAGTAGGTCAAATGCCGCAAATAGTTGTTCCAGCGCAATGAATATTGCTGTGTGGTGGCCATCTCTCTCTCTCTCTCTCGCGCGCGCTCTCTTTCTCTATGTGTGTGTCTCACGCTCCCTGCACGCAGTTAATGGGCAACTCTTTCACTAAACAACGACTTTCAAGTCTATCTATCGATATAACGACTTTTTGGGACTAATCCAATTAACAGTGCTGCAGCTTTTGGTGGACACCAAGCGCCACCTGCCCGCTGCTTGCCGCAATATCGTTGCACCACCACCACCAACCACCACCGCACCACCACCAACAAACGAAACAACAACAAATTACAATTGCGCCCTAATTTGTCGCAAAATTATTTAATTGCAATTGCAAAATTGTGTAGCAAATTCTTATTAATTTGCTTATTTCATTTCGAATTTCATATTTCAATCGCTTATATTTGTTTGTTTTTATTTTGCACTTTTGCTTTGTTTATTTGCAGTGTATTTAGCAGTCAATTGCTAAAACGACGCTCAATTCCCATCCCCCTTAATATTATTGTTGTTATGCACATTTATGCCTATTTTGCTTCTGCTCGCACTTGCACATTTCAATTATATTGCACGCATTTTTTATTATTTATTTATTTTCGTTTTGTAGGTATTCATTAGATAGAGTTGTATCGAGTTTAGGGTTGTCGAAATTAGAGTTGTATCGAATCTTTCGGATCTAGCTCTATTGAACTAATCCCTTAAGTGAACGAATGAACTAAATCCCTGATTGAAGGTCATTTAGTTCAGTGACTAGGAAATCTAATATAGTTCCTTCAGTGAATAGATCCCAAACCAGTTTGTTAAGTGAACGAAAAGTGCCGTTGTTTTTCGGCGCAAGGTCCTTAAGCCGAGTGTTGCCGCTCCAGTAAAAATTGTCGATCTGGTTTGATTTTTTTACCTAAAGAAATAAGTACATTTCCAAAAAAAGGTAGAATTTTGATAATTTTTTTTTTAGAATTGAATTTTCTAACTTCTCTTCCCGAAGGCTGACGACGAACTTTAAGCCTTCATTAAAATGTTTACCTTTTGTATAATTTCGAATTTAAAACTTTCACCAAAATATTAATTTATTTTATTAATGCACATTTGAATTTGTGCGCACTGTTAACAAACAGCAATGGCCGATGTAACAGTGTCAGCTGCTGTTATCTCACAGCTGTGGCCCACAGACTGACACCAGATGGCGCTTAAGCGACGTTAAATATTTGAATTGGTTTCAAAACAAATCTTTATTATACCATAGCCAAATTTTAAATTAACATAACAAAAAAAAGTAAAAAAAATAATTGAAATAGCTAAGGTTATAGATTTTACAGCTTAAGAAATGAAAGTGCGCATAACAAATCTATAAATGAGACGCAATAAAAATCCATAGACGACGGCCCGACACAAGTAATCCAGGACATAAAAGATCTTTATGCGAAGAAGGGCACCGCTGCTGCTCTTAGGACTCTCATGCATCAGATACTCCTTGGCGCCACGTATGCCATTCTGAAAGAACTCCACGTAATTGATGTTCGAATTGTGCATGAATCCAAAACAGGGACTAAAACATTATTAAATAATAATAGTATTACAATTCAGGTTTAATATTGGAATCGAATTTTTATCTTACATTTCTTTCGGTGGTACTATATCGTGCAGCGCTCGGAATCGATCATTCTGGAAGTGCCACTCGGTGACGGCAAAGACTTGCAACGCTTGGAATGCCGCAAAAATGCGACGTTGCAACTTCAACAGGCTGAAAAGTTTAGATTTGTGATTAGCTTGCATCAAAACGTTCGCAGGGGATTCACACTTACAAGGGTTTTTCATTGCCCAAGCGCAGCAAGGAATCCACCACAATGGCCATCATAATGTGCATCGTTATAAACTGCAAAAGAAATTCAATTTAAGTATATAATCATAATCAAAATCATCATAATCATTACTAAGCAACAATAATGATGTTTTTTTTTAGCTTTACTAAAACTATTTTTGAAACTTTTTTGGAAAAAGTAGAAAGCAAAACAAAAAAAATGTTCCTTTAAAAAAAAATTTGTATCTCTAAGACTATTGACTTAAATTATTTTTTATATTATTATTATTTTTTTTAATTTTTAGAAATGTAAAGTCAAAAAATCTTAAAAATACTTACAAAAAACAAAGCCAAAAGAATGTACCTATTAAAAAATTACAAAACTCTAAAACTGTTTACTTAAATGTAATGAGTATATTAATTAACATTATATCACTTATAATATTCTCAATTAATTGTCATGAATAAAAGTTCATCAGTGGAAAAAATGCTTTTAAGAATACCAAAATTTTAGAAACTAAAAGAAAGGTTCTACCACAGAAAAGTTTGTAAAATGTTGTCTTTTTTTCATAAATAAAATTAATTAGAACACATAAATTCACTCCAATACTCACCCTGACAAAGTGTAGAACCGGACAAAGTGTTATGCTACCGCCTGGCAACCAGAGGGTCTTCTCAAATGGATTCTCCCTAATACATCTTTTGCCAATTTCAATAACCTGCCCCATCGTGACGGGTGAAATGTTTGCCGTGGCACAATTGATCACATCGATGTCTTTGCCTTTAACGGGGGCCTTGATCAGATACTTGTACGCGGAGATGATGAGACCACGTACAACCACATCAACAGGCACAAAGTCGGCAATGATGTAGGGATCACAGTTCTGGGAACGCAAGATACCGACACCACAGGCGACCAACATGCCAGTCGGACCATTGAAATTGTCTGCCCAGCCTGGTACAGGATCCTCCAGCGACGAGATCACTGCATTAAAAAAAGTGAAAGTAAGTCTTACGTATAGTTCTTTTACTGGTACTTTTACTATATTTCAAGACATAGACAGCTACTTTGTAGCCCTGTATATTAAAAGTACTAGTGGGTCCATCAAGTTTTTCAGAAAATTATCGAGTTGATCTAAATTTTAGATTCTAAAATCAAAAGTCTACCCATCTGTATGAAAACCCCGATCTCAGAAACTATGAGAGCTAGAAAAACTTTGATCGAGTTTATATTAAAATTTACCACGCAATTTTAAGGAGATAGTCTTGCCATCATAAGGATCGTAGATCTGGTGTGATTTAAAAATTTCATTACGATCGGATAATAAACTCGAAAGTTATACCACAAAAAAAAAACAATATAACACAGGGTCTCTAACATTCGGATTCGCTCGACTGTGACCTTTTCTACTAGTTACCAAAAGCTATAGTCAGTTTCTAACCGTGAAAGTAACGCGGTACTGTAAATATTAATGTAATCGATAAACGATAAAGAAGATTGAAATCCGGCTTTCTACCATATTCTTTTGACAGTATCGGGGTCTTGGGTAGCTCTACTAACCGATTGAGGGTCTGAATATGTAAATTGGCAGCTGATCCTTGTAATCGTTTGCCACGTGCTCGGCCAGACTCTTGGTAAAGGTGTACGTATTGGGCTGGAAATTGCCATACCTAAAACGATAAAATCACATTTCAAAATTGTTGAATCGAGGAATTTACTATCGAAAGTTACCCACTTGAGATTGTATATGTCAAGGGTTTCCGCATCGTAGTTCTCGGCCAATTTGATGGTGGTGCGCCAATCCGCATAGGGTGGGTAAATGCGCTCCTCAACCTCGAGCTCCGTTGGGTTCGAGTACGTGGTGGACACATGGACAAAGGCCTTTAGTTTCTTCCAGTGTAAGGCCAATTTAATGAGCTCGTGAGTACCACGTGTATTCATTAAAATCGCCTCACGCAGTGGATCATCAAAGCTGTCAAGATTAATCATGAATTTTAATGGGGATTAAAAGAGAAATTGCTCGCAGCTAAAGTGGATAAAAAAATAAATTTCAAAATTGATCGTACTCCCGTACTTTAATAATGAGTTCATACTCAATTTAAAAAAAATTCTAGATTAGTGAAAATTTGATTGTTTTTTCCGTATATATACAATATATATTTTTTTTACACCTACCGTACGGAGGCTGCCGAGTGATAAACAACAGTGACATTACGTAGACGCTGTAGATCCTTCTCACTAATGCCTAGACCAAGTTCCATGACATCGCCAGCAATGGCCACCACCTTTGAAAGCGTTTGGGGCTGCTCGGATCGCAGGCGATTGTAGAGCTTTGAGTTGAGTAACTCTTCCAGGCGGGCTTCGACCGGTACACCCTTCTTGGGACGCACCAATACATAGATCTTTCCCAGTGTTGGACATGAGCGCAATAGCTTCTCAATAAGCGCCTTACCAACGAAACCTAAACCGTAAAACATAACAGATCATTCGTATTCCACATATGGGAGGGATTAGCTTACCGGTGCCGCCAGTCACAAAGATCTCCTGATCCTTAAATGCCTCGGAAATCAACATAATGATGCGTCCAAATCACTGTCCAAATGCTCTCTAAAAAACTTAAACACATTTTCATAGAAGAAGTGTGCAAGCTTCAGTCCCGATTATGGAAATTCGATCGACGAAATCGGTTGATGTCATTGAATAAAGCTCAAGTAAGGGTTATTTCACTGAATATTTAATAAAAATCGCTCACAAAGTTCCAAAGTAACAAACTACGTACATGGTACCACAATATTGAAATTCTTTCAGAATTTATTATACCCTGCAAAGTAGCGTGTGTAGAGTGTGTATTTAGTTCAATTTCAATATGGAACACATTTACCCTGTACTTAAGCAAAGCAAATTAAATATGAACATTTATATAACACTTAACAAAAATACTTGGCGCCTTAAATTCAAACACATGTGTGTTCTAAATTCAATTCCTATTCCCGGCTTTTTGAGTTGAAACATATATACATATATATATTGTGAAATATTTAGCACGTTATTATTAGCATATCTTCAGTGTTTTTTGTCCGATCCTCACAAGATTGGTTTAATGCTCTTTTTGGGACCAAGACTTTCAGAATTTCAGAAAATCAAAGGACCAATTGTTCTTAAAACTTTACTGTAACAAAAACTAAAAACAAAAAAATTTCAACTCAAAAAGCTGAGACTAGAAATTTATTTTAAACCTATAGTATGGTTTCTTGGTGAAAACATCTTAGAATTGACCGTTTATGGAGTATGGGTTACCATTTTTACATACAAATCGATGCACCCAAATTTATATGCATATGTAATCGTTAAACAGGGTATATTCTAGTCGCGTAATCGCCATTCGCAATTTTCAATTATATCAGCGATTTATGCTGTATATATTATAAAACCTTACAGTTCAAAACAATACACTAGGTCATCAGTAAATTTAGCAGAGCTATAAAGAAATTTTATATAAACCGTTCAAAAATCGAACTGGTTCAGATTAGAGCCGCCAAACTCAAAGCAGTACACAGGTGTTTTATAAGACTATTTTTTTTAAGTGTTTTAAATTAAAGATAAACACTAACTGTCTTGTGTGTATTTAAGCGTAGCTTTTGTTTAACATAATTTAATTTCTTATTTATTTTCGGCCTTACATTACATTTTTTCAAAAATATTATGTTTTAACGGTCAAATTCTTCTTAGTTTATTGGTGCTGCAAACGAGTTCGAAATGAGTTCAAAAATTATTCAACGGCAAGCTTTTACAACCGTTACGAAATGCAGCAGCCGCAAAAAGAGATGCACAGAGATTGGGAAAGCAACAATGTGAAACCCAGAAAGTGTAAAACGAATCTGGCACAATAGTAATTTATAATCCATTTTCAAAAGCAAGGCTTCATCCAAAAAAGAAAAAAAAAAACTATGTTAACAATTTGTGGTAACGTTAGAACGGCACTTTAATCGCAGCGATGGGTCGCTTGGTCATTTGCTTTTATGAATGGAATGGTCCGGTCCACATTCTAAGTTTAAGGTCATTAGCATATAAATGTATGTGTGCGTGTGTATGAAATACACACGGCCATCAGCTGCATTCAAAAAGTGATATAAAGAGAGTAAGATATTCATATGTATGTATGTATATAAAAATAATTTAGAGCGAGCTTAAACCAGCTGCATGCGTGTTGTTGTTTCTGCCAGAGCGACAAAAGCTCCAAAAGTTCGCTGACCTGACGCGGCGGCAACCATTCGATAGCGGTTAATTTTTTTAAATTTGTTGTTTTTTTTTGCCGTCCAGTAATGGGGAATACATAAGGCTCGAGGGGTTTTTGTTTTCTGCATTTCACATTTTAATTAACATTTGAAGGCGTAATTATACGCATGCAATTAGAAGTGTGTACAAATACAAAATGAAAAATTAAATACGAGTACAAATTTCAACTTATATCGTAAATTCCAACGAGTTGCAGTCGCTGCAGGCGATGACGAAAGAGCGCACATTAATGCTATTGGCTGCTGTTGCTCTCTCCAACTCCCTCGCTCTCTTCCACGCGCATGTGTGTGTCCATGTGTGTGAGTGTTTGTGCGTTTATGTTATTGCACTTACCGGCCGGCAAATGCAGCAAATAAAAAAAATATAGAATAGTTAGAGCGAGCGAAACGTTAGGCAAAGTCGGAGAGCAAAGCTGTGGTGTGAGTGACGCAGGGGGTGGTGTTAGGTAGGTAGCGTTATCAGACAAGCTAAAGAGAGAGACAGAGAGAGAGCGAAACAGAGCGGGTTGGGCGGTCAGTCAGATAGAGAAGGAATAGAAAACAGAGTTTGCTTAAGTTTTTTTTTCATCATATTTTTGTTTCACTTTGTTGTTTATAATTACATCATAATTAAAAAATAATACATAAGGTTGCGTTTGAAATTTTACAAAACGTGTTGATGTTCTTGTTGTGTTTTGCATATGGTGTTGTTGTTGTTGCTGTCTTTTTCATTTTTGGGGAAAATAATTATCTTGTCTTTTCTGCTTTTTGGGAGTGCTCGCATGTGTGTGTGTGTGTTTTTATGTGTCTTAAGTGGAATGGCAGAGAATATGTTTTACTAATTGTTGTTGTTGTTGTTTTCAATTTAGTTGTTATATTAAAAGGTATATAAAAAAAACAAAAAAAAATATTATGCATTTATATCATATATCTCATGTGAAATAAATTAAATTAATGCTAGAACACAACATGACGACCGATAATGATGATGTGATAACATTGCGCAGCTCTTGTTTGTTGTTGATGTTGTTGTTGTTGCCACTCCACTTGCTCCCACTGCTTGTTGTTGTTGTTGATGGAGAGCTTAGAAGCACTTGCGATGGACAATGGATGGGCCAGACTCATCGTATTCCTGCTTGGAGATCCACATCTGCTGGAAGGTGGAGAGGGAGGCCAGAATGGAGCCACCGATCCATACAGAGTATTTACGCTCTGGTGGGGCAATGATCTTGATCTTCATGGTGGATGGTGCCAGGGCGGTGATCTCCTTCTGCATGCGATCAGCGATGCCTGGATACATGGTGGTGCCGCCGGACAGCACTGTGTTGGCATACAGATCCTTACGGATGTCCACATCGCACTTCATGATCGAATTGTAGGTGGTCTCATGAATGCCGCACGCCTCCATGCCCAGGAACGAGGGCTGGAACAGTGCCTCGGGGCAACGGAAACGCTCATTGCCAATGGTAATGACCTGTCCGTCGGGAAGCTCATAGGACTTCTCCAACGAGGAGCTGGATGCAGCCGTGGCCATCTCCTGCTCGAAATCGAGAGCAACATAGCACAGCTTCTCCTTGATGTCACGGACAATCTCACGCTCCGCCGTGGTGGTGAACGAGTAGCCACGCTCCGTGAGGATCTTCATCAGGTAATCGGTCAAATCGCGACCGGCCAAATCCAGACGCAGAATGGCATGGGGCAGAGCATAACCCTCATAGATGGGCACAGTATGGGAGACACCATCGCCGGAGTCCAACACAATACCGGTGGTACGGCCGGAGGCGTACAGTGAGAGCACCGCCTGGATGGCCACATACATGGCGGGTGTGTTGAATGTCTCGAACATGATCTGTGTCATCTTCTCGCGATTGGCCTTCGGGTTGAGTGGTGCCTCGGTCAACAGCACCGGGTGCTCCTCGGGCGCCACACGCAGCTCATTGTAGAAGGTGTGATGCCAGATCTTCTCCATATCATCCCAGTTGGTCACAATGCCGTGCTCAATGGGATACTTCAGGGTGAGGATACCACGTTTGCTCTGTGCCTCATCACCCACATACGAGTCCTTCTGGCCCATGCCGACCATCACGCCCTGATGACGTGGACGGCCCACAATCGAGGGGAAGACGGCGCGGGGCGCATCGTCACCAGCGAAGCCGGCCTTGCACATGCCGGAGCCATTGTCGACAACCAATGCAGCAACTTCTTCGTCACACATTTTGTAAGCTGCAAATAGAATAAGCAAAAAAGAACACGAACAAATTAACAAAATGGCCACCAAGCCTAAGAGAGCATTCACACTCTCTTTCTATCTCTTATTCTACATGTATGTATATACATTCTCTTCCTCTCTTTTGCAGGCAGCGGCAACACCCTGCACATAAATCTACAACTTCGCACAAAAAAAAAAATCGAGAGAGCTGATGCAAATCTAGCTTATTAAAACAGTTTATAGGAGGCTTATAAGTTTTTTAAATTCAAGCTAAATTCTCAAATCATACGTTTGTCTTGTGATTTGGCTGCATTGCTGCTAAGCCTTTTTTTTTATTTTATTTTTGCCACTTTTTTTTTTATATGTATAAGTTTTTTCCAATCTATCTTTTTTTAACGGTCAATTTGTGGCAACAGTGCTCAAGAGCTTCACTAAGAATACCGGCGCAAAGCAAGTGGCCAAAGGAGAGCCACTCTCTCCTGTGTGTGTGTATGTATACGTGGTCGCAGCACAAAAATGGCGGCCACTTGCACGAAAAAAAAATTCAACACTTAAGCCGGCAACTAAAAAGTCTGTTGATTCTTTATGCAATTTATGATTTAGCTTTACCTTTTTTTTGTTTTATTTAACAAACGACGAAAATTTAATTAAAAATTGAATTGAATCTTGTACAATTCAAGTTGAAAACTGAAACCACACTTGGTTTTTGTTGTTGGGAGGCGACGAGGCGAAAGAGTCACTAAAAATGCAACCGCACCGTTTGACTGCCGAAAGAGGAATGAACAAACTAACGAGCAAGCGAACGAATGCCAGTTAACAGCTATTTCAAGCGCTGCTCGCAGCCAACGTCGACGTCGCCGTCACCGACGCCAATGTCGTTGTCTTCGTTGCGAGCGCAGCTGCTGCTCTGTCGGCTCACTCGCACCTAAACGTACTGTGGCGCATGCGTGTGACAGAGAGCGCATGATACAGCACGCTTGGGTAGCCAACTTTTGTGACCATATATGGTCATGTTTCGAAGCGAATTGTTGACAGAGAGGAGGTAGAAATGTTGCCGCTTTCGCTCTTTCTCACGTCGCAACGGCAGCAGCGACTGAGGCGGCGGCGACGGCGGCAGCGGCTGGTGACTATGCCGAAGGTTTTCTCCATTTTAGCGCGGCTCATTAAAAAACCGGCATTTTTGCATTCAAGAAAGACCAAATAACTTCAATGACGTGATTCTTTGACTATTTCTGGCCAAGTTTGCCTACGTCACTTGCACCGTGGGCAGATGCCATAAATACAAACAGGCATATATAGATATATATGTGCATAGATACAGATACAGATACAGATACGTATGTATGTAAGTTGAGATGCTACAAATTTGGCAGTTACTTTTCAAATTGCTCGCTATGAAAGTTAATGGAAGCGTGGGAAAAATAGAAAGTGTTTGCAAATTAAATTGCAAAAAAAACTGTCGACAGTTTCTTTCTTCTTCTTCTTTTTCATTTGCTACATTTTGGAAATCCATATTGGGAACGCCCCAGCACGATATCTCCACATACATACGTACAAAGTATGTCCAGTAATTGCTTTGACAAACAACAAAAAAATGCACATATTTTTATTTTTCCGAAACAAAGAAATAATAAAAGATCAGTTGGTTTTAACTATTTTTAAAAACAAAAACAAACATCAATAACATTCCTTTTTGTCAAAACAATTACTTGACATACTGTATGTATATCTTGAATTCTTTAGCTAGCTTCCAAGTCTTACGAAAGGAGCTTTATATCTTATCGATCCACAAACTTAGTGATAAGATAAATGTTGAAGGGAATTTTTCACTGGCGTCAGCATGTGACTTAAGTTTTTGAATTGATTACAAATCAATTCTTGTTGTTTATCATTCATTTCATTATCACAATATTCCACAAGCACTTGTATAAAAAAATTGGTAAAAAAAAAAAATGATGGTATTCACTATTTTGTTAGCTTCTTAACCGTTTTGCTAAAGTGTTTCTTGATAAACATTTTTATTTTTTATAGTTTTTCTTTCGATTTGTTGAATTTTTGAATTCTGTTGCTTTGGTTGGACAGTTGATGAATACTTACATTTGGTCTGTTTTGTTTAAAATTAATTAAATAAATATAAATTAAGTCTTTCGGTTTTGTGTCTTTTGTTTAGACGACTCAGCTAGTTGCTTTTAGCGGTTTTGTGTCGGGAGGAATATCCACACAGCACAAGAACTCAAACTGTAATGACATGAAAACTGGTCGCTGTTTGCCGTTTTATAAAGCCACTGTCCGTCCTCAGTCCCCAACCGGCACCGTAACTTAGCGCCTTATCAGCGCCACTTACACACTTCTCCAGCCTGGCAGCGTTTTACCATATATGGTATGAATTCAATATTACCCCGTTGTCGTTCACTGTATGTGTGCTTTTCGAGTATGTATGTGAATACATTGTTCGGATGTGTGTGTGTGTCTGTGTGTGAATGCTGCTCGCATAGAGTATTTTTCAGCATAATCCCCTGATACGGGCGTCGCGTCGGGTGTGACTGTTTTTCAGGTTGCGTCACTTTCTCAGTATCGTTTGCCACAGCGTGTAAACAAAATACTACAAATTAGAACCTTAACTTAAATTCATTGCAGTGACTAAACATTCATTTCTTTCTTCTATATGAATCATTTGAGTTTTATAGTTTTATAGTGGAAATTATTACGAAATATTCATATTAATACTCATTATGCTCGTTAAATATTCAGAGTAAACATAAAGTTGATAATAATTATCCGGCATGTTCCGGTTTTCACTTCCTATTTCATAAGATTTCATAAAATGTAGTTTTTCATTTTGCAAAACCGTGAATAATAACTATTTTTGTCTATAAGAATCATTTGACACTTTCGTTAATAAATATTAAGAAAATCGGGGGTGTCATAGAAATCCCTTCCAACCAAGTTATCCTTGAAAACCAAATTGTTTTTAGTTCTCACATCCAAATTGAGGTAGTCATCGAATTAAGTAAAAAAAAAAAAAAAAAAAAAAAAAACAGACTCTTTTGCTTATTTCCGAGTCTATTTACTAAAAAATTAAATCCGTACTTTATCTAGGGCTTTGAAAGTGATTTTGCTGTGACACCCCTGAATATTGTTAAGTAATGCATAGTAAATAAAAATTCATAAATTCTTTATGAACAAACAAAAAACTTTGTTGACAATTACTCTTGACATTAACCATGCCAAATGTAGGTGTTCCTAGAAAATTACATTTTCAGAGTCTAAAGAATCTATTCACCTATTCACAAGTAGGAAATGTAGAGTATTCAGCAATCGTCATATTTTTCAACTTTAAAGCTCGGTTTGTAGCAATAACGGCGCCAGGCCAAACAGCTGCCAGTCGATGCGTCAACTACGCGTTTGCGCAAAAGAGATAGCGGCATCAACACTCGACACACACACATACAATTAATATGTATGTATGTATGTATTTACACACACACACACACACACTCACAATTGCGCTCATTCACTTGCTGCGCTCTGCAAAATGCTGACTCAACTCAGTTGCGCAGGGGTTTGTTTGGCTCTCAAAACGTAATTTAAAACTTGTGATATAGAATAAAATGTTTAAATATTATAATATATTTTAGTATTGCAATTTTCTTAGTCATATGCGGCATACATAATTAGCATTAAAGTGCAAAACAGGCCTTGGCCAATGCATATCTAAAGCCGCTTTCTGTCGCTCTCACAGGCGCTTTAAAAGTGAAAGAGTACGGAGAGGGGAAAGTCGCACACAAGCGTGTGCAATATATGAGTCTGAATGTGTGTGTACATGTGGCTATGTTTTTGTAACGGCAATTGCTCATACATGGCAAACGAACGCATTCCATTGGCAATCGTGATTTTTAGTATTGCCGGTTGACTAATCTTTGTTTAAATAATTGCCTATTTTGACGCACAAATAGCTAGCAAATAAACAAATATCATACATATGTATGTATAAATACATACATACATATGTATGTGCATGCAGCAAAATACACATGCAACGATAGCGGCGAGCTTGCATACAAAAAGGCAGAGCGCAAAGCAAGCGCAAGTGAGAGCGAGAGAGGCTTACGCAGGCGTGCGCTTTCGCAGCAGCATGAAAAGAAAACAACAAAAACAGACAGACAAAGCACAGACACAGACAACGAAAAACGTATGCATGTATGTATGTATGTTTGTTTGGCCACTGTCTAAAGGAGTGGCAGAGTGACGATGCTCTCTCTTCTCTAGTGCCAGCCCCAACTTTATTGGATCGTATTGCATTTGTATGCGTCTTTGTTTCTATATGTGTATATTTTGTATCTTTGTATATTTGCAGTTACTCGACTTTGTTTGTACATACACAAGAAGAAATCGAATTGGGTTTGATTGTTAGCAACAAATTCATAGAATTGTTTAATGCAGACGCTCAATTTGTTGCCTTGAGGTCCACATGTATTTTTCCAACACAACTGAAATAACTCTCATGGTGTTAACTGCTATTCGCAAACGTCAGCATTTCGCATTTCATTCTGTCTGTTCTTCTTAGTTCTCCCTTGCTCTTCATTCACTGTGGTAACATAGACATTATGTGCAGTACATATGCATGTATGCTTATACATAAATATGTATGTACATATTCATACATATGTACATAAATATATGTATGAATACATATATTATTAGCCGGTTTCTGACGCTTTTTCTGCCTTGTTAGAATTTCTTAAAATGTGTAACGCATTTGTGGAACACATGTCTGATCTCTTTTGTGTATCTTAAAGCGAGCTTCTCTCACTCTTTAGCAGCCTTGGTGAGAGTATTATAATTTTGTCGCGAAATGTGCAACATATTAAAGGATACATATGTATGTATGTATGTACACAGGCACAGTAAGCTGTTTCCAGTTTACCACTGCATCTTGATCCCTTATTAGGTCATTTTTAATAATCAAATATGTTTCTCAGATAAATAAAGAAGTTTTTAAGCAAATGCAAAATATTTCATTTAAATATATGTATGTTATAAATTTACCTATATTAATAGATAATATTTGAAATTTTGAAAACAAAAAAAGTGCTATAATAAAATATATGTATAAGCCATAATAAGCCACTTTGAGGTTTCGGTTCATATGTACATATGTACAGTGGCTCTCAGCTTATTTAACCCAATACTCTTACATATTAAAAATTTTGAGTGAATTCAAAACAGTTACTTGACTTAACTGCATGTCGGAGCCCGCTGTCTCTGACAGCTATATCATATAGCTGATATAGCAACTATCTCTCAAAAATTGCAAGGGTATCAAATTGTCAGCTTGGCAAAAATAAATTTATAGCGTCTTTCTTTGCAGAACTTGATTAATTTGTTGACTATTTTTACTGTTTTAACGATGTCAATTAAGATCGCAGCCATTTTCAGCTAATAGAGATAAAAGCTTTAATTTTTTTTTTTAATTTTCAATCATCACGAAATGTTGCGTATGTAGATCGATTGAACTAAACTTTAAGCTTTATTATGATACCCACTGTTTAAAGGCAAAGAGAGAGAGAGAGAGAGAGAGAAGGAGAGAGAGAGAGACATACAGATGCGTTATGACCTTGTCAGCTGTTAGCCAAGGGAGGTGGGGCAGGAGGCGGGAGGTAAGAGACGCTTAAATGTACACACAACTGCTTTTATTGAAACTAGAAATAATTAAATAGCCAAAAACGGCGCATTGACGTTGCTGATGACTTTGAAACCGCTATGTGTTGATAAACAACAACAGCAGCAAAAAAAAAAAAAAAAACAAAAATAAATACAAATAAAACACAAAAAAAAAGACAGTCAAAGCAACTACAACAAACAGCAAGAGCCATGATCAACGACCTTTCTCCAAAAGTTCGTAGCTCGTCACGTTTTCTACACACTCACACTCGCACACGCAAATGCTAAGTGGGGACCGAGACGGAGATAGCGACAGAGACGTAGACGTAGACAGTTACAAGCTCAGCCACTTGCTCTACTCGCCAGCAGCAACAACTAACACTGCTTGCATATGTATGTATGTATGTCTGTGTGTACGCGCATACACGCAGAGAACATTGTAACCATAAAGAGCGCACGCTGTGGCCAGAGCTTAGACTCAAGCCTCGAGTCGAGTCGAGTTGAGAGTCGTAGCCAAAGCCAAAGCCAAAGCCATTGTCAAGGTCATTGAATGAGAAAATTTTTACAATTTTCACAATTAATTGGGCATTTAACGCGCATATTTGTATTTGGCATTAACATATTTACACACATTCATACACGCTGCAAATTCCCCTCTCTTGTTGTCTCACTCTCTTAAATCCACCACCGTATGTACGTTAAATTGCATTTGTAGTAGCTTTGCCGCATTTAGTTAAAACGAAAAAGTTGCACATTTTCACTCCAACTTTTTTAACGAATCGAACCAGTTTGACCATGGATAATAAAACACCAAAAACTCATTAAATATTTACCTAATTAGATTGTCATCATCTTTGGAATTGGCTCAGTTATTTATGAGGACAGTTCAATTGAGTTGCTTTTTTGAAGAGATAAACCATAGCTAAGATCAATATTTGAGCTTGTGGATCATAAGCTAACTTTCATACTGTATGTGGGCTCTATTGACATGTCTTTGCTGACAGTGCAGGGTATCTTAAAGTGATTAGTCTGACTATGATATGAAATGCCAGAAATACCAACACGAAAATGTTAATACAGAGCACTCAAATTTCATATTGTTGTTAATTGTGATCGCCTAATTACCGCTGCTTACTTGAAATAATTTAAAAGCAGGCTTATTTAAAATGTAAGCGTGCAGTTATTAGAGATGAGCAAAGCTTTGACCTATCGCTAAGCAACTTATCGGTACTTAAAAGCACTTGTCGATAACAGTTCTTATAGGAAGTGTTTAGTATCAGGAATCTGGGTATTAAGCCGAAACAAACATCGGTTTCAGTTATGTTCGCATTTTGGTTATCGGTAATCGGTTACGCAAAATCTTTGTATATCGGTAATAATTTCACTTAATACTTGATTGAACCAAAATTAACTGCTACATATAAATCGGATACTTCGGTTATTTCAGTTAGTATAATTTTGGTTTCAATAGAATAAAAAAGTTTTGTTTCGGTTACGGTTTCCAATTTCAACCGGTTAATACCGGTTAACAGCTACGGTTTCAGCTCTGGTTTCAGCTCCGGTTTTCATCCCTGTTAAGAATTCTAATTACTTAAATCGGTCTTAGTTCGGTCTTTCAATGAATTGTTACTTTTGATCTCATCTCTAATTGATCAGCTCAATCGTTGCGTGAGCCGACGACGAAGATGATGATGACGACGAAGAAGAAGAACAGGAGGAGGAGAATTTAAAGCAGCTTTGGAAAAGTGAAAAATGTATTATATTGTTGCGGGGCGCCATTTTTCACAATTTCACTTTAATGCCAATGTACGACTTTATTTGTGCGTGCCTCATGCATTTGTCTCTCTAAAAACCCAACCTCCCCTCCTCCTCCTTCACCACCACCACCCACCCCTTTCTGACTGCCTCAACTAACTGCGTGTCCATCCATTTCGTTTTCTGTGGGTGCGCATTTCACATGATGAAAAATGGTTTGCCACAGCCAAAATAATTAGCCAACCAAACTTTTAGTGGCCAACAGCAGTAGCAGCAACGACGCATCAAAGCATCAAATTTACTTGGAAGTGAAAGACGCCGAGGGGGAGGAGGATAAAGAGAAAGAGATAGACATAGATTGATTACCCAGCAAACAAATTGTTGATCTGTTTATCGATTGAAAGTACATTTATTAAAAATCTCGATAAATAAATGCATGTATTATTTATTTTAATTTTGACAAAATTCAACATACAGTTCTTGCAGAGAAGTTGCTTTTTTTTCAATTATATTATAAATATTAATTAACTACTACTACATTATAATTATACTATAAATTTCAATATTAAAACAATTATCACGCTTATACGTATTTAGATGATGTTGCATTTGTTCGCTGGGCCAAATCAAAATTTTATTGAGTCACTCAGTCGTTGTGGAATTGTGGCTGTTGTGGATGTGGATATTGTGGATGGTGTGGGGGGTATTACAGTCGCTTGCCATTTCTTTTGCCAACTGGTAGCTGCAGCAACCGCAGCTGAAGGTGTTACAACAATTGTACGTGCTATTCATGTGTATACTGTAGACAGTAGACAGTCTGAGGCGATTATTTCTCTTTCTTTTTTTATTGTATTTATTTTAAAGTTGTTTTTGTATTTGGTTTATTGCGGCGTCGGCGAGACTCTGACAGCGTCTGGATGGTTGGATGGTTATCTTCTTCTTCTCTCGTATTATTTGTTGCTGGGCAACGTATTTGATTTAAACTTTGTGGTTGACAGTAAAAAGTTTAATGGACAATATACATATAAATAGAATTACTGTTGCCTGACTTGAAATAAACATTAAAGTAAATAATTTAAGATGTAAATTCAAAATCAATTTATGGCTTGCAATAGACTGTTAGTCAAGTTATAAACAGTCTTAATAAAAAAGAAAAAAAAATTATAAAACACAAAGATAATGTTTTTTTTTTGTCAAAATAAAATATGTGAATTATTTTTTTCATAACAATTACTGTACATAAATATAGGATTTATCAAAATCTTACATTACATTACATTTAAAGTCGATTTTCTTAGCTGATATCATAATAACTTGATAACTTTCCTATATAGTATAGACAAGTTTTTTAGCATATTGTAGAATTGAAAATAGAACACCCCACACACACACACACACACAAATATATGTAAACATATTCATTTATTATATGTAGTTAACTACGACGCTAGTATTGCATTTATATGGCCAAAGCAACATATTTGCATGGTGAAGTAACTGTGACACAACGACTAAAACTATAAACTGAAGCACAGTAAACACACGCTAAATGCTCCATTGTAACATATTTATTTGATGAACATTTTTTAAAAGCGATCTACAACAATGTTAACATCATCATTGTCGTTAATTGCTCTGTTAACAGCGCACAGATGGCGTCACTGTGCCATTGGTGGATTGTGGAGTGCATTTGCAGCTTTCGTTGCCTTCCACATGCAGCGAGTGTCCACTTTAGCAGCGTATCTAAAGAAGGCCGCAGCCGCAAGAATGTGGGTTGCAAAAACAAAACCTTAAGTGGTTTTTAATGAAAATAAGTGACGCTTTGCGTGTGTGTATTTGTGTGTGTGTGTGTGTGTGTCTGCCTGTATGTGTTTGTGTGCTATATTTATGTACACGTATGTATGTTTGTAGCGTGTACTGATATTTTCGTAAGTGTACTGCGTCTGCCGCCCACACTAACACACACACACACACATGCAGACAAACGTTCTCATTCCCATTCCCAGTCGTACGGCTCTGTTCCCATTCCAGGTGCTTTTGGGTCGACGGCTTTGGGTGAAGCTTTTCGCAGGGTTGGCCCGTTACGGTTCACTGCCATCAGCTGGGTGTGTGTGTGTGTGTGTGTGTGTGTGTGTGAGGTTGTGTGCGTGTGAACAACATCAATTAAACAAGCAAAAGACAACAACAACAGCAACAATTCAAACAAAGTTAGCATTTCTTGTGCCATTTTTTTTGTTTGTTGCCTTTCTATGCAGCCAGCAATTACACAAATTGGAAAACGCACGTGAGTGAGTATATGTATGTGTATATATAAAGTTTGTACATATGTACATAAATGTGTACATATGCGTGTGTGGGTGTGCATTTAAATGCGCGTGACAACAACAAAGTTAGAGGTGCGTGCAACAGGAGCAGCGAAACAGCGAAGCAGCGGACACACCCAACAACAACAAAACGAAGCGCATTGCGTGAAGGCGTCGCCCTTATCACAATTCGTCACCAACTCCACAGGCTCGTTCCACAGTTCCATGATTCCGCTCACTCGCGATTGTGAGAGCGAGATGAGTACACTGAAAATAAATATTTTGTTCTTAAAATAATACCATTTTAAGACCAAATTACTAATACTAAGAATATTCATCTAAAAAATCGCAGTTCTTAATTTAAGAATGAAATTCTTAAATTGTTAGGAAAGTAGAAATATGTCATATTTGAATTTTAAACCAATAGTGGTCCTGTGGCGCTCTGGTTAAAGTCGCCGCTTCAGTTGAAAGCCAGCGAGGGTTCAAATCCCACTCTTTAAAAAAAAAATAAAAATAAAAAAGCTTAGTAAAGAAATACATATGTATTTGTAAAATAACCAAGCCAAAAAAATGTATATGTATCAAAATAAAACAGCAATAAAAAAATTAGAAGTTTAAAAATCTTGCTTTTTTTTTTTATTTGTTGACTTAAAAGTTTTGAGTAAAAGCTAAAGAACATTTATTCTTATAACAAGAACTTGGTCTTATTGGAAATGTTCTTAAAACCAAGATGTGTTTTCCTACTTTAAGTGTTATGTGCTCGACGCATTGTTTAGACCAAAGTTCTTAATATTGTGACCAAAATCTCGATTTAAGAATATTTTTTTTTTTTTCTATCAGTGTATATACACGTACTTTACATGTTTGAGTAGATCATAAATTTATGTAAAGCTCTCTGACTTAAACTCTTCAGTCAACGGAAATTGCGCTGATCTGCAACGGAAATGGAGTGTTATTATCTTGTGTCCACGAAAAAAAATATAAAACGCTCATATCAATTTTAGTATCACTTACATTCTTTAGATATGGCAGCACTTGAAATATTATTGGAAACTGTTATCATCATGACTATAAATATGTGAGTGAGTGTTCACATTACAATTGCCAAACAGCCTATAAATAATAATAATAAAAAAATAGGAAATATTCTAGCGATTAACAAAGTGACTGATAAACAGTTTTTCTTTATTTTTACAGTAAATAAATGAATGCATAAACAAAATTAATGTGCATTTTATTCATTGGATCAGTGATAAAACTGAGAAATGACTCAACTGTAAAACTGCCTGCCTGCCTTGTGGGTGTTGTGGATGTTGTGGATGTTGTTGGTGAGAGAGGTAAGCAGCGGTTGGACTGCACTGGAATACCTTAAGGCTACTTCGATGAGAGCGAATCGTGCTTATCATTGAAATTAGATATTGGCCCTGGGAGCAGCGCGCTCAATGAGTCATTTTTCGTCCCACACGGACGTGGACAACAAGCTCGCCTTACACACACACTTGCACACACATGCATATATCACTGGGGCGGACCGAGGGTCGCTGTGGGAACATGACGCGGCAGCTTAATTCCATGTTATTGCCAATGATTCACCACACTGAAATGAAAAGTACAAAATTCATTTAAGTTATTTGCATATGAAACATCGAAAACACCGCAAAACGACATCATCACTAACAATAACAATAACAACAACAATAATAATAAAATCTTAATCAAAAAACAAAAACAAATATAATCGCAGCGACGTCAACTAATGAAGATGAAGAGGAGAAAAAGCTTTGCTTTTTTTTACAATAGCAACGCAAACTAGGTGAACGGTAAACCAAATAAATGCGCTCAACGTAAAAACAAATACATATGTACATACATATGCATACCATACATTCACACATACATACATATACATATATTGTTGTTTGTTAATAATTGTGCATATTTAACATACAAACACATTAAAGCTGACTTAGGCTAAGCGAGTGTGAGTGTGAGTGAAATAGCAATCAGCGCTTAAAGCGTTCCCGTTGCCCGACAGCTGCTGCGCAGTCGCAGCCGCAGCCGCCACCTGTAGCCGTAATAACAACAAGAACAACAACAGCAACGCTGACAACGGCGGCGTCTTCGTCTCCCATTGTTGACAGTTACGTTTGAAATGTTAAGAAAAACAGAAGTCGAAGCGGCATCAAATCCGATAAACTTGTTTTCAAACAACGGAAGAAACTGGCTACAAAAAATAGACGAAGAATTCTACAGCACAGAACAACAGCATAGAAACATTCTTAGAAAGTACACTACTTTTGATATGAGTTAGCCAAGTAATTGTTTTCATAAAATAAATACTTAAGATTTATTTAAAAAAAAAAACGTAAATTTTTAAATAAAAAAAAAAACAGAAACTTTGATTCCCTTTGGTAAATCAATTACTTGACTAACTTATTTATAGATATACAATTTTGCATGCATATGTATATATACACTACTGGTCAAAATAATAAGTACTCCCTTATGAGTTTTCTTCTACGTATCGTAAAACTTTTTTAATAAACATAAAGAAAAAAAATGCAATTTGCTTGTATCTTTCCCACCTAAAAATATTTGACATATGTACGAATTTTTAAATTCATTTGTGATTAATTTAATCTTAATAAAAAACATAAGCAAGAGATGCTTAAAATAAAAAGTGCAAATGTGTCAATATTTCCATACCTAGCACTGTGCACAGTTATTTGAAATGGTCTCAACAACGGTTCTTAGGCAGTTGGAAATGGAAGGCACACATTTATATGTACATACCTAATTCTAGTCTACGATACATTCTAGCGTCTTCCAGTCGCAGCCCTCTATCGGGTGTAAAATAAATTAGCTTTTGGCAAGATTCCGTGATCTTAATTATGCTCCTTGCTCAATTTGGCAGTGGAACGTGATTTTGTCCTAGCATACATACTTACATATGTACACACACTTGCATATTAGTGTGAAGAGCGCAGTTTTGGAGTCTAATAATAGCTACCATTGACATTGAATTCCCTTTGAACTGTTGCGCCGGCGCCTGCGACACTTCCACACGTTCCACATATTCCAAACCTTACGATCCACATGCTCATGCAATCTTAAGTCCAGGCAGCCTTCCAATACAGTTTATGGCATGCTTTCTATATTTTCACTTTCTAGCCAAGCAGCTTTGGGAATAAAAAAAAACAGGTGGCAATAAAATTGACAATGACAATAAATTGATCTATTTAGGTACATAAACATACGAGTGATCATTTGTATGTATGTATATATTTAGACATACATACATATGCAAATACGTATGTATGTATGTATTTTTGTGAATGTTATCTCAGGGTTGCAGCTGAGCATTTGGAAGAGCGCTGAAAATCTCTAGCTAAGTACATAAATGTGTACATATGTATGTATAGTATTTACATGTGTGTATAAATGTAAGTAAATTAACAATAAACACAAAAACAAGTCAACGTTTTTGGCGTTTTTATTTTATTTTATTTTTTTCGTATTTTTACATTTAATTTTTACTTTGCATAATTTATTTCGCTTTTTGGCGCTTTCAACCAAACACACTCTCAATTACACAGACACGCACACACACACACATACACAGAGAGAGACGATCAGATGCGAAACCGCGCCAAAGTCGAAGCCATTGACATTGAGCTGTCTCTGCTGGCGTTGCTGTCGACGTCGCTGCCGCATTTGGCCGTTGCCATTTTAAATAAAACAACGCAAAACATTTTTTTCTCTTCTGATTTATATCGAATTTCATCCCAAAATGTACATGTTGCAAAGTGTGCACACTATTTTGCCCCGATCAGTGCTACATATGTCTGTGTGTGTGTGTTTCTGTTATATTTGGTTTTATTTTTGGACTTTAAAATATAACGATCTTCGGATTTCGAAGAGCGGAAATTGACAACGTTGCCATATTTTGAGGCAACCTTCAGTTCTAGAGATGACACTGCCTGAAAGCTATGTAAACTATGTGCTTGAGGGACTCACTCTCTCTATCTATCTCCCTCTCTCTCTGTCACTCTCTCTCTCTCACATATTCTTTAAAAGGCGTTGCATCCGCCGTTTTACTATCGAAGCTATTGTGCCCAGGAAGCCATAGCAATTCGTAAAGCCCGATTTGGGCTCTACAAATTTTCGTAGCCTTTTTGGTTAGAAAATATATATACATACGTACATATATGTATGTTTGTATGATTGTGCGTATTGCAATTTAGACATCCGTTTGCCTCTAACTGTCGGTACAAATTCTCTAGAAATGGAAATCTTGACAACAGGTGAATCAACTTCAACAATCGATCGAAATTTATTTAACAATTAAATAACATATTTACTTTCCTTTGAATTTAATCAGTTAGAAACCAGTGTGTATCGTATATAGACTTTTGTAGAGAACTGTGAATATCTTGGCAGAAATTTGGAGCACACTATGAGAAATACTTACAGTCTTTTATTTGCTAAGTTATTTTTTATTCGTTTAAGCTGATAATACGCTCGTTTACTACTTTTCTAAAGTTTGCTTGGTTTATTGCAGGAAAAATGATAAAAGTTAAAGTACATTAAAAATCCCACCAAAAAAACCTCTACACGAGGTAAAAGTCTAGTGACGAAAGCAATTCCTAACCCCAAAATTTCTGATATCCAAAATTCAGTTTAATCTAAAATTTTTATATAAAAATATAAATTAATAAAAAAAAAACCGAAATTGGCATTGTGCACTGTGAGCAAAAAGGGTAAGCTTCTTTGTACATAAAAATTACTTTTTGCGCAGTGCCGAATGACTCTTGCAATTGTTGTTTGTAATTTGCTCATTGAACGCTGTTTACACTCAATTTTGTTCGAGTTGGAGAAAATTCGAGTTAGGGAAGTTCGACTGTACATATAAATTGTCCCGTCAAAGTCAATACGTTTATATAAATATTATTTTTCAGTGTAGGATTTTTTGTTGTTTGTATTTACTTTTCCCGTTGATGGTTAATCTTGATCTTTTCATCTTGATTTGTGCAAAAAATTAACTCTCAAATGGCCAACAATGGAATATAACGTTTAACGGTATTGCATTTCAGTTAAGAAAACGAAAGACTTTCACTTGCTAATCAGAATTTCAGTGAGCGTGCGACAAACATCACGACACAACAGAAATCATTTAATTTTTTCAATTATTAGGCAAATTTTTGCGAAAGTAAAGTTTTGTTTGGGATACCGTTTGATGCGACAAACGTAACGTGTGTCGATTCGAACTCGAGTTCGAATCTCAATCCGAACTCGAGGCCGAACTTGAATTCAAATTTAAACTTTTTATTGAAATTTAGATGTATGGGTAAAAGGTGTTTCAACTCTACATCAGAGAGAAAAGTGAGAAGAATTTAAAAAATTAAATATATGTATATTTAATTAGTGGAATTTTATCAATTTTAAATGCATTTAAGAATATCTGATCTGTGTTGGATAGTCTATTTAAAATATATATATTAAATGTAAATTACACTAAAAAAAAAGAAAAGTAAAAGGAGCAGTCTTTAACTCAATTCTGACCACTGGTCACCTTAAGAGTGTTAAGTAGTAATTCTTCATAATTGTAAAGTGTCATAAATAAGCGATAAGATTTATAGAAATTATTGAAGGTTGAATCACGTGTACTAGTTATAGAACGATTAATAACATGTTGAAAGCTCGACAATTGATAACAAGTTAACTAGTCACTGATTAGGCCAGATATTCATATATGCCAAGGCATACATGGATAGCGTCTGAGGGAAAACAGAGCGTGACGCATTGCATTTTCATTTGAGAGCGGTTTGAAAAGCGAAAAGTGGCTAATGCAGATACCAAATACCAACGATACGTGTGAGTAAACCTCAAAATCGACTGGCAAATCGGATGCATTATTTATAAGATAAATATCAGCTGAGGAAACGTGTTTTTCTTTTCTTTTTTTTTATCAATGTGTGTGTGTGTGTATGACTCATTTTCGTCTGGATTCGGTTTAAAGTCGGGGTCGCAGACGTCGGCTTTTCCAATTTCCAAAAAAATACACAATTGTGAAAGTGACACGTGCCGTTTCATGGAGTGCAGAAGAGGGGAGGGTTGCATGTTGCTAATTCCTCTTTTCGCTCACTTTTATTTTCTCTTTATTTTCATTTCTTTCATTTTTGCGAATTTTTGCGAATTTTTCGACGAAAATATACAATACAATTTATATAGGGGTAGAACTACCCCCAAAAAAAAAAAAACAAGTAACGTGACGATTTAAGTTGAGGTGCTCGACTATAAGATGCCCAGCACCAGTTTCTTGCCGTCCGATGTCAACACCATAAATGAAGTTAGTATTAAAAAATATAAAAGTAAAATAAAATAAATATTTTAATAAGATAGCAATTGTTTAATGTTGAACTCTTTATAAATACATAGTACCGATCGAAGATTGCTCATGCTAATACTTTTTTCTATTTATGGGTTTGGATGGGACGTTTTTTAACACAAAAGTTGGTTGCTCCAACTCTTATAGTCTCTGGGATTTAGGTGATCGTGTTCATACGGACGGACAGATGTGGTGACAATTTTATAAGCCTATGTACCCTTCGAGTACTGGGCTATAAGGCCTAGGGTAAGGGTGAGGCACGAAAAATGTAAGGGTCGCCTTCGGCAGCGACGCAACCTTGAGCCTGGGAGTTAACCACATAGGGATGAGGCACGTTGTCGTTCCGTGCGTGCGCCGGAAATGACAGAGAGCCTGGGCTAACAACATGCTAGTCGAATCATTCGTGGGCGAGGCGACAACCACCACAAGCACCAGCACCACCACCAGCACCACCGCCATCACCACCACCACTTTGCACCACCACAACCACAAATGCTATGAGGGGTTGCTTAACCAGCTTGAATCAGCTGTTATTCGCTTAAAATGGATCGAATGAATAATGCCGGCCGATAAATGCAATTGATTAGTCCAATCCGGAATTCAAATATGGGCACAATCTGTCCTGCCCTTTCCGCCGAGTTATATTTAAATTTAGACCGCCGATAAAATGCTAAGGAACTGACACCATATGCATGCACATATCGTTATGTTATACGCTCTCGCATAAAATAATAAACTCAAGAGGAGTATGAAAGAAATATTATAAAAACAAAAAAGAATGCTAGGTGCTCGACTGTCAGATGCCCAGTATTGAGTTTAAAGATCTCTAAATACATTTTTTAGACCCCGTACTTAAAAAAAGTACAGGGGTCTATTGGGTTTGTTTTACCGAATATGTGCGTAACAGGTAGAAGGAGGCGTGGCGGACCCTATAAAGTATATATATTCTTGATCAGCATCAATAGTCGAGTCGATATAGCAATGTCCGTCTGTCTGTCTGTCTGTCTGTCCGTCTGTCTGTCTGTCTGTCTGTCTGTCTGTATGAACACCTAGATCTCGGAGACTATAAGAGCTAGAGACACCAAACTTGGTATGTAGGTTCCTCTATACTGCAGGCAGATCAAGTTTGTTTCAAAAATCAGCCGCGCCCCCTTAACCGCCTGCAAATCGACATTGAAAATTTCATATTCAAATTATAAGAGCATTTTGAAAGCCAGAAATTCCAGATTTTGCTAAGATGAAGATATAATTGTCCTTAATTTTTGCTGAAAATTTCATTCTGATCGCACAGTAAATAGCGAAGATATTCAAATAATAAATTTTGCTGTTAAATTCGTTGATGGCGCGTTGGCAGTAATTAAAACTTGAATATCTTGATAAAACAAAAAATTTATATTAACATATTATATAACAAATTGGCGTCCATTCAGACGTGAGCTTCGGTGGCGCAGTGTACTGAGTCGCGGAGTCGGACAGTGCTCGTGGGTTCGAGTCCTGCCGTGGGCGAAAGATTTTTAATTTATTTATGTTCGAATTCAATTTCATTTTATATTAAAACAAACTCAGTGCTTATTTAAAATGTAATATTAACATTAAATGTTAAAATATAAATTATTTCTTTTACTTTTTAATTGAGCACTAAAACAAGCAATATGGCCATTTAGGAGGATAAAGACATAAGTGCGAGAGTGGCTCAACACTTTGAGCCTTTGTCTTTTGAAAATTTTTGCAATTTTGTCGCGGGTTCGATTCCCGGCGGGAACAACTTTTTTTCCAGCTGAATTTAAGCTTTTTTTTTTAATTTTTACAATTTATTGAAATTGTTATTTATGAATGTTATACTGACATTTAATATTGAATACATGTTTAAAAATTTCATTTAAATAATTTGACATTGGTTTATTGGTTTATGGTAATCTTAAATATTATTTAGTTTTTAGAAGTGACTGATTTTGGATAGTAAGTACGGGGTCTCCGACAGTCGAGTATGCTCGACTGTAGCACCGGCCGACTAGTTTTAAATAATATTATTACATAAATGTAGAAACCTTATAATTACCATAAATTAAATACAAATTAAAAAATGGAAAAAATAAAAACACAAAAAACTATTAAAAGAATTACTGAAAAAAGCTAGTACGAAATACGAACATTGTGAAATGAATAACTTTCGAGTTTAGTTTTTCGATCATAATAAAATTTTCAGGACAGATTTGGAATACAGTATTCTATTGTATGTAGCAAAACTCTCTGAGATGTAGGGGTTCACATGGTAAGACAGACATTATCAGAAATTCAACAGTCTCTGTACCCTTTGGGTGCTGGGCTGAAAGAACATAAGAGATCTCTGCATCAATCCATTCTCCCTATTCTCACTTTTCGTCTTTTTCTTCTTCTTTTTGCGTTGCGCTGATAAAGTCAAGTATCGCATGCAGGCGCATCTATCGCCTGCGATTGCACTCAAGACTCTCAAGACCCTCAAGAGTCGTTGTCATGCGGGTTCGGGGTTGGGTCCGGGGCCTTGGCCCCGGGGTGTTAATTTATGGCAGTTCAAAAGGGCGTGGCGCCGGCTCCAGTGCATTTCCGTTGCTGCCAAAAAAATAAAAACAAGAAAACAAATTCAAGAAAGAAAATTTTGTATTCGGCACGCCAAAGACTCGATACACTTTCAGATACTTAGAAAAGTTGTAATATAAAGTAACTTTATAACTTAGAAAACAAAAAAAAATTTGATCGGTCGTTTCCATGATTCCTATATGATATAGTTATCATATCTGGCCAGTTCCGAAATATTGTTACACGAAATTGAAAGCTAAGAGACCAGTTTAATTACAGCCCTTTTTATGTACATTAGGGTGCATCGACTTTTTTTTTATTTTTTTAAATGGTATTTTACGGTGAATTCAAGATGTGTTCTTCAAGAAACACATCTTCAAGTTCTTAAATCAATTACTGATCCCCGCATTTTGAGTTGAAAAATGTATGTTTTGAAAATTTTAGCATGTTATTATTAGCATATCTTTAGTGTTTTTAGTCCGATCCTGACAAGATTGGTATTAAAACTTTTGTCAGGACCAAATTTAATGGAATCAAAGGACCTATTATTCTTAAAACATAATTTTCGTCCACGCAAGGACCTAAAACACAAAATTTTCCAACTCAACAAGCTGAATTGATGTTAGAGCTCCGTAAATTAAGAATTTGGGTAACCATTTTCACTTACTACGTTACATATTTCATGATAAAAATATAATAGGCTCTGTAAAGGGTATACAAATATTAAAGAAGAAAGAAAATAAAAGAGTAAAGCCTGAGCAACAATTGCAGCCATGTGCGGGCGTTTACACACACACACGCACACACAGACACACACACACACACACACACACACACACCCATGAATCATGCTGGGAATCTTAAAGTTCTTCCAGTCAATTTTAACTGGAAATGGCAAATCTAAGCCTTATCTGCACGCATCGATTTCGTTTTATAATAATACAATTTGTACGTCAGCTGATACCTGGCAGGTGTTTGCTTATCACAAGAAAAGAAGGTAAAAGAAACCGTTTGTCGAATAAGTGGTTCGATTTGAGAGAATGCTTAGTCTTGGTTAAAGTGCGAAAGAGCAAAACCAAGAGACAACAGCGATTGAGTGAGTGAGTGACTGAGCGAGGTTAGATAAAGCTTTGACATGGGCTCTTAAGCAAAATCAACGCAACGCAACTGTTGTGTGGGCTGCAGATTTGGGATCCACAGGAAGCTCACATACATTCATATGCATGCGTGCATGTGTGTGTGTTATGTGTGGTAGTTGATCAAAGAGTCACTCACTGCGGAAACGAAGGCGCATTAAACAAACCAATCACGTTTACAACAAGAAAATAAAAGGGAAAAGCACACACACTTACATATGTATGTACATATACATATACTAAACATAAAGTGAATTTTGAAGACCGGCAAAAATGACATTCACAACGTAAATATTCGTTAATATTCAAATGGCATAGCAGACGATGGAACCTGTGCAATAAGTGAAAGAGCGTTTTTCAGCTGGAGGTGGAGGAGGATATGAGTACACTTAGAAAAAAATTGCAAATCAAAAATAAACCAAATTTATATCGTTTTGTTTTTTAATTTTTAAGATTTCAGTATACTAAAATTTTTAAATTAAATTTGAATCAATCTTCCGACTGACCATTTATATTTATGACTGCTAATTGATATAATAGTCCGATATTATGCAAACTTTTTAAAAAAAAAATAAGACCATGTCAATTCTTAAAACTGTGAGTTTGCTTAAGATAGCTCCAGAAAAAACAAAGTTTTTTTGTACTTAAATAATTAAAAAAAATAGTTTAAAATAGTTGTTTCAAGATTAAAGAGCAGTCAAGTTTAGAAGAGTAAGCCTAAGACCATTTTTCCGAGTGTATGTGTGTATTTTAGGACGCCGGCAACGTTCCAACCGAAATGTACATAGATACATACATACATATGTATAATCGATTCGCATAAAATTGTATACAATTTACAAACATACGTGTATGTGTGTATGTATGCATTTTATACAATAATGAACAACTTAAAATGGACAAGACAGAAGGCAAAGATTTAGATGACGATGACGATGTCGACGCACTCATGTGCATGATTTAATATACATACATAAGTATGTATGTATGTACAGAAATACATTGTAAGCACTGTCTGTGTGTACATAAATGGGTGTGTATTTTCCGGCGTTCTGAAAACCTGGGCAAACACACACACATGCACCCACGCAACAGTCAAAAGCCGAAACCGAAGCCAAAGCGCAAGCACACAGACAAGAGGCGTGCAGGGAGAGTCATACAGAGCGACAGACAGAGAGAGAGAAAGAGGGAGAGAAGGGCGCGGTAAGTTCAAGTTCAAATTTTTTTGTATTCTTTTTTCTTTTTGCCTTTTGAGCGTTTTCCGGTCTGGCCCCTTCTCAGAGAGATGCTAACTATGCTAACGTATGCACATGTGTTTGTCTGCATGTGTGTGTGTGTAGCGTTGCGTCTGCGCATGCACCCACACTCTCTCTCTCTCTTTCTCTCGCGCGCACTGTGACGCTCTCTCACAAAGAGCGGCTCGCTGCCTGCAGCAACGTCGACTGCAGCTTACCAAATGCAATGCCAAATATGGTTATACTACGTATGCATTAGTCGCTCGAGCGGTCAATTACTCTTTCGCTCTCCCCTAACCACTCGACGCTCAAATGTGCTGAATGAGTTTTGGAGTTTGAGCTTTGGTGTGGAACATAAAATTGTGATAAGGCTGTGATAACATTAAAGTGATGCGATCAAGGCGAATCTAAAAACGAGTGGACGGTGGGGGGGGATAGATTGCTGAGCAGCATTTTTCTTAAACATTAATACAACAAGTCAAGAACGTATTTTGACAAAATAAAATATAGTTATACATTCAATGAAAATTATTTTTCTTTATTTTTAACTCGTTTTAAGAACCATAGAGAAGAATTATAAAATAGGAAATAAAATAAAAATTCATAAAATATAATTAAAGATGTATTTAGTTTTTGCAAGATAAATTGTTTAAATTTTTGGTTTTGGCAAAACACTTTCTTAACAAACTGTATGTAAGCATTACTTATATACATACATACATACATAGATCACACCCGTTCCACAACAACGACAACGCTCGATATGGTCTGCTCGGTCCATCTCGCTCTAACTCTTATCCCATCTTGCCCATGCCTATTTTGTGCTGCAGTGGATTTCATCTAGCGCAACATAAAAAGTGAAAACCATTTAGTTTTGTGTCTAAAAAAGGGCATGAAACATTTTTAAGCGAAACGCCACCAAAAAACAGCAAAAAAAAAAAAAATAATGCCGCTAATTATAACGGTATTGCAAGTCAGTTAATACTTATGTCTGTATATCTGTACATATGTATGTGTGTTTGAAAATGTATGCATATTTCTCTCTTTAACGAATGCAGCTGTTCGTTTTGTAAATGCTCTCTCACTCTCTTTCTGTCTTCTAACACTCTCTTGCTCTCTCTCGAATGCAAGTTGGGGGTGGGCCATCAAACAATTCGCCGCAAAATTTGCCCAAATAGGGGCAGCTTTTGCCAACAGGGGAAATCCACCGAAACGAAATAAACGAAATAAAATAAAATAGAAAAGAAAAGGGAAAAAAGTTGAGTGTTGACAACGCCTGCGTCGCTCTCAGCATTTATTGTCTGCGCTGCACGTGCAATTTTTCACATGTGCTTTATTTGCTCTTTGCCATTTGCCGGCTGCTGCATTACACTTACATGTGTATGCATTTATGTCGGTATATGTATTCGCATAGATACATATGTAAGTATTCATGTGTGTGCCATTGTCATTGGTTCTAGGAACAACAAGCAAACGAAATGTGAAGGTTATCAAATAAAGAGGAAAACAAGTAGAGCCTGCTTTTTTTTTTTTGCTCTATTGAGTTGTCCTGCGGCGTATCCTTGCAAAAGGTTATTAAGCTTCTGCGAGCCAAGAAATCATAATGTAAGGATGTACAGTTAGTCAAGAAAGTTTTTTGACAAAATCGAAAATTTACACTATTTCTCTAACAGAAAAATTCTAATTTTTTAAATTCCCATTTTATTACTATTGTTTACGGTTCTTCAAACAATTAAAAATAAAATTTATTTACAACGAAATTAACTATTAAAAAAAAAACAAATAGACGTTTTTACTTATTAGATATGAGGAACGTAACTGTAGAAATCAAAAGTCTTCATAGTTTTGAGTGGATCGACCTTCGATAAGCAGAATTTTCGTGATGAAAATATCGATTGTTAACTTATAAATACAATATTTCATCATATCGAAGGTAAACTGTACAGCATGAAACAAATATTCATTTCATTTTCGATTTTACCCAAATATGTGGTATGTAATTTTGTATTCTTGTAACGATAACAAGTGCAACCAATCGATTGCTGCTGATAGCGATAACAAGTTAATTAGTGTGTAGAGGGGCAACAAATAAGGGGAAATATTACGATTTGATGATGTAACAACCTGATATTAACCCTGAACAAAGAAAATACATGAAAAATACTAGAAAAACAACAGAAAATTGCATTGGCTTTGTCTCATTTTCAATCTTTCTATTTCTTTGTATATTTCCTTAGCAATAAAATAAAAGATTGGTTCGTTTATGTTGAATGATAAGAGAGAAAAGGTAACAAGAAAAGAAACAACAAAAAATGGCAATATTGACGCAAAAGTTTTTACTAATCGGCCTATGTACGTAATTGCCAGAATAAACGTGTATCTAACCATGACCATAATTTGATAACAGATAATGGGAATGAGAATGGGAATAAGATAAGCGAAATAAGTTATTAGAATTGTTTTGGGTATATGACATTTTATCTAAGAACATAATTCAATTTACCATCAAATAACTGAGTTTGGATACATAAAATTGACGCATGAGATCATAAAATATTTAATTCTCAAGTTTTGCGTAAAAAAAAAACACTGAAAAACACCAAAAAGTTTGGAATTTATAATAAAAAATGTGCTTGGAATAGTTTCGTTTTATTCTCTAGCGTTAAGATACAAAAGAAAAAAACATAGATAACGCCTGGAAGCAAACAAGCTTGGATATATTCATATATACAGTCAAGGCCAAAAATCTTGGATCTTTACAGATCGCTAAAGTTCTGTCACATTTCCTATCATTAACACATATTTTCATATTTAAAAAAAATTGCAATAAAAATGTAAAAGCTTTATAATTTTTAAATTATATTTATGAAACTGTGACTCTAGACAAAAAAAATATAAATTTTAATTTAAGAAACAAAATTTCTTTAAAGGTATAAACATGTATATTAATTAAGTAGAGCAATAAAAAGAAACAAAGTACAATGGGCATTACAATGGGCGTTAGGTTGCCCTTGATACAGTCGCATAGTTTTTACGACTGTTCCAGGTATTGTGGGGTCCGGTCATTATTGGCATTGGACATCTAATCATATGCCGGGTTTGATAAGATTTCATTTTACAGTTGCGTAATCACAAGAGACTTATAGCAGTAAAGCCCCTTGCTCGGTAAAAAAAAAGGGAAATGAAACCAATAAAAACAAAATTAATAATAAGCTGATAAAAATAATAATATTGATAAGGCACGATTTGTGGGGCTTGTGATGATACCAGGTCAAATGATTTCGCGGGTATTTTGGGCGAGCTTAGCCCTGAAATTTGAAATTTGATGTCTGCATTGCATGTGACCTATTAAGTTCCGATCGAGGCGTATTTTATACTATATGTACATATACACATTTAATTACTTACCTAATTGGCATTAATATCGTTTACATTATTTCAAATTAATGTCAAAACCAATACTACATACGCACGTATGCATGTATTTATACATATGTGTGGAAGAAGCTAAAGCGAAATGCAAATAAACAAGTACAAGGCTAAAGATACTACAGTTCACGGACACAGACACACATACCCACACACACACACACACACACACACACTTGCATTTCGTATTTTTTTCGATTTTCTTTATACATCTGTAAAAAAGACAGTTAATCATTATTTAAAAAAACGAACTAAGAGCGGATATTATATTTCATTACATTACATTTAAATTAAATTTCCGTTACTTTAAATATGCTACTAAGAAGCGACTGCTGGCGCCATCTAGCGGATTTGCATAAACTTAACGAAGCTTGAACGAATGTTGCATTCATCGCAAATAAAAATAGCTGCATATATCGATATACTGTATAAACACCACGCACTGTTGCCAACTTAGCTATTTTATGGCTAGCTCTGGCTATTTTCAGGGCTCGATTAATAGAACAATATAAAAATTTCGAATATTAAAATATGGCCATTTTCAATATATATTCAGATGCGTTTTGTTATTAGTATTCTTCCAGCCAGAAACAGCAAAATTTTTCAGCTAAAAAGTTGGCACTACTGAGACCACGATAGTTTGATTACTGTTGTATCTTGATTAATCCAAAATACTCACTGAAATATAATCACATTATATCGATAGCTTGCGATATTTTGTATATGTAGCACATATTTGTATATTTACAATATTAATATGTGATAAAATTAATAAACGTTATGACTGACGGTTTTTTTCTGTGATTTCTTTAGCCCTAAAATGCTTATCGATAAATTCGATGCGTCATATTTTCTGTATCGATGAGCGATATTTTTAAAAATAGTATCAACAATCACAGTAAGTATATCGCCATTTTAAGGCACGCCGAAGAGAGAGATTCGCATTTTTGATTTATATTAATTGAATGAAATCGAAATGGTAAGCAAATGTGATGAAACAAAATGCTGCAAGTTATTATGTACGCTGTGTTCATGAAGAATTCGTTATGCTACAGCTGAAATCGATGAATTTGCTGCAATTGCTGGGCATATCGGCTCTGTTAATTCTTGGGCCAACAATTCCGCCTGTCAACGGCTATGACAAAGAGATGACGGTTTATGTGGATGCCGGCAAGAAGGAGTGTCTATATCACAATGTCAAGGTTGGAGAGATAATAGACTTTGAGTATCAGGTGATCGATGGCGGACACGGTGATCTGGACATTAGTTTCTCGCTGCTGGATCCCATTGGTCTGATCATTGTTAGCGACTACAAGAAACCGGAGAATATGCACCAGCATGAGGTGTTAAAGGAGGGCGATTATCGTTTCTGCTTTGACAATAGCTTCAGCATGTTTAATCGCAAGACGGTCTTCTTTGAGCTGATTGTGGAGCGTGAGGGGGATCCCAATCATGGTGATCAGCAGTGGAAGGAGGTCGATGAGTTGACGGGCCTAACTCCCGAGGAATTTTACGATATGAAGGTGCAGGATATTATGGACTTTATTGGGCGCATACGAATGCAATTGACCAAGGTCAGACAGCTGCAGGATCTGTTGCGTTCCCATGAGGCAAGGGATCGCAATCTGGCCGAGGCCAACTTCCAGAAGGTCAACAATTGGTCAATGCTTCAAGTCAGTGCCATGATCGGAGTTGGCCTCATCCAAGTCTTTATGCTGCGCAGCATCTTCGAAACTCGCGGACGCATGCATCACTTTTGGAGCAAATTGGGCATTTGATGAGGCATTGATCGATTCATCATCATCATCATCATCATTGTCATTATCATTGTCATTGTAGCATTTACCAAAGATGTTGTTTGCATTCTCATTCGACTGCAAATTGTTAAATATTGTCACAAGCTCCTTATCAGTGTCAACAATATAGTTACTAGCTCTAATTAGTTGCGTGTATGTTCTCACCCAACTCCTCCCCCCGTCTGTGTGTGTGTGTGTGTCTGTATGTGTGTCTGCATTTATGTATTATACAAAAATGAAATAAAAGCAATTGTAATTTAAGCATTATATTCAGGTTGCTCCAATGATATTTATCAAATAAAGTGTTGATTTAAAGTAATATTGCTACTATTATTAATTTACTTATTTTCAGCAATTAATTGAACTCCAATTGGAATTGGTTTTCACTTTTGCAGCACTTTTTAAAGAAAATTGTGGTAATAAGATTCAATTTTCATACCCATTATTTCCCAGCGTACAAGGGTATATTCGTATTCCTTGCAATTATTCGCATATTTCATTTTGCAAATAAAGTAAAAATAACTTGTTTTTTGCCCCTAATTTTATTACTATTTTTCGATTTAAATAAACAAATTATGGCATAATTTGTATCTGCAATTTTTTTTTAAATGTCACGGAATAACTTTTATTTTCAATTTTTGTAATGTTAATTTATATTATCAAAATTGAAAATAAAATACAAATTTAATAAAAAAAAAAAATAAAAATTGAATGCTAATATCTTTTGAGCCAAGTGGTGTATTTCCAAAATCTATAAATATAGACCATACATCACATGTCCTTATAGGCCACATATACCCATATCTTAAAAATTATTAACATGAAAGTTGAAATTTAATAGGCATTTTATAACTTTATGCTAAGATTGAAGCATAAAAGTTGAAATTAATTTTTTGATATAAATTGAAAATAAAAATGTATCCTGTTTCCTGGATACTCCATCTAAAAATAGTATATTTCAGATTTTTGCCATCCTTCAAATAATGGTTTTCGAATTCAATTGATTTAAACTGATCTCTTTTATGCGATAGCTGGTATATTGAAATTGAGTAACGGGTACTTTGAAGTCGGTGACATGATTACTTCTTCCTGCAGTTGGGCCTCCTTACTGATTCACAGAATATTTTGGTGTTGCTGTTCTTTAAATTTCATAAATTATTCACTGATGGGCACATCAAATTACACATTTCCATTTGAGGAGTTTTCTTTCATTTAATTTACTAAAAAAAAAAACAGATGCATATTATTACTAGGCATGGTATTTATTGAAATTCCCGCTTCCGATGAGGGGCAGTTATTTATTATTGTTTTGTGGAGATGTTGTTGACTGCTCCACACGTAGTTGTTGTTGTTGTTGTTGTTGCCACTTCCCGCCACCTCGTCTACGTCTTAAACTGAACCGAACCGAGCTTAGGCTTAGGCAGCCTGGTTTAGACGCTTCTGACGCTCTAGAAGACGACGCTCACGTTCGAATTCCTTCATGCGCAGCACGTAATCCTCATATTCGCAGGTGAGATATTCGTGCTTCTGGTGCGCACACTGATAGACAAACGGGAACTTGTCGGAGCGGCAGGAGTGATAGGCGAGGAGCTTGTGGGCGCAGTAGTCGCGATCCTCGAGTGGCAGCTTGGCCGATTCCATCTCCTCCAGGGTGGCAATCATGACGCGTTCCTTGCGCGTCTCAAAGCCCAGCATGGGATCAAAGCTGGGCACTACGTCCGGCCCTGGCATTACATCTGGCTTCATATAATGTGTCAGAGCGTTACCCATTCTCTGCGTGTGGTAATATATTTATTAAATACCCATTTAAAGCAATCAAAATAACAAATGTAAATTACGTAAAATGTTTTTCGTTGGTTGTTGCTGCTGCGCCGCTGCTGTCAGTTCAGCTGTTGTTGTTGTAGGCTGCCTTGACAGCTGCTCCAGGGCAGGGCTGCAGTAACAGAAATTAATATCGATTACACTTATTTGAAATTCTGTGTTCGATTTCACTAATTCGGTGCCACAATTATTGAAGCATTTAAGCCGTTGTAATCAAAAACAAATAACGCAACTTTAGGCCGGTTTTTTCAAAATCAGATTTTTACGTAAAGTATATATAAATTAATGTAAAATTTGAAAACACATCTTTGATTATATGTAAGGATACATTGAAAAAACGAACCAATATTACAGGGCCTATAACTATTTAAAGTATATTGCAGGGCTGCATGAATATCGATGCTTTAACCATGTGTGATATATCGATTCTACGACAATCGATAAGGGTTTGGTGACTAAATTTTAAATCTCAAGTTCTTACTTTTCATCAACTTTTAATATCATAATTAGTATAAAACAACACTTTACCATTTAACAATTTTTTTTTAAATGTATTTGTTATACCGGTATATACTGATACGTTCTGGTAGGTCTAAACTCCATATAAAAATTTCGGTGCCGTGAAGAGAGGACGAAGAATTTTATTTGATTTTTTGTTATAAGTAGAAAATTAAAAGTAATAAAAATTTTTCGATTTCCATTATATATTTATTTTTATAATTTTCAAATTGGATGCTTTAAGCCAAATAAAGTTCATTACGAATTCATCGATGATAATACTGTCATTGTTTTTGCAGCCCTTTCGATGTCGGCAATGTGGATTATACTATCGATATCATCGATTACTGCATGCAATGCTATCGAAATGAACGGCAGGTCCTGTTGCAGTTCATCGATAAGTTTATGGCTCGCAAAGACAGTGGTGCAATCATACAACAAGAAATATGCATTAAGTTCGCCAGTAGAATAGTTAATTCTTAGTTATTTTGTAAATTTTTGTGCAATAAACATTAGTCAAAACGAAAACTGGCAAGCATTAAGTTATTAATTGATAATTGCTCTGTCGCACGCGCGCGCCAACGACAAAGCAAAAGAAAAAGTGTCTGTCGTCGATACTAACGGTATCACTACAACGGCCCCCGCATTTTTTACATATATATAGGATATATCTATATATATATATACATATAGAGAAAGCTATATGTATATGTAAGCGCATACAATAAAAAATCGATTTGGAGGCAAAGCCAAGGCATTTGGAAAAGCTATGGTTGGATTATTGAATCCAATGAAATATGGCGATCATTTTTATGAATTGTACACGAGCAATACACGCAGGTAATGTAAATAAGCACGGTGGCGGTGGCAGCGGCGCCGACAGCGGCATCAGCGACAACGCATTGGGGTTGAAAAATCGATCGATTGTCGTTAAAATGTATGTAGGTCTTCAACCCCTCGTTGCCGTTGTTTGCTGTTTGCGGCCGGGGTTGAAATTGGCGCTCGCATTTCGCACGACAAGTGGGCAGCACCCTGACAACAGCTGATCGATAACAGCTGTCTAACAACTGACACAGAGAGATAGCAATAGAGAGAGAGAGAGAGAGAGCGCTGCCAATCGGACTGCCGCCGCGACCTGCATTAATTTGTTTGTTGTTAAATCGATATTTGAATATTATGCGTATTTAATACAGTTGATCAATATAAATCAATTTCCTAAACTTGGTTTTTTGTAATTAACTCTTTTATAATTTTATAATTTATAATTGTGAAAATATAAAATTAAGTATAGTTGTTTTCCATTTGTTTTTGTTGACACAACATTTACTTGACCAACTGTAAGTGCATAAAAAAATTGAAATAGCATTTACATGGCGCGTTTAATCGATAATTGTAACTTATTCATCCTCTTTCTCTCTCTCTGAACAGAAAGTTGCAAAATGAGCGTAAGGCGCTCACGAAACGCAAGAGCCGCAAGGAGAAATCGGCAGCAGCGATGGCAGCCGCCGCAGCGGTCGCAGTGCTGGAGGGGAATGCTGGCGGTGCAGCGGGTGGCATTGTAAATCCCATGGATCCGCCGCTGGTCAAGGATCAATTGCTGTTTATGCCCGCATTTCCGGTGGCGCACATTGAACTTGATCCGAATGCATCCAAATTTGCGGTATTCTCGGCCATACGCTCCACAGTGCTGGAGGCGGAGACACGCTTTGCCCTGTTCCACGAGGGCAACGGACATGGCGCATTGGCTGCGTCGGCGCTTAAGAAATGGAGTGGGAATATGGGCTCATCCTGTTGCCTGGTCTGTGCTGGCAGCTGCATGGTCAGCAATCTGGTTGATTGCTCCTGTCACGCACCACTTGCTGTTGTCGGCGCTGCCGGTGGTGGTGGTGGTGGTGTCGGCGGTGGTGCTGCTGGAGCAGCTGGTGCCGCTGGTGGTGTTGCTGCTGGTGGTGGTGCTGCTGGTGGAGCTGCTGCCGGCGCTGCAGCAGCTGCTGATAAACGTGCAACAAATAGCGCCAATAGCGATGCCGATTCCGATACGGATGAGCCCGAGGAGCGTGAACCCGTGTATGCCACAGTGCCACTCATTGTTGGCGCCGGTCTGCGCAGTCTCTTTGAGCTGATTGCCGACGCCCGTCACATTCAGCCGCTGCTCTGCACGAAAGCATTGAAGGCACTGCTCGATGTTATACAGGGACAACAGCCGGAATCGTTTAAACTAGAACCGGAAGATCTTATCAATCCACTGTACGATCTATTGCTTGATCTGGCCACAATGCCGGCTGCCATCACTTCCAGCACCGGCGCCGAGGCCAACTGGTCAGCCATGGCCTGTGCCGCACTCCTCGGACTCTGCATTGCACGCGGCGACACCGGCAAAATGCTAAAGGCCATTGCAGCCATGTTAATGTCACCCCGACAACTCTCGGCCCAGATTGTACAACTGCCGGCGGTGTTGGCGGCACTGCAACACACCGTGGTCAGTGCGGCACTGAATAAACCAACTCGTCCAGATTTTTATAGTCACGGCGTTCCACACAACTCACTGATTGATGAGGTGAGTAGCGGAGAATTCAAGAATTCCAGAATTCCTGACTAAATTGTATCACAATGTCGCCTTCTTAACCGTCGAGACCAAGGTGACGTATTCCGATTTAGTGAGTTTCATAAATCTGTTCTCAGTTCAGTTCTTAGATCTGTTCTCACTGCCCTGATTGTTCAATGTCCAAAGACTGTATTTTTATGAATTTTGAGATGCTTATGGAAAATCCACCTCCTTTAAATGCTTTCCACAAATTCCTCTATTGTAATCGTGTTTTCTTCCTTTAGCTGACTTTTGATTTCGTCTGTTGCTTTAAGTTTTTATCCGTCACAAAAGAAAAGTATTGCATGGGAATTAAAAAAAATTTTTGGTGCTGAATTAATATAAAACTCTATGACAAGGTGTATTTATCTAAATAATTTATGTAAATACACTTTTGTTATGTCAAAATATGAAATCAGCCTGAGAACAGTTTCTGGGAATACGTCACCTTATGTCGAGCCTACTTAAGAATTTGTATGACCATACCTGCTGGAAACTATTAAATTATTCTATTGCTTTGCAGTTCGCTTTGAAGCTACCCATGTTGACGGCTCCACTGCATCACACAGCACCAGCCATGGCCTGCGATGGGGTCTTTGTTTATTTGCTTTACGGCGGAGCCCTGTTAAAGATTGGCACCGGCTTTGGCGGCTCCTACAAGGGTCACATTTACGCACAGAACGATGAATTCAGCAGGGAACGCAGCGCCTGGTTGGGCTACAGTGCTGGACAATTGTATTTCCGGCGTAATTGCAAGCGTAGCGCCGATCAATTGCAACTCGTTGGCATGGACACATTGGCGGTCAAGTCAATGAATCCACTCAATATGCTTTCCATGCGCGAAGGACTCAACTATGTACTCTTCACGGACGATGATTCATTGCATGCCATTTGCAGCAATCGAGATGTACGTAACAATTTGGCTATATTGAGTGCATCTATTTGTTTAAACAACTTGGAATTCAAAGGAGCTCCCAGTTTTCTAAAATGAAGTTATACTTAAAGAAAGCAGAAGTTGGCAAATCGTAGATGAAAGATGAAGATAGTCTTTTTAAAAATAGCTATGGAAGTATAAAGTTGTCTAAATATTTCTTACTTTAATTCTCACAAATTCTGTTGACTACATTTTTAACAATAACAGCATATTTAAGTATGACATTCTATTAACATAACTTTGAAATTATTTAACATTCATTATTTCAAGTTCCTTGAGCTTCTTGAAAGTCAACAAAAGAATGCAAATGATAGACACTTTATAAGCCTAACCAATTAAGTAATAATTCTTTAAACGATTAACAGTATATTTACGTATTCCCTTCCTTTAACGTAACGTAAACTTCATGAATTGAAAATTGTTATTATTAACAGCAAAGTTAACGATAACATATTAATATTATCTACAATTTTATAAGTTTTATGTAATTTTCTTAAGTTTCACTGAAGTCAGCAAGTTGTCAAGAGACTTACAGGAAATTACAGACATTCTATTACACTAACATATTCTTTTAGTTCGCTGTTAACTGTTAACAAAAGGACGCTGTTAATGTCACATTACATTTCACATTAGCATTTCAATAATTTAACTGCCGATTTTCCTACTTCCAAGTTGTTTTTCCATTTTTTTTTTAAGCTGCTGAGATTGTGACTTATTTTGTTTGCTCTTTGCAGGACACACTGGTGGTAAAGAAGCTGAATCTATATCACAACAGTTACAGCAGCGAACCACCGCCATTTGAGTTGCCGTTGCAATTGGCACGAAAAAAGTTTCGCACGTTGGGATATGCGGCATTCGAGGATGAGCTGCTCAATCAACATCAGATTCAAAGGATTCAATCGGCGCACAACAGTTTTGAGCCGAAATTACCGCCACCGTGTCGAGATGCCGATGTCCTGGGCATGGCATGTGGCAAGGAGTTCGGTTTGGTGCGTGCCAGCAATGGCCGTGTCTATTATTATGGCAAATCCGCAGCATTGGGCCTAAAGTGTGTGGGAAGAACTCCCACATTGAAGCTGACTGAATTGATTGTCTCAAAGGCGGCGCACATTGTTCATGTGGCTGTTGGACATGATGGCATTCATGCGCTGCTCGTTAATGACGATGGAACCGTTTATTTTGCGGGCACTGCACGGCGTGGTGAGGATGGCGATAGCTCCAAGAATCGACGTCAACCGAAGGCGGTTAAACCCAAGAAGATGAGCAAAATTGATGGACACGTTGTGGTGCATGCTGCTTGCAACAATGGCACCTCAGCATTTGTCACAAAAACCGGAAAACTAATCATGTACGGCAAGGATACGGCACACTGTGATTCCATGGGATTTGTCAGTGAACTGTTGGACCAACATGTGACCAAAGTGGCACTGGGCAAGGCACATTGTGTTGCACTCAGTGCCAAGGGGCAACTGTTTACCTTCGGCCTTAATAATAAGGGCCAATGCGGACGTGTCTTTAACAAAATGATGCCTGTCAAGGATGTGCCGAGTTCATCCACCACATATGCTTTGCTTGGACAGCATGCGGACAAGTTTCGTCATAAAATTGACTTCTCCACGTTGTGCGACTACGATGATCATAATATGGTGCAGGGACAGTGTCGTGTCTGTGTCATGTGCCGCGAATGCACCGGCTACAATGTCAGCTGTGTCTCCTCGTTGAATGTGCCGCTCGAGCAGCGACTCGCCGGAAGCATTTGTCCATGTGGACACGGCGATGCGGGTTGCGCCAAGTGTGGATTGTGCTCCGCCTGCGTTGGCCTCCAGGAAAGCGAGCTTGGTAAGCAGCCATTGGTTAATCTCAATTAACAAAAGAGTTTAGGATAACATACTGTTAACGATTGATTGAAAAACTCATTGCAATATCGAAAACTTGTTTTTCGCGGAATCAAATATTGAACAACTTAAATAATTTGTAGACGATGAATTAAGTTGATTAAATCGATTTTCATGACAACTCAACTATAATTTGATTTATAACTTTGACAACTCTTAGCCGATTTCCGTGCGGAATATTAATTTTATCATTATTTGGCCTGCAATTTGATTCTGCATCAATTTTTATCACTGTCCAATTTTTTCCATAATTTCAAACGTTCCCGCATCTTTCCTTGCGATATATATTAGCAACATTTAATAATTTATATAATTTAACTGTCTTCATCAATTACTTTTTAAACCAGCTTGTAAACCTGTCGAAAACTAATCGAGAAACACAAATTTATTGAGTCAAAATTTTTGTGTTAAAAAAAAAAAAAATCAAAAATAATCATTATTATTGATGAAAAAAAAATAAAAATCAAAAATGATTTTTTTTTTTTGCTAAAAAAAAACTCAACAGTAATTTACGCATTCAGTGTTCGACTTTTCACCAATATTATTGCATATCCTTATAGAGGAATCATAAAGCTAACCCCCAGAACTATTTTTGAGTTTTATTTTGAGCGAAAAAAATAATTTTTGATCATCATTTTTGATTTTTATTTTTTGTGATCAATAATAATGGTTATTTTTGATTTTTATTCTTTTTGATCAAACATAATGATTATTTTTTATTTTTATTTTTTTTTTTTATCAAATGCAATGATTATTCTTGATAAAAAAAATTTAAATATAATCATTACCAAGTAATTTTTATAATATAACTTATAATGATTACGGTCCCTGGTTATAATCGAGCTAACTATTAATAGAGTTGAGGCTAAGTTAATGTTAACGTCAAAACAACATTACTATAAAAAATAATGTCATTATCTTTAAGTTTTCAAAACTCTTTGTAAAATCAAATATAATTAATTAATTCAACATTATTTTAAGGAAAAATGTGTTAGTATTTTAACATATGTTATTATTTATGTTGCTATAATTATTATGTTGGTTTGTGATAATTTAAATATGCTATTCTACTGTTAACTGTTAAGAATACCAATTAAAGTTCATTTAACTAATGAATTTTCCTTTCCATTTCTGTAGCGGATGCCAAGGTGGATCTGAAGCCGCTGCCCGGAGAGTTACAGCGTCAGCAACGCTCCAAGACGCTAATTATGCGACGGAAAGAGAAGAAACCCTCGGAGTTGGATACGGGCGCCGCTGGTGGCGGTTGTGGAACACCCACCGATCTCGAAAAGGATCCACCACGTGTGGCACCATTGGCGCCACAATTGCTTCAGCTTCCGACGGCCTCACCTATTGTACAAGTTGCCTGCGGCCTCCATCACACGGTGCTCCTAACGCTCTCCGGTGAAGTCTTCACATTTGGTAGCAATCAGTATGGACAACTGGGTTCGGGGGATCTGCAACCGGTTAGCGGTCCCATTCGTGTCCAGGTGCAGGGTGCCATTAGTCAGGTGGCTGCCGGCAGCAATCATACGGTTCTGTTGACCCACAAAGGTGTCGTCTATACGTTTGGCAACTATCAGAAGGGTCAATTGGGTCGCCTGCCCAGCGATTATGGCCAGAAACCGGGTCTCGTTGGCGCTGCACCGCCGCCACAATCGCAACCACCGCCACCAGCACCACCCTCACAAGAGGATGAGACAGTCAACTCGGATGTGGCCTGTATTTTACCAGGTGGCTCCAAGGAGTCCATATTAATTCCTCCCAACACGGCGGCGCTTATCGCTCAGCGGCAAAAATTTCTGTGGAACTGTGCTCCCGGTGCCGTCTTCGGATTGGGACCCAGCTATGGCAAAAAGGTCACCTGGATTGGCGCCAATGGCGATCAGACCTTTATCAAAATTGACGAGTCGCTGATCACAGCTCAAATGCTGCCCAAGATGCATGTGGTGGCCAACAAAAAGACAATACTACTCATTCCCAGCATACCACTGTCATTCCAAACGCTCTCGATCAATCGCAGCGACGGCAGTTGCACTCCACATTATCGTGGCCAAACGAATTTCGCCCAATTGCTGCAAACACAGCAGCCACTTGGCCAACCGGAGATCAATCGCAATGTGGATGTGGGAACACCATTGGCCGAACTGCCAATGGTCAGCAGCAGTTCAGCGGGTGTGCCGATCAATGAGCAGATGTCCCGAAGCATGCACGAGGCACGTAATCATATCTTTGAGGAGCAACAACATTTGGAGGCGGCAATGCCATCATCGGGAGCATCAACGCCAAGACAACGGCGAGGAGTCGTGCGGCCACGTCAAGATTCCGCTGGTCCAGCATCGCCGGAGCAGCAGACGCCACAGATCGCCTTCGCCATGGATCCCAGCTACCATGTCCTCTGGGTTTTTGATGGCGCCACGCGAAAGCTGCGTTGCCACAATGTTGTCGCCAGTGAAATATCCGAATTCGATGTGGTAAGATAAATACCCGCTATTCAAATGGGTGAAAATTATTATAACTTAGTGGCAGTGCATGTAATAATAATACTAAGTTGAGGAAAGAATAGTAAAAAAAAAAACAAATGGACGGTTACAGTCGAGCACACTCGACAGTAAAATACCCTGTGCCCAGGTACTCTGTACTGAGGTTGATTTTCGACCAATTGTTTCTATGGCAGCTATATGATACCTATATGGAACCGAATTAAACCAAATTTGGTCAGAATGTACAAGACCAACTTAAATTAATATTCTAACAGCTTGGTTAAAATATCTCAAAAAACACAAAACTTTTTCATATTAAAAGTCTATTTCTGACTGATCGGTCGTATGACAGCTATATGATATAGTCGACCGATTTGAACGAACTTTGGTCAGAATGGACAAAACTAAGTAAAATGCATATTGGATCAGTTTAAATAAGATATCTCAAAAAACAAAAACTTTTTTATACTAAGATTTAATTATCGATTGAACGTCTCTATTGCAGCTATATGATAAAGTGGATCGATTCGAACCAAATTAAGTCAGAATGTATAATACCAGCCCAGATGCATACTCTATCAGTTTGGTTAAGATATCTAAACAAACAAAAAACTTTTTCATATTAAAATTTCGTTTTCGACGACAATCGACTCGGCTGTTGATCCTGATCAAGAATATATATATTTTGGGGGGTTTGCCACGCCCCTTCTGCCTGTTACATACATTGTGCCAAACACATTTTACCCTTTTTTGCCCTTATTTTAAAAGATTTTTATTCGATTTGCAAATGAAAAGTTTTAAAATAGGTCGTATAAATGCTAAAGAATTTACAACTTTCTACTTTACGCTCTTTGAGCGCTTTTATTAATATTATTCTTGATCAGTTAATTAAAGTTCAGTTTTATAAGAGTACAACATTTTAAATAAAGCCCAAAAATTAGGTAGTTTTTAATAATAGAGTGATAATTTAAGTATAAAACTAGACTCTGATTTAGAAATTAGTACGATTACTTCCATATTTAACTTTTCGAGTGAGAATATGACTTTGTTCTTGCAACTAAGTGCGGTGTTTCAGAGTTAAGCGTACACATTTTAATATTTTTAATGAAATCCGAAATTTTAATATATTTATTTAAATTTATTGAGTGTATAAATAACTTTTCTATTATTCTAAGGAACTGAGTTTAACGAGCTTCGTAGTCGGACATGTTTTATAAAGCTTATTTCTAACATTTAACTAACGAGAAGTTAGTAGACGACGAAAGTCTGTATCTTAAGACTGGTCACAGGAAATCGCTTAGTCGAGCACACTTATTTTTTCTGAATTAATTTTTTTAACTTGATTTTATTTTGTGTCTAGGAAACCGACTACTAATTATAAAATTGATTCATTTATCATTTTTCTTACTTGCAGAATGCGGGCAACTATCGGGCGCTGTTATCGCCAGAGTTGTCACTGCCGTGCAAAGCAGAGGCGCGAGTGTCGCGTTCGCAGGCATCCCTCAATTTGCTGGCCTGCCTGGATATATTGACATCGGCACAGGATAATATACCTGGATGCTTTGAGCAGGCGCTGCCCAAGCAGCCGCATCAGACGGCGGAGGCACAGAGTGGCGAGTATCAGGTGGTGAATCGATTTGATAACTTTGGCGGCGGTTGGGGATATTCGGGACATAGTGTGGAGGCGATACGTTTCTCCTCGGACACGGATATTGTAATATGTGGCTTTGGCATGTTTGGCGGACGTGGCGAATACAGTTGCAAGCTGAAGCTATACGATCTGGGCACCGATGGTGGTGGATACGAGAAGGAAGGTGTCCTGCTTAGCGAGACCAAGGAGGTGCCATATGAATGCGCTGCAAGGAGTAAACATCACATTCTTTTAACAAAGCCAGTGAGTGCAGCAGCTGGACGCTGGTATTTGATTTGGGCCAGAATTGCCGGACCATCCTCCGATTGTGGTTCGTGTGGACAGGCATCGGTGACCACAGAGGATCAAGTGGTGTTCACATTCAAGTCAAGCAAGAAGGCCAACAACGGCACCGATGTCAACTCTGGCCAAATACCCGCGATACTCTATCGTCTGGTCACCCAGGATTGCAAACAGCCCCCGCTGCCCCTCGATGCGGATCCCGTGCAACGCATTTCACGCGCCTTCGCCAACAGCGTGAGTCGCGAGTGCTTCGAGAGTCTCGTTGTGCTGCTCAGCTGGTCATGGGATTGCTTCAAGACTCAACTACGCGAGCAACGGGATCGTGCTCGTCCCTTGCAATTGCAACAGACTCTACAGTATCTTGGCTATGTCAACAAATCATGTCTCCGCCTGCTACGCAAATACACCAATGAGATTTATCCACAAAGAACCACGTCGGTAGCTGCTGCTGTTGCGGCCAATTCATCGGCTGGCGGTGCTGTCGCCGCTGCCATTTCCAAGCTCCAACAAAAATCAAATCAGAAAGGTAATTATCCTCATGCATTTGGCCCAATTGAATCACTTTTTCATATATCACATAGGAACGATCAGAAAAGAAATTTTTGTATACAAAACTTTATAATTTTCAAGATATTTTACCTTAATTAAACAAAAGGTTTGTTCTACAAATCTCTAATTTCAAGTGTCTAAAAAATTGTGGAAAGATTTGACAAAATATAATATTTTTTTAATTTAATTAGCATATTTTTTAAATTTAATAAAAATGCATTTGATAAATTCTTAATGAATTATTTATTATGTAAAATATTCATAAACATAATAATTTTGTTATGAATATTTTAATTTAAGACAGCCAATTCTTTTGACTTCAAAAATGGGTTTGAAAAAACTAAATCTTTGACACCGAAATTGTTTTCAAAAGCAATAATGAAAAACTATCCAAAAAATTAATTTCTTAGCTGTAAAATGACTGGAAACAGTTATTAAACAAGAAGGCCAAGCAACAAACAATTTGTTATGTTAATCTCTAAGTTCTTTGCACATATGTATATATATTTTAACTATTTTCGTAAGGTGTGCCATTAATTTAATTTAATACTTTTTAATTTATTGAAGAAAAATCATTATTTTTCACAGTCGGGTATGCACGTCTGTAGCCTTTCTTACCAGTTTTTATTTCATATATACATGTATCGCATTTTGCAGAGAAACCGACGAGTCGTGTGGTCAACAGTGCCGGCAAATATCTGGGCGATGCTACATCTTTGCCCTCATCCACGATGTCTGCCTTAAGCTCTGGCACGTCAGTTGGCCGGAAAACTAATCTGGAAAACATACAACTAGCCGAATGCATTGGCAATGTGCGTGCTCTGCTCATTGCCATCTTTTGTGACGACATCTTCAAGGACATTGCCACAGATGAGGGTGAGTTTTCTTTCCCCAACAATTAGTGGATTTAAATCCAAACGGAGCATTGAACTTAAAATGGTAACAAATATATAACTGTCGTGTCGTCGAAAAAATGAAACAGATTCATCGATTTTTTACAAAAATTTTCTTATATTGAAAAATGGATAGTTATGTATATTTTTTATATGAGTGTTTGGAATTGTTAAGAGTCTTTGCTTTGTTTCTGTTGCTGGTTGGAATTAAATTGATAGAAAGCAAAACAAGAACTCAAGTGAAGTTATGAAAATATCGTAAAGTAAAGTTGTTAAAAATTTCTAGACAATCATCGATTCAGCTGTGTTTCGATTTATTTTTAAATCGTTGCTATTTACAGTCGAACTTCTCTAACTCGAACAAAATTGAGTGGCAATAGCGTTTACTGAGCAAATTACAAACAATTCTGCTTCCATAACTCGAACTTCCATAAGTCGAATTTCTCCATTACTCGAACAAAAATATTTATTTTCGTTTCTTTTTTATGCTTCTGTTTCAGGCTCGTTTGGATATGGTCTTTAAGAAACTAAAAGCCCTTTTTTTTTTAGAAAATAATAAAAAAAAAAACAAATTTATCAGACCCTAATTTTCGATTTTTTAAATGGTGAATAAGAGAAAATTTAAAAGTTAAAGTATAGTAAATTAAGAGTAAAAGCAATTTAAAGTGTACGAATTTAAGTAACTAATATCTGATTTTTTAAGTTTTGTTTAACTTTAACGAATTTTGTTATTTGTATATATGAATTATATGAGTTTGTATTATATGTATGAGTTCGTAATCACTAGTTTCTGGTTTGTTTTTTTTAAAATGAGTTTGAAAGCACCACAAGATAAAAAAGACTAAAAAGATCACAATTTAACATGAATGAATTTGCAGCTTCTTTTAATAAACTTAAAAAAAAAGTCTCCATAAGTCGAGCTTTTTCTTTGGGTAATGGTGATTTGAGTTAGGGAAGTTCGACGGTAGTTAAATAATCAGCTTGTTTTTTTTTACAATTTAATAATTTTGTAAAATTAACTAAATTTTTTTGATTTTTCAGGTTACGCTTTGGTACTGGAAATTCTGGATGAATGTCATTTAAGTTTTGTGGCATGTTTCGATGCCTTCTATCCGACATCATCATTGAAATGGAACTGTCTATGCGATCTGTTGGCCCAAATGGATCGCGGTGCACTCCATTCCCGTCTTTTGAGTGCCATTCTAGCTGGTCTGTGCTCCCCGACGGTCAAGTTGCGTGCCACATTCTCATTACTGAATGCATCGGGCAATGAGCGACAATCGATCATCAGTCCAAGTGACAATTCGGGACTGCCAATGCTGTCATCGACGGAGGCGCATCAATATCCGATATTGGTGGAGCAAATGATTTATAGGACGCAGCAGGAGAAGAGCGATTTTTTGAGTAACTCGTGGACATTCAAGGATGTGCTGGTGCGTCTACTTGATATTATTGCGAGTCCGATTCGTTCGCGCATTGAATCCATCTACAGTCGCTGCTTGGGCGGCAGCTATGCGGGGAAGGAGTGCATCAATCAGGGATTAATCGACAACTGTTGCCATCTGTTGGCCCGCGTGCTTGCCGAGATTGTCTACCAGACGGCACTGGGCGAATATGATAAATTATTTTTGCCACCACGAACATTGCACTCGACATGCTCGAGATTTGCTCGCTGCGATTTGAGTCGCACATGGAATACGGGCAATTTTGGACCAGATGCAATTGCCTTTTCGGTGGATCGACCTGGTATTGCCATTGCCGGTGCCATGATCTATTCCGGATCTGGCAGCTATGATTATCAATTGGAATTGCTATATGATAATACAGTTGATTTGCAGCCACAACACAAATGGGAGACACTCGAATCCATTTCTGGCACTTACGATCAGGAGTCTGTGCACAACGATCTGGCCGAGATTAAGTTTGAGCATCCGGTGCACATCAAGGAGCATTCACGCTATGCACTCCGACTATGTTCACAGGGAGCACGCACCTGTTCGGGAGATGCGGGAATGCCCACTGTACGTGGTCCTTGCGGTGTCAGCTTTCATTTCTATGCCTGCGATTTGAGTTTCAATGGCACGACGCCGGCACGCGGACAATTGCCGAGCATACTCTACTACAGCACGCCAGTCAAGCAGCAGTTGCAGCAGCAGCAGCAGCAACAACAACAACAACAACAACACCAGCAGCAGCTGGAGGCTGTTGCAGCCACTTGCCCGCTGGATGCGGCAGGCACCTCGTCAGCCGCTGCCTCCTCCAACCTGGCGTTGGCCAACGGCAGCAACGAGATTTCCACACGGGACACGGCATTGCAAATCGCCGCGGATATAACAAAGAAGTGCACAGAATTGTTAATCCTGGCACGCAATGCGATGGCTGCATCATGTTCACCCACAGACAACTCATCGTCGAATCACACACAGACCATTGATTCGGAGCACAATATAACGCCAATTGAGGAGCACATGGACATCAATTGGGCGAACAATTCACGCACAGCTGCGTTACCCGTGGATCCACAATTATCGACGACAGCCAGAGATTTGGGCAAGCGCATTGAATCCTTCTCCAAGGGCATTATGGAAACACTCAAGTTCGATAAACGTTCGACGAATCCATTTGAAATGGAAATCGAAATTGGAGCAACCGAAATTGGTGTTGAGGAGACGGCGGAATTGAATTTTTGTAATGTTCAACTGGCGGCCAAATTAAATGGCAACGAGCGTGTGGAGTACGAATCGGAGCAACCGTTGCAAGTGGCCCAACAGCAGCAGCAGCAGCAGTTGCCGCTGCAACAGTTGACACCGCAGCAACAGTTGCCGCCACAATTGCCTCAGCAGCAACAACAACAGCAGCAGCAGCAACAGCAACAACAACAATTGCCGCCACATCAACAATTGTTGCACTCGGACTCGGAGGAGGCGCATGTGGTGGGCGGTGGAGCTGCAGCATTGCAACTGCTGGAGGTCTTCAATTTGGCCGCCTCGAATATGTTCCACACGCTGTTGCCGCTTGTCTATGCGCACATTGCCAACTTGGCCTGCAGTGATCCCAAGAGTTCGGTGCAAATACTTGGCTTAATCAAAGAGATCTTGCCACACATTGCGGCACTCAATCAGTTGCATGTGTCCAAGGAACAACGAAGCTCGGAACAACTGCGTCCCGATCCCATCAACATGCCATCGCCAGCGAGTAGCACCACCAGCAACCACTATTGTGTGGTTGAAAGCGAACATCCATATCGCAGTGCAAGCATCAGTTGCTATCGCGTCGAATTTCCACCCTGTGTCCAATGGTTAACCATTGAATTTGATGCACAATGCGGCACCGCACAGCTCGAGGATTATTTGCTACTATCGATACCGATTCGAGCTGCCGCAGCACCCCAACCGTGTCAATCAGCCACCACGTCATCGGACGATTATTATGATATACTCGATAATAATGTGAGTGGCAAACGTGGAGGAAATCCGGCCTGTCACAATGCTCAGCTGCAGATGACGAGCTGTTGTCGCAGTCCAGGGACTGGCACTGGAACAGGAACAGGCACAGGCACATCAAATGGTTCCATCTTGCGTTCACAGGATGTACTGGATCATGATTGGATTGTGGTTAAGAAATTTAATACGTAAGTTGGCTCATGAAACACAAATCAAACGCGAACTAAATTATCGGAATGAATAAGAAAATTCCATATACATATATTTGCTTCTGAAAGGATGTATCTTGACAGGCAACGAATTTATTTTTTGAATTTTTATTTTAAAAATGAAGTTTAACCAGAGATTGCAAAATACATCCTTCCAAAAATATGTACATATGCAATTTTAATAAATGACAAATAATTTGTACTCTAAATATTATAATCCTATTCTTGCTGCAGCGCCTCCAATTGGCTTCAGAATGTGCTCATTCTGCCGGGCAACTGCGTTGAGTTCTCCTTGGAAACTGCATCCTTATATGCTCAGGATCCTCACAATAATCGATATGGCTTCAAGTGTCTTGTGGTTGGCTACGATAATCCCACAGCGGTAATGTTACTCCATCCATCAAGCAATAGCTTTACATATTAAATTCACTTTCTCTCTCGCTCTCTCTTTCTTTTTCATGTTGACTCGCTCAGATCAATGCCAGCAACTCGTGTCTCATACGTCTGGAACAGGAGCTGTCCTATCTGGGCGGCATGTGCAGCGCTAATCTTATGAAAAAAGATCTCAATTTGCCAGGTAAGTCAAGTTGAAAACTCTAAGATCATGAATACCTTTAAATTCTGTCATTTCCCTTTGCCAGATGATAAAGACATGGATGATTTGAGTGGCATCGAGGAGACAATTAGTGCTCATCATACTCTGCTCTCTAAGGGATTTGCTTTATCCGAACCACAGCTGACAGTGCATCAGGCACTTGAATCATATTTGCCCATTGGGTGAGTCAACCATGTTAATAATATTCCACTTGAAATACTGATAAAAGCTGTGCTGTTGTATGTAACAGCACAGTGCTAACACTAACATTTCGACCACAGTTCATAGAATTGTCTTAAATCTTGGAATGTTAGTTATAGTATCATTAGTATATATCATGATTTCGAATTCTTATTATATTAACAGACTGCTCACTTAATTAAAAAACGATCCTTGGAATTAAGAGTCTTTGTTATCTTGGTGTCTTTTGTTATCTGTCAACTGTCACCGTTTTATTAGTAACTATCACATGCGGTAAAAAAAACTTGGGCTATTATTGTGGATCTTATGTTTAATGTTCTTGAATGCCTGATGAGTTACCTTCTACTTTACCTGCTATTCATCATTAATCTAATAACTGTAGAATGTTAACATTAAATTAAAATTCTGTTCTGTTATCTAATATAAGTCAAAGTAAAAGAAATCTGAGTTTTTAGGATATTTTGACTGTTTTATCAGTCCAAAGACTGTTTCTTTGAATCTTGTTATTCCTGTCTCGTTTTCTGTTAAATATATGATTACATTTTATTAACAATATGTCTAGTTATCTGACTACAGTTAACTGTAATGCTAACATTCTGTGACAAATGTGCTGACATCACAGTTTGCTATCATTCATAACAATTACACTTACTTTCAATTAAGTACACAAAGCTACATATGTAAATATCTGTTATGTTGCACTTACTAACTACGCTGTTTGCTATTTAAACAACTGGTAACAAGATGACATGATAACATGGACTATGAAAATAACATACAACTTCCTTAAATGTTATGAGAATCATTTTTTTTCAGCCTCCTCCATTTTTACCAATCACCAGTTAGGATAGAGTTTTTTGGGGTTTATATTTTGTATTATTTACAGCTTATATACTTTACATAGTTACAGATTAGATTACATATTATATAATATATAGTAGCGACTAAATTAAACGTATGCTATGAATTTGGTACAACGAAAGGTCACTCTTGGTGGTTCTTGGTGGTGGTGGTGCTGCTTGTAGTTTCTAATGGTCCCGCTCTGATTTTTCCTTGTTTTTATTTTTTCTAGCGTCTTTCAGCTGTATCATGTTTTGGTTGTGTGTGTGTGTTGTGTGTGTAGAACTACAGATCAGTCTTGAGCAGGCCAGCGTTCTCGATTTGGTATACAATCTGTGTCTCCTTGTAGGTGCGTGGTTCCGGCTGCACCACATCCAATTTACGACGACGTCGTCGTTGAGCCAAGCGACACCACAGAAGCAACAGCAGGAACAGAAGAAGGAGAGCGAGAATAACGCTCCCAACCACAATGTAGGCAACGTAGCTGGTTCTCTGACATTGTTCTGTAATCAGTAGACGCAATGGCACATATTGTGGTGCAACCACAACATCACGACGATCCACTGTAGATTGACTAAAGAGCAATTGATCCGCATGGAGGCGAAAGAACTCGGCACGTGGCAAAGGTGGCTGTTGATTCATGTCCAATTGATCACAGTTCCAGACATTCTCATAGTGCAGTTGGCGTATGCTCAACGCGAAGCGTTCATCGAATCGCAACGGTTGTGGTGGCGCCTCATTTTGTGGCACACTGGCAATATTGTTGGCATTGGGCAACAGACTCTGCACCGTATTGTTGTGAAAACGCAACTCCAGGCGTTCACTCAACTGATAATCCCGATGGACTTTCAAGCTGCGAAATGCAATATCACTTGTGGCACCAAATTTATTGCCACGCAACGTGATTGCATCTCGAATTTGTGCCTCTAACCATTCGCCATCAACGGCAACAAAGTGATTGTCACTCAGGCTCAGTTTGGAGATTACTAAAAAAAATTGGAATAAAATTAATTAAATAGTAAATGGATTGGATTTGTGGTATACATACGCTTAAAGGAGAAGGCATGTGAGTGCACCTCCTGAAACTGATTGTTGCGCATGCTCAGCTCATTGAGCACCTCCAGCTCGTAAAAGGCGCGTGACGGCACATCTCCAGTAAATTTACAATTGGCAATGATCATTTGATCGACAGCAAACTTTTTAAAGGCCTGTCGAAAACATGTGAAATTGCAGTTATTTAAACATTCTTGACATTTCAATTTGATGCTGTTAGCGTCACTCTGTTAACACTAACATGCCATGTTAGTAAAATTATCTATAAGTTTTATTCAGTATGAGTTATGTAGACATGAGCGCAAAATTAATTTTTTTTTTTATATTTTCTATATGTGATTATAGCATTCATTCCCAACATTTTTCTAGCTAAATTTTTTTTATTATGAAATTAGGTTTACAAATTTACTGTTGTGTCAATTCATATCATGAAAATGGAGATTCGAGCTTAACAAAACTTTTTCGGTACGGTTATCATTAAATTTGTTAAAACCAATGCTGCAAACCACCAAAATTTTTGTTAAGGTTCGGTTCGATAGTTGGAGCCCTAGAGCAAGACTTAGTTTCGGTTCGCAAACCGGTTTATATAACTCCTAAACGCAAGATTTGGGTTCGAACCTTGGTTCAATTTGTGCAAAACGAAAATTAATTTGTTTTGTAAAATTTTTCTTGATTTTTAAATCGAAGTACATTTAATAAAAAATAAAATATAATAGTCTGAATTAGTCTTAAGAAGACCTATCATTACAAATTCCGAATGATCATTTTGGCTCATTCATAATGAATGTTAAGATTTCGGTTGATCCAGTTCGGGTTGCTTAAAAATCCGAACCGGTTGAGCGAGGTTCGGTTCAAAACCGGTTTGCAGCCTTGGTTAAAACATATGTAGAAAACAAGAGTGCTTATATATTTTAGTTCTTGAGTTGGACTACATTATACTAGCATAACAGATATTTTTTCTAAGGTTGGTGTCACACTGTAAACGTCACATTAACATGGCCTAACTCTGTTAGAGGTTGAGAAAGCAACTCTTAACCGATTCGTGAGCCAAAACTAAGGAGATATATAAACTACGCTTTTTTTCTGCGCTTTTTTTTAGAGCTTTCAGTTGGGAAATGTGTGTAAATTTGTAGAAAAGCTTAAACTTGCCTGATTCTCGATACGCTGTATAGTTACACCATCCAGTTTGAGCAATATGGCACTGTCTTTGGTGGTGGTAAAACCAAATGGTTGCATCTGTTCGATGCGTCCACCCAAAAATGAGATCTCCTCAATGTTGCCACTGATGGCATGCGAATCGATCAACTGAAAGTTGACATTCTCGAATTCCACAATCAATGCCTTGTTGCTGGCATAACGGGACACGCTCAATGCATTTTTGTTGAGCACCAAACGATTCAAATTGTGAAAACTTATCGTACGCAGACCTTCTGTATTATCCAAGGCATTTGATTCAACGGTGAGATCACGACAATTACGTATCTCGATTTGATAAACGGCTCCTCGTAGTTGTGGCAAGACCAGGGCCTAAAATAAAAAATTTTTTTTTTCGAATATTATTTCTATATATTGTATTTGTCATATAAGTTGAACTCACCTGATCATCGTTGTTGCAATCACAGGTGATCTTTGTGTCGTGATCTGTGCAGCTGACCTTTGGCAAAGTTGTTGTTGCTGATACAAGCGACGATGACAAGCACCAAGAGCAGAGCAACCACCAGAACATTATCACCACACAAAAGGTGGGATCTTTAAGATTTTTTATATTTCGCATTTTGTCAGCTTCGTTTTTTTTTTTTACACGATTATTTGTATTGCAAATTATTCATACTTTTAGTATAAAAAAAAACACTTGGTTTTTGCCTCTGGGTCTGTCTAGGTCTGTGCTGTTTCTATTCTATTTCATTTCAATTTTCTCTTCTGTCTTCTCTCTGTGTGTATTTGTTTGTGTTCCAGTTTCAGCTTTCCGTTTCGTTTCGCTGCGACCTGCTGAATGTTTCATAAGTGCTGATAAGCAATGTTCATTTTATCGCTTAAAGGTGTTTCCACCTTATCAAATGCGTTGTATTCAATATGTGTGTGTATGTAAGTGTGTATGTGAGTTTGTGATTGAGTACTCATTTATGTACTCATATTAAGCACTGACTCACTGCCCTATGATACAGAAAACCTCCTATCTATACCCTATTTAAACGAAAGTATAACTCTCATATTATACCACTCTGATTCAGTGATTGACTTAGTGGATTTATTAATATATTCTTATAACTGTGAATATCAGCTAAATGAAATAAAATACCTAATTGCCTTATCTTTTTAACATGAAATCGTAATTCCCACATATCTCTACGATTGACTGTCAAAGTGATTGACAATCAAAGCAGAACCCAAACTTTAAGATTTATAAATTGTCAATTTGATGATTTCTAATTGAAATAATATGTAAGTAAATGTATATGTAAGAGTATATAAATGGATGATACATTTCATTCCACAGCAATGTAGCCTTATATGGGCGGTTAGGGTAGGCGTGGTCGAATGAACTCACAATTTTGTTTAAATATTTTGCTTGCTATATTTATCAAATATGCCAAATTTCAAGTCTATAACTGAAATTTTTGACTTTATGCAAGTATTTCGCAAGCACAGACAAGAAAAATATAAAATTTTAGTAGTTTTCTGTGTAAGTATAACAAGAATTATTACAATCTCTAGTCAAATTCGTTTAGAAAGTGAATTCATACTTCTTTCAGATGTTTTCATTTTAATAAGTGTTATTACGCTACTCGAAAGGTTCTTAGTCATTATATATTCTATAGTCATCTATCATAATCATCAACTTATCAAAAATAATATGATAGAATGGCAAGGTCGTCAAAAATAGCACAGCGTCGAAGCTATCGTTTTTTTAAGTGTAACTATTTTTTAATCAACACAAGATTTTTGTTTTGTGATAAAAATCGAAATCTAAAGTCAAGAACTTTTAAAATAATTATAAAAGGTAATTAATTAATAATTTAATTTATTAAATCATGAAAAAGTGAATATACGCTATTGAACAACATAGAAAAGAAAATATTATTAGAAGTTGGAAAAAAATCAGATTTTCTATCATCGAAGTATTCATCAACAATTTCAATTTGTTACTTATTAAGAACGAATGCAAATACATATCTCAATTTGATCAATGATGATCGATTACCGATTACAGCATACTATCGCAAACTTGTGTTTGTTTAAGCAATTTCAAAAGTGTCGATCATCATTATCAACCATCAACTATCTAAGGCTCTAATTGAACAATGATCAGTCGATTTACAGAGAGAGAGAGAAAGAGACAGAGAGTAGACTAAACTAATTGAATCAAAAGAGAGCAGTTGATAAGAGAGTACATAGATCATATACAATCTGTGTGATCAAGAGACTAGTACTCATAGTTGGTGGTCGCGACGTGGCTTCAATCAGCGTCCAAATGCTGTTAATTGAATCTGGAGGTCGCCCCGAGCAAACATTCCGAATAGATTCATTTGATTCATGTGAGCATTCCATAGCCCAAGCATGAGCAATTATGCTTTGTTATTTGTTTATGGCCATTTCATTTGTTTATAGAACTTAATTTATACGAGAAGGAAATGTAGTCACCAGTCAAGCGATGCCTCGCAGCTGTCTCCACATGCCGCACGCCACACACTCTGCCTCTTCTCTACACCCTTCTTCCACCACTTTCCCATCTCCTTCATCTTTGTTGTGAAAGAGCTGTTCAAATATTTGCTAGCAAGCCGAGAGATTCTTCGTTTTGCTTGGACTTGGTTTATCTTGTAACGGTCATTCACAATATTAGTGATGTAACTAGTGTCGATAAATCGATATTTTAAAAGTTGATCAGAAGAAAGCAAGAATTGTTATGCTTTCGTAATTGAGAGCAAGAGAGGTAGAAAAGATAAGGTTAGAATGTGTAACGGTTATTAACAATAGCGTCTAATAATCGTGATGAACTTTTGTCCATAAATCGATAAGTATAGTGTTGTTCAAAAGGGAGCAAGAATTTTTATAAAGTCTTATATGAGAAAGAGAGGGAGGAAAAATGGTGAGGATAATGCGATGAGTGAATGATCCACAGAAAGTGCAGGCTTGACTTGTCCCCCTCTCTCTCTCTCTCTCTCTCTCTCTTAAGAGCAATAATGAAAATGAGAGACAGAGACGGTGGGGAGTGGGGAAGCAAAGGGATAGACCTGTTATAATGCTTACTTTCTACTTAGGCAAACAGTGAAGCTGCACAGCTTTTAACTTAACAGCGGATGTACCACAGACACACACACATCACACACATACTACACACACACACACACTACACACAAACATTCTCAAGTGAAAAATGTTATTTGAAGAACCCTTTAGCTGCTCTTGTTGTTGCTTGGGCTTTATTGAATCGTGCCACAAGTGGTGGGCATAGGAAATTAAATAAAAGAAAAATTGCATTTCCTGCCTGACACTCTATTCTTTCCGATTTCACTCCTCTCTTTTCTTTACTCCAATTAGACGCCAATTATGTGGCATATAAATGAGTAAATTTCATGGATTTATGAAAATCACAAACGAGCTTCGTCTCATTGCAATTGCAATCATTTGGCATCCATTAAGATTATAATAATTGTTAGCAAATCTTTTTGTTATTATTTTTTGTTTTTGCAACTCACCAAATGATAAAGTGGTTACGCCCCTGTTTGATACCCTTTCATGAAGCTATCAAATGCAAAAGACCCTTATTTCTTTCAAAATTAGCGCAATCTTTGAAGATAAGAAATCTTATTTGTGCTCTTTCCATACATACATATATCAAAATATACTCAAAAAAGAGGTAGAGTATCTTCCTTGTTTTTGTATTATTATCGCACGTTATCTTATCTATATCTGTATTCGATGTATAGTACGGTACTGTGTTATAAATACTACCATAATATTTAGATATACACTGAGTCAGTTAAATTGAAACAGTTTTTCAACATTTCCTGGCCTTCGTGGAAGATGCGTCTTTTAGCAAACATTGCACATTTAATAGCCAGAAAATATTTGAATCATCACTCCATATGAAAATTGGAACATGCGTGTTATATAATTCTAGTCATTTGTATGCACTAACATTTTTTCAGCTTAAAATAATATAATAAGTAATGCACAAAATAGTAGTATCAGGAAAACGTCTATTGTATAATGTCATGTTTGTTTAGAAAAAAACACTTTTCCATACCAGTTGATTAAACCCTATGATTTTCACTATTCCTTGTCCCAAATGATATATATATATTATTTGATATAAGCTGAAATTTAAAACTGTTGAATATGAAATTGTGGTAATAGAGCAGATTGTTGTACTCGAAAGCTTTTACTTAGGCTTATTACCACTTAATTTATTATCTCAAATATCTGTCAATAATATTTGAAACAGTGGAATATGAAACTGTTAGAATTAAGCTTTTGCTTATATTCATTTCACTATTTTTCTTATCTCCAAATATCTACAGACAGCAGTTAAATATGGAACTGTGAAAATAAAATATTATAACATTATTACTAATGTATTACCACTTTATTTTAAAGTGCCTAGGACTACATATATGTAGAAACCTTCAAAATCACAAAATCCACAAACCAACAACAACAAGAACGTGCTGAGGCAGGCGGCACTTGACGGGTTAAATGTGTTGTCGTTGTTTTTCTTTATTTTTTGCTCTGTCGTTTTTCTATACTTTGTTGTGGTTTTTTTTTATTTATTGTATGCCGCTTTTTTTTGCATGTCGGGTAAATTGGGCTTTGCTAAACTTTTCATAAGTTTGAGTTTTAATAGCGAATTTTCGTATTTTTTCCCTCATACGTTTTCGTTTTTGTGTAAGCGAATTTAAAGCTTTTTAGCATTTTTATATCCCGCCCCAAGCAGCAAACTAAAAACAGATTTTGTTCGTCATACTTATAACCTTGAAATATCGAAACAATTTGCTTTGGATATGGCGATATGGCAATATGACAATATGGAAAGGTGGCGTTGTTATTGTTTGTTAACTTCCAATTACTGTCAGACTGTCTATATCTCTGTCTCTCTCATACACTGCCAATGTGCGTGTGTGGGGGAGTGGGCCGCAAGTATATATGTATGTATATGTTCATATATGTACGGATTAGCGTAGAAATGTCATTTGTTTTCTTGTTAGCCCCTTTCTTTGAGCTTCTCAAAATTTGCCGCTACACTTTTGCTCTTACACTCGTTCTCTCTCTCCCCGCATACTTTGTTCATTTATTCACATGCAAATTCCATAAGAGTTTTTGTTTATTTTGTTTTGTTTCACATTCGTGCGTGGGTGGCTGATCTAAGTTCTCAGTTGTTGTTGTTACTGCGACTGCCTTACGCAACTCACACACACACTGAGAGGTGCACAGGCACAAGCCGTAGCTCCAAAGAGAGAGTAAACAAGAGAGGGAGGCAGTGAACACGATCCTGCCAAAAACGAAATGCGCTTGTAAAACATTTTTGCAGCTACGTCGCTGTCAGCGTCGCTGCTCAGCGCTCTCTTCACTCTCGTTTTGCTGCCTCTCTCTGAAACCATCGGCATGCAAAAACAAAAAGACAAAAAAATAAAATTATTCTGCTGCTGCTGCTGCTGCTGCAGTCTTTATTGCTTTGAACTTTTTGTGGCCAATGGCGATTTTGGGCGACAAAACTACAGCCACCCGCACACACAGACACGCGTACACTTGCGGATAGGAAATATAAACAAGAAAAATATTAAAGAGAATATGACAGCAAACAGTAAAATGTAAATACGAATATCCAGTATTTGCATTTCGAGTGAAATCAGCACACAAAATAAAAACAACAACGCGACTCAAGAACCTAACAACAGTAAGTAGCGATAATATCGAAAACAACAAGAACAACAACAACTAACCAGCAGCCAGGTCTGAGCTTTCGGTTTGCGCGACCGGCGTAAGCGCGTGCAAATGTCAAACTGAGCGCCAAACGGACAACGAAACATTTACGGTTCGCGGCATCAGCAGCAGAAAAAGTCGACGGCGACTGCGACAGCGACAGCAGAGCGCGCGCGCGCTTTCAAATAGTGTGTGAGCTGTATCTCGCTCTCACAAGCTAAAAGATATCATACAGCGCCAGTGAGGCTCACTCGAACACAAACAGCGCTGCAAACTGCGCAGTTGCGCAGCTTCGTGAGCTTTAAGAATTTTTGCATTTTGTTTGCTTTCGCCTTTTGCTTTGTTTGTTTGGTTTTGTTATGTTTGCTGTCGTTGTTGTTGTTTTTAAGCAGTTGTTGTTGCCTTTGGTATCCAATAAATACCGCACGGTGGTCTTCAGCTGCTGATGCTTTGATTACTCGCGCCGCGTTTAATTGAATGTGCGGCCAGCGTGACACGCATCGCTTGACACTTGTTGTTGCCCCCGCAACTACAAGTACATTTGTACTTACAAGCCTCGGGGCCAAGCGGCCACTTAGAGTGCTTGTTAAGATCCCATCAATTGCTGACGGACTCCCACTTACAATTTAACATAACCACAAGAATGTTAACATTCAAATTAACATAACCAAATGCTGCTAACAACGTGTTTTTGAAGTTACCTCAAGTATGAGCTTAACATAACTGGCCAATGCAAACTAAAAATTAACATAAGTTACTAACAGTGATTTCAACGCATGTTTACGTATCACAGCCCACTGTGCTGACTGCACAGCCATTAACAGAACTTGCAGTTTCAGCAAATATGCAAGAAGAGGAGTCTACAATTCCACAATTCTACAATTCTGTTGAAACATGAAACTTATTTATAGGAACTCTTAAAAGTCGCAATGAAATTTGAGGCCATGGAAAAGAACCGAGCACAGAACTACTGACCATATGAATGACACGTAATTTTCAAATATAAACAAACATTTCTTGAGATTACTCGACTAGAAAATACCCTTCACATAATGAAACAATATCTAGAACTTTTAACTTTATTAAACAATCGTAAAGATATTTTAAGGATTCATAATACGACTCTTGATATTCGAATATTAACAGACACATGTTAAGTATGCCCGACTAGTAAATTCCCTTTAGTTAGGAATAAAAATGTCTTAAAAAACTTGTATGTTCATCCATCGCTTGAAATATAACTATGAGTAATATAATATTGAAAAATATGATTTCAATATATCTTAATAATCTGTTTATATTCTCAGACGTGTTCTACAAATCTCTAATAGCCCATAAACAATTTGAAAACAACTATGGTTGTCTTCAATTGTCAAAATAACTGTTGGAAGATTTGAAATAATTTAAATTTTCTTTATTAACATTTCTAAGGGCCGGTTTTTCAATTACATTTTATAGATAAATTCAAATTTGACATTGATTTCTATACATTTTACGTCAAAATATCTGTTGTAAAGTTATCAAACCCCTTAAATAGACATTGAATAGACGGCCCTAAGTTTAGTAAAAAGTAGTATTTATAAAACACAGTGATGTTAATGCACCAATGAATCGAATTTAGATTTTATAGATGTTTTTTACATCACTAATAAAAATGCATTAAATGCTCTTTTGAAACATAAATCAATTAATATTAAATAATTTTGACGGCTGATTTCTGGGACTCCAAAAATATAAGCGAAAAATAAATTTCTTGATATTTCAGGATCCCCAACTTTGCGATCGGTTGTTTTCAAAAGCAATTTTTATCAGAACCTCTAGAGATTAGTTTTATAGGCTGAGAAAGACTTACCTTTTTAATTCATCAAAAATACAGGGTATCAACGAAATAGCAAATGCCTTGGCACTTGCAAATCAAGTTATACAACATTTTCATTTGCAATATGCATTTAGTAATGGTTTGATTATATCCAGATATTAACGAGCTGTCTAACTGAATACGGACTTCAACACAGTATGAACAAATAAATGTTATTAATATGCCACACGCGATGCGACTTTTGTTTATGCAACTGAGGCAGGCAACTGTGCAAGTGGCATGATGAGTCAGAAGGTGTAACGATCGCTAAAAACAAATCGGTAGAATATAAAACAGCTTTGATTTGTCTTGTCTATTCATTTTTTTATTCGTTTTTTTCATTTGTTCTTTTTTGTTCACTTTTTTCTCGTTTGTTTTTATTATTTATACTCAAGAGTATTATAGCTTGGTGGCAAAGTATGTAATAATCAAAAAGTTTATTTTTAAACTATTTTTGTCTATTACATACAGACTTCCCAAAGTGATATAATATCTTCTTTTGACCATTTGCAATGGTTATAGGGTATAAAAAAAAGTCTATTTACATTGATTAAAAAAAATAGTAGGGTTTATGATTACAATTAGAGATATCTTAGGAACTAGTGCATAGTTGTGGTTATATCTCATGGATTATGCGTATTTTAAATATAGTAAATATATAAATATGTGTGTTTAAAGAATGTCAAGTCACTGTTTCGACATTAAATACGAATATTTTAAGTTGTCAAAACAGTTACTTGATAAACTGTATATGTGTATGTTTGTGTATGTGTGTGTGTGTGTGTGTGTTTATTTTTATCTATGTGTATCACATGTTTTTCTTGTCGATGTTTGCCGTCGTCTTGCCACAAAGCATTGCACACTTTTCAGCATCGGCATATTCAATGACGTCATCGATTTTAACAGTCTCATCGCTGCCGCCGGAATGATCCGAACCCGAATCGGGCGGTAATGCAGTTGCCCCTCGCATGTCCATAAGTTCCATGGCCGCCAAACTTGCAGCACCATCCAGACACTCGAAGCTTCTCTTCAAGGTGTTGCCACTGCTGCTGGTGCCACCATTGTTGCTGTTGTTACTGCTGTTGTTGTTGTTGCGTGGATTGGTGGCAAAGCGTGATTGAAGCTGACTTTGATTGCGGGCCGAAGTTAATTGATTGGGATGGAATTGTGGCATCGCCTCCAGATCTTGCCGCAAATCTCGCACATGTCGTTGTTGTGTATTCAACTGAGGTGGCAAAGTTGGCGGTTGAACGGGAATTGCCCCTGATGTTGTTGGTGCTGATGCAACGCTAATGGGCGCCGATGTGGGCGTTGGCCGCCAAACGGGCGTGGCATAATTTGCATTGCTGGCATTATTCGCAGTTTTTGGATGACGCACATAGAGCACATCGGGCAACTCCTGTCCCCGCCGGACGGAGCTTGTGGACGGCAGTTGAAGGTGATGGTGATGATGATTATGATTGGGATTGTGATGGTGTTGTTGTTGCAGCATCGATGGCGGTGGCGGTTGTGGCTGCAATGTGGCATATTGTGGCATTGCCTCATAAGCCGGCGGCATATCATTCGCATCTGCAATGAAACGCATACGTAAAACATAAATACAACAATCTGGTAACTCTAACACAAAATACCCAAAGAAATAGTGTGCAAGAACGAAGATAACTGACACCGTAAAAGAGAGAGAGAGAGCAGAACAACAAAAACTACATACATACATACAAATCGAAATATGAAGGAGTCTGTAAGAAATTGTAAGAGCGGAGAGAGAGTAAGAGAGCTGTCACCGTAAGGGAGAGAGAGAGAGAGAGAGAGAGAAAGAGAGGGCAGAACTACAGCAACTACATACAAGTTGTAATTTATAACCGTTATTTATACCTTTACTGTTTAATGCGCTCCATTTAACTGTGTGTGTGTGTGTTGCTTTAGTACCTGTGTATAGTTTTGTGAGTGAGTGTGTGTGTGTGTGTGTGTGTGCTGTGTTGTGTGTATCATATTGTGGATTGCATTTCACAAGTTCGTGCAGGCTGCGTGTGAAACTCTACTAACAAAATAGGATGTGCTGTGGATCGTGGTGAATATGCAGTAGTGCGTTCATCGATACATTCCACAAACTCCATGAAACGTCTTCCACTGTGGATTCGTTATGCTTTTTCTTGTGTGGATCATAATAAAATTGCAATACTTATGCTCCGATATATTACACAAATACTATGGAATGTTTTACACCGTGGATTCCTTTTAATTTTGTGCATATATATGGAATGATTTCCACAGTGACTTGTTTTTAGTTTTTCCTTGTGTCTGTTTTGGTGGATTGCTTTGTGGATCGTGGTTAAATTGTTGTACATTTTGTGCCGACATATTCCACAATCATTGAGTTGATTTTGTTTTTGTTGTTGTTGTTTTTTTAATATATTTTTTTCGTGTGCATGTGTCTGTTTTTCGTGCAGCATTTCAGTAATGCATTAAATAATCATCTTTAAGTACATGTAGAATAAATTATGTTAATATTAGTTACAATCGACACTCGAATTACAATACAATTAGTCCCGTTTTTCATACTACTTGGGGGGGTGGGTAAGGAGTTTGTCAAAAGAAAAAAAATCTGGGGAACCCACAAAAAACGTGAACCAAAAAATATAAATGTCTACTTACCATCGACCAAGTTTTTGGGCTCCGAGTAGACATTGTCCAAAGATGGATCTACGGAATCGTTGGGCGACGAATACTCATTGTCGAGCAGCAGCTCCGAGTACATGTTCTCATCGCCACTGAATTCGCTAGGTGCACTGGGACGTGTTAATTGGGCGATGGCCTGTGATGTGACACCGTATTCCTCACCTACCACTGATTTGGCATGAGCGTGTTGCAAATGATTGGCGAGCACTTGGTTGGACGGTTGTGGAATCCGATCGACGTATTGTTTCATTACCAGACTAATGGTATTGGCGCATTGATCGCTTGTTAGCTTATTGCTGGTCAATTTTTGAAAACATCTTGCCACCTCACGGGGCACTTTCTCACGCTGCAGTATAAGGCAATCCTCTGGGGACAAATGGCAGTACTCCTTAACGGGACGTGTTCTATGGCATCTGATAACGGACCAAACGATCACGATAACAAAGAATGAGATGCATACGAATATAAAGCTAATTGCAATGATCATTGTAATTGTTATGCCACGTTGTTGCTCCTCGCGCTCCTGTTTGGAGTAGAAATCACCGTTGTACCACTCCAATGTGCTGCGATCGACACAGTGCAACGTCGTTCGATTAATGCCACATGCCTCGCTCGCATATCGCCGTAAATGCACCGTGGACGCATTGAAGCAACTGTGCAACCTCTCCGATAATTGACAATACATTTCCGAGCTGATATCGTGATCCGTTAACATTGGCAGCCAATTTTTATTATCTTCACAGCTGCAAACGCGATCAACGGTTATCGCACGCATCTCACAGTTGCTGAAGTTCAGGCTACTCGGCTGGGGATTCCCCAGCCAATTGTTGGCAAAACTGCAGTTAATGCGATTCGATTGCTCCAGCTGAATAGCTGCAAAGTTGGCAAATCGATTGTTCTCGATAACAACCATTTCTCCCTTCTGCACATGCAACCAGTTTTTACCCTGATGCGCAATCTTATTCCGTTCGATATACACATAGACACTATTCACCTGTATCGCAGCCTCCTTGATCGTATCAATGCTGTAGAAGAGACAGAAAGAGGGGCGATTAATCAGTTATCGATGCATTTATCATTTATATTTAAGCATATATTAATGCATTCAATAATTATTATTATTTACAGTTCATACAGTTCATCTATCAATGCATCTCACTTTAACATCTATCGATCAATTTATCTATCCTCATATTTATATATTGCTTAATCCTTTTATGAACTACTTTTTTAAATCTACTGTTACAACTATTGAGCTTTTTTAAAAACCCTCAGACTTTATAACTTTTAAATTTTTTTAAATTTAAACTTCGTTTTCGTTTTCTGTTGAAATTATTTCTTTTGTCGACTGTCCGAAACTGTACTAATTTATCTTTCTATTGGCATTTACTTATTCTCAACACCTGTTATTTATCGATGTATTAATCGATCGAACTACCTATCAATTAATAAATCTATTTCTCCCTCTAGCCAACTATTTCTTGATCTATATATATATATTTTTTTTCAGTTAATAATTATCAAACTATTTATCAATCGATCTACATATCTATTCATTTATCTAGCAATTTTTTCTTCTTTGTTACTTCATCAGTTTATAGTGATCACTTACACATTCTGTCTAAATGTTAATATCGAAATGCCGCTACCCATTATGGCCTCTCCCTCAATGGTTCCAATTTGTGTGCCCGTTATCGATATATGTTCGCTGTGCAGTTTATCGGTGAAGGCATATGCCTCGATCCTTTTAATGCGACAATTTTCAAATGAAAGCTCCTTGATATTGGTGACATTAAATGCACTTCTCTGAATAACTCCAATCGTGCAATCGATAAATCCGATTTTATCCATCGACACATCGAAACTATCGATTTGATCAATATTCGATTTTTGAATATGTAGCTAAAATGACAATAAATTTCAATTAATATTTATCATGATAAATTGAATTGGATACTCACATTTACATGTGCCTGAGTGCTGCGATTTGTACTGGGATTGAAGGCTTTCTCCTTGATCTCCAGGCTCTTTATGTTCGTAAAATTGCACGACATGTTCATATTGATGAAGGCGCTCGAAAACAAGACCAGAAGACCGCTGTTCACCACACTCAGCTTGATCTCGCCCCCTGTGAAAGTAACAAAGTCGAAGGCTTAGTAAGTGTGAGACTAAAAAGTAATGATACAAGCTTAAAGATTAATATCGAGCTGAAAGCTTAAGTTTCGCTGTCTCTTCCAGTTGAAGTTCTAATGTGCTTTCAAAGATTTGTATTTAATGTACTTAAAGGCAGCTTACAGATGCTAGTGAGCTTTTTTCTTGCACTTGGAGCTTTTTATGTGATTTTTAAATTTTCTTCAACTTATATAAGTATAAGCTTTGCTTTAAGCTTCAATTGCGTATACTTTCCGAATTGAAGCTTTAATGAACTTTTAAAGATTTGTATTTAAATTAATGTAAAGCAACTAAAATGTCTATGTTTTGTGCTTTCTCATGGTAATTAAAAAACTTTTTACATTTATTTTTATTTTTTTATATAGCTTTTATATGTTTTCAAAGCTTTCCAGTAACACTAGCAGCTTTTTAGTGCTTTTAAGCCTTCTGGTTCTAGTATGAACATAAACTTATTCTGTAAGCTGTGCATTATGTGCTTTAAAAGCTTTTAGATTTTTCACTTTAATCTTTAGTCATTGCATTTAAACTAACCTGAGAATGCGTGATCGCGCACAAATACACTGTTAACGCCGAGTATCTGAATATCCGGATATCCACCGAGATTGCCGCCAAAGGCATTGTGGGTCAATTCCACCTGATCATTGCCATTGGCACCATTAGCGCCCTTTACCACAAACCGATTGACGCGATTCTCACGAAAGAGTCCGCCATGCAACTGCAATTGTGTGCGATCCGTCAGCTGTATCTCCATTCCCGTGATGATCGGTGGAACCATATACGTGCTGTTCCATATGGACGACAGCTGCGGGGAAAGAATAAAATTAAATACATGAGTTTAGCACTGGCTTTTGGGGCGTGGCACCCAGACAACAATAACAACAAGAACAACTTCTTCATCATTGTGAGTTTTTGCATTGTTTTCACTTATTTTTATACCCTGACGAAGGGTATTCTAATTGAGTCACAATATATATGCACACAGTTAGTTTTAGCCAGATTGGTTTGATTATTAAATGAAAATCTTGGTTGGTTCTTAAAATATAAAAAAAAATTTTTTACTAAGTTTGACTACATTTTATTAAATTTGGCTTTCTTTTCCATAGCAATAATTGGTCAAGAATAAAATATACTATTTCATAAAGCGGTCGTACTTTAAATTGGTCATAACTAAAGATTTTGTAATATTTTTTTGATTTTAAGAATTAATTTAAAATTACTTTTTATTAAAGCAACTTTGAAATGAACAAGTCTAGGGTATTAACAATGAGATGTGCTAAAGTTAATTTTTTTGCCTTTTCTTATTCTCTCTTTTTCTGTTGTTGCTGTGACGCTTGACTTACATTTCTTGCTGGTCTCTTGGTATTATTTTTAAGTGTCTGTCGTCGCGACACCAGCAACAGCAACAATGACAGCAATAACAAGAGCAACAGCAACAATTGTTGCTGCTGCAACGCAGACAACGGCAAGTTGACCGCAACGTTCATTGCTCCAGCCCCCCAGTTGCTGTTGTGTGAGCAATTTTCTCATTAAATTAAAAGAAATAGTTTGACTTCCAAGTGCTTAGGGTGACAACAACAATATGTTAGTTGTTGTTGTCGATTATGATCTTCGTTTAGTCAAGTCGCAGTTACTAGTGATGTAAATGTATATACTATGTAATACACATGATGTATAAAAATATATGTATACACATTCTAGATCGACACTACAGTGGCAATTCTGCAATATTAACAGCCAAGAAATTTGTTTTTTTTAGTCACAAAAAACTAATTATTTGGTTGTGAAATCATTGTATTTAGTATTCGAGAGAGTCGTGAACAGAGATAAAAATATGATTTATTTTTCCCTTTTTTGTTTTACAAACTCTGTTAGTCTCAGTAATTGCAGAGACTTATGAGCCGTTAACAGTAAACAAATTATCGGATATTTGCAACTTTTGGCTTACTCCGTTAAAGAGACGTTTTAAATGGCAGTCATTGAACAGTGTTGAGAGTGGTTAAAATAAATAAATATGTATATTACTTATTTGTCTCTTTGTTAGACTCTGTAAAAGTGACGCAGTTTATAGTTGTAGTTAAAAGTACTGAATAAGTGAGTCTTATTTCTTCATTTAGCAAATGTAAATATAATGCTTATTTGTCACATTTGCTGTTAATTTTGCAATAATCTTATAAGCATAGATTATTTAAGAGACTCGCTTAAAGTTGTTTAGTTACTCAACCGCAAATAACGACAATTATTAATAAATATACATAATTTAGACACAGCTGTTAGGCAAAATCATATCCAATATTAATTCTTAAGTCGAATAAAACCGAAAGCTGTTAAACCAAAAGAATAGAAAAAAATTATAATTTCTATAATTTCACTTGTTAAAGAAAATTCTGTTTAAGTGACGCTGTTATTCTTAGTCAGCTGTTAAACGTAAAAAACATGCATCAATAACATTTATTTGTTTCTCTTAAATTTGATGAATTGGAAGCTGTTTCTGTTTCTGCTTTTTAATTGCACTTAGCATAGTTCTCTCGATCAGTTGCGATCAACGACAGTTGGGTTCAAGTGCAATTGTAATTGTAGCTGTAATTGTTTGTTGCAAGTGCAATTGCAGCATGTATTTATATAATCTTCTGCTATATAGTATATGCATGTACATACATACGTGTATGTACATAAAATGCTTAAAGTGAAATCGCTGGGGATTGAGGAGGGGATCTACGTGTGTCTGCTTGGTTTCCGCATAATTGTCGTGAATTAAATGACAATAACAGCAACAACAAGCTGCCACCATATTTGGCCCACAAAGGGGGAAAAGTCAACGGACAATTGTGGCGTCAGCGACGCGTCGGGTGGCCACCTGGCCAATTGTCGCCAGTTTAAAGACTAGAGATGAACTCATGTCGAAAGTATTACAAATAATACAAATAACTATTAACTATTAAGCAATGATAAGATTTTTTTTTTTTTTTGTAAAGTTGAATTCACTTTATCGTTCGTCAGGGAGTTTATCGGTAAAATGTATGCATATATAGATTATAATTACTATATACATAGATGCTTTCTTCGATAATCACTCAGCGATAAGTTGTGTCTTTAGCAGCTACTTTATCGTACTTTACAGGGTATATAAGCAGGCTTATTATTATGTATGCATAGCGATTAGTTGTATAATCTATAGAATACCATTATAAATGATTTTTCTGATATTAACTCTGACTTTACTAGCTATTTGCAGGGTATTTAAGCTGTCGTACACGTTAACAGAGTATTTTAGGATTAATGGTAATCTATCTAACATTCGCCCAATCAAAAATTGCATTTGTTTATGCTGAATGCTACTTTATTCTTATTTATAGGTTGTATTATTAGTATTATCGATATTAATTACTCTGTAAGGATACAGTTTTTAATTAATAATCTCTAATGTCGTTATTGATATCGATTTTTCTTAAAAGGGATGTTTTCTAATCAAAAGTCTACTAGTCAATTAGCACTACTTAATACCGTTATCGATAACGATTACCCTGTATAAGTAATACAACTACGTGTCATCGTGCGTGTCACGTGCTCATCTCAAAGCTGGAGTTCAATGCTTGCTTGTTGCTTGGACGCAGCTGTGACAATTTCGAATCGTAGTCCGGAGGCGCACTTGTTGAGAGCCCCGATCCCCGATCCCCGATCCCCTCTTCTCCCTTATGCGCCCCACCCCATGTTCTCAGTTTTCTGCAGAGATTTCAGACATTTGCTGTTTATTATTATTGTGCTGTCTGCCCCACCCCTAACGCCAACTCTCCTTCCTTTTCACACACACACACACACACTCTCTCTCCCTCTATTTCTCGATCTTTCCTTCTGCTGTCACTTGCAACGTTGTGCATTCATCCATCAGTTTGCAATTGCCTTTTTAACACACACGACGGGGACAGCGACGGCGACGGCGATGCCGACTGCGACTGCGACGTCGACTGCAACTGCTTCGTATTGGGCGCAATTTCTTTCAATTGCTCCAGTTTTTTGTGCTCTTTTTCTCTCTCGCTCTTACAGTTTGACTAAAGAGGAAATCTCAATTACGTTTCTTTTTTTTTATATGTTTTGTTTAATTCGCTTGTTTGTCTGTCTTCTCACAGTCTTCCCCTCCCACCACCCTCTTTCCGCTCACTCCACCCCACCTCCCAATCGACGTAACGTGACGCATAAATTTGTCGAATGCCAAAAATACAACAAAAACAAATGGAAAATTAAAAATGCTTGACCCAAGAAATACTATGTAATTTGAATAATATTTATAGCAGTTCAGTCTATAATACTTACGAATAGGTTAAAAAAAAAGTACCAATTAAGTGCTGACAAAAAATGAGATATGATTGTTTTAAGAGATATCTGTAGGTTCACTTAGATTTCTACAATTTGAATTACGCTTTTGCACATGAATATATATGTAAACGAAATTGTTATTAACTAGATATAAGAATATGCTATAAATTCATGTTCGACACCTTTACAAGGGTATATAAAAAAATTAAAAAAAAAACACAAATGAATACCCCACTTCAAACACTCTCTAAGCAGGGTATTCTAAGTAAAAATGAGCTACGTATTAAAAACCAGTTACTTGATGAGCTTAGACAAATAAATTATATCATTCATATAAAAGTATACTGTATATTATGTACATCAACCCCACTTCAAACATATTTTAAGTACAGGGTATGCAAGCAACAACTTGATGAACTCAAGCAAAATGAAAGTACAAAGCATAAAAAAGCATCAACTAGAAAATATGTATATTTATTTTAGCCACATCACTTGTATAGGGTATGCAAAGTTGAAAAAAAATCAAATGTGTCTAAAAGCAAAAACTTGTTGAACAGTTTGAGTTTGGAATATAAAGACATATACTTTCTGTACAAGATATATCCCACCTGAATGCCCTGAATAATTACAGGGTATACAAAGAACGATTTCTGCAAACAAACAACAACTTGATGACTATTAACTATATAGAAGTATCTATCACACATCTGGAGAGATAGTCTATGCTTCTATGAATATATATACATACATACAGATACAGTTATGTATATGTATTTGTGTTATACATGCCCACTTGTAATACACATAATGGCTGGACTCTATATTTAGACCCTGGGCATATTCCATGCGTGCTTTTCTCTCTCGCCGAAATGCACTTTTCCCCACCTCCATCTCCTTTTCTTTCAGATTTCAATGATGCCCATTTTCCGGCGCATTTTTGTCGGCGACAAAAACAGAGTTATTCCAAGTTTATTTTTAGTTAAGATTGGACTTCTATTCTAGGTGTTGTTAGGAGGCGAAAAGCGGAAATAGCGCTGGTAAAAGTGACAAACAACAACACGTAAAATATACTCACAGATAGATAATAAATAAGAATACGAAAAACAAAACCCAATTAAAAATAAATTATGATGTGCATTTGCTTTTGGCCTCAAAAATAAAGTTGAAGAAAAAAAAAAAAAAACAAGAATGACGAACAGAAGAAGAAAAAAAGATTTTGCGGCACATGGTGAGAATATCTTTATCTATTTTCATTTACCATTTACGGATAGATCTCGAGACACACGAGATACTCGTACTTTCACATATGGAAACAGCATGGTTGACCAGGATTTTCCGCAAAAACAGAAGAATAGAGAGGAAGAGAGAAAAAAACAGCAAGCGGCCCACTCGAATCTTTCTCACGTGCACGTATCTTTAAGATACAATTCTCAGCGTACGTGACACTTCGTTGCATATGTGCCCACACACACAGATACTATAGATGTCTCTGTGAGTGCAATGTCCAACAACATTGACGTGTTCATATTCTTTTATACTGCGCAAAATAATCCATTCCCATTTGTGATAAGATATCAGATGAGCATAGAAAAACAACCCTTAAAATATGTCCGAGTATTTATTCTGAGAAACTTTTATCTGACTTTTATTTCTGTCTGCAGCTTTAACTAACTAACTAATAAAATATTAATGAAATTTCAAAGTTCTAAGCTTTTGTTAAAATTCCCTAATCGTAAGGTAAAATATTACAAAATATAAAATATTTCTTTCTTCTATTTCTTGTCATAGCTCTTAGGGCTGTTTTTTCATATAAATGTTATTAAACTGATATTTGACATTAATTTTCTTAAATTTTCCGTCAAAATATCTCTTAAATTATGTGCCTTCTTGTTCTATTTTATTTGAAACTCCAAGGTATATAATGAGCCTAAGCCTACTTTCCACAGTCCCTACTCCCTATATTTTATTTAAAGTTTATTTTTATATTAAAAAACCTCAAGTTCTATTATAAGTTGCTACTTGCTTTCCAGATACATTTTGTATAAGCATGTAAGACAAAATATTGTTAGCAATTTTTTATCTGACATGTCACTTGAGCGTTTCTGTCTTTTTTTCTTTCTATATATATATGTATATATATATATATCTCCCTTCATATCTTTATATATTCTTTTTGCATTCCATTACTTTTTATTTGTTTCTAAAAGATAATTATAAGTAGTACATTTTTATGCAGAAAACTTCTGGAAATGCATGACGAATTTATTGAGCTATTTTTATTTTGTATTCAAAAGCGCTTGCTTTAACATAACCTCAAATGCATATACAATTGCAAATTGATAAGACAAGAAATTTTGGTGAGCTTTCATATTTTTTTTCGCCACTTACATAACAGACCTTGAATTAACCTTGATACGTGATATTATAGAATCCACACGCTGGGGTCGTAAATTGGTAAAGGAAACATCTATAGCTATGATAACAAACAGATCATATATATTCTTTCTGCATCGATAAATTATCGATTGATCAAAACTTGCTGTATTCGAGGTTATATTGAATTTAGGTCATGTTTTATTTTTTTACTTTTTAACATTCAATGATAATTGCCACAAGACTTAACTTGACTGCTTTGACTGGCCATAAAACGTATAACTTTATCTTATAATAGGCCCATTAAGAGACTGCTTAAGGGATATACGAATCAAGTATTTTATGTGCTTCTTCTTGTTTATTTGTTTCTCAGTTTCCGAATGCTGTTGAATACATTGTAGAGGCTAATGTAAATGCAAATATGTGTCTCAAATGTGGCAGCATCTGGGGGCCCACTTAAAAATTGTGCCTCTTACAATTTGTTGCACCTCCTGCCGTGTGTTGCATGCTTGTGTGTGTGTGTGTAAGAGAGAGAGAGAGAGAGAGAGAGAGAGAGAGAGAGAGAGAGAGAGACTCGTTTGCCACTTGATGGATTTTTAGTACCACTCAATGCCCATTTTTCCATTTTCCATTTGCTTTAAGTAGTTTTAGTAGCCATTTGAATGGCATTTAAGCAGTCGTTTCTCAAAACAAACACACACACATTATCCATCTCCCTCTCTCTCTAGCTATTTTCCCCTCTCTCCACTCGTTTCTCTCTTTGTCTGCACTTGAATGTTTATATCTTGCTAACAAATTTGAGAATCGAGCACACAAGGCACATGCATATTGGAAAATGTGTGGAAAATTGTTTAAAGAATTTTCCAAAGATTTTCGTCAACTTTGCACATTGAATGACTGGGTGGTGTATTAGAGTGGAAGGGGAATTATATATATCTGGGGCGTGGGTGATCTACAGTTCATAAATTTCCTGTATCTACAAGATGCGGACACACATAAAAAGATACAGATACTCAGCAACACACACACAGATACAGATTCAGACAAACTTGCACTTGTCACGTCATTACAGCGACAACAATGACAACAACAATTGTCTGGCCCACAAATGCCACGCCCCACATCCGGTGTTACGCCTTAGTTTAGCTTGAACTTCAGTTTAGCTTTTTAGCTTATGCAGCCGGAAATACCAGAGAGCCAGATGGAGTGCAAGAGTGAAAGAGAGAATGAGAGAGAAATAGATTTTCAAATCTCTTATATTTTAAGAATTATAAAGCGCCACCTCCCATTGCAGATAAGCATTTAACTTAACCACTTCACCTGCATAAAAATACACATACATACTCACCCTTGCTTACACTCACTTACTCACACACACCCATACACTCACTCACACATCATTCACACCTGATTCATTAGCATAACCAGTTGAACTGGTTGAAAACGCTCATAAGTTGGCTTGATTCTTTGTCATTTTGCAGCAATTGTAGCTGTTAATTGCAGGTTTGTTTACATTTTGAATCACTCACAAACGAGTGTGTGTGTGAGTGTGAGTGTGTGTGTGCACTCGTAATACGATTCATAACATAAACGAATTGACTTTGATCCCACGAATCTATTCATTCGCAAACAGTTGCCAAAAATGTTCAAGCGTTTCAATTGTTGCGATAAACTTGGTTAAACATATTGCCACATACAGTCAACACTCGCTAAAAAGTACTCGAATAAAGTATTTGCTAAAGATATAGCTTTACGTACTGTATACTTTATTTAGAAGAAAACTATTAAAGTAACTGTGTGTACTTGTTGATGTTTTTCCTAGATCTTGACTTTTTGCTTTAGTGTCACTGCGTGTTCACTTTAGCCAGTGACTGCTGTATGTACCATTCGTATTCATTCATTGTGCTCGACTGTAGCATGTTTGCCGCCAGCTTCTTGCCGCAACACTAATTAACAACATTTCAGTTTGTTCATGTGTCGATTGCTCTAACGCTATCTCTGTCTCTCACTTTGTCGCTCCCTCCCTCTCATTTGCTTTCTGTGCTTGTAGTGGGATCGAGGGGAAGATCCACTTTCTAACCATCAATTAATTTCGCTAGTTTATCGCTTTGTGGCATATGAAACGAATCTTAACTAAATAAACGTGTCGAGTTTTTTATTTTCTGACAAATAAATATTTTGAAAATTACTTTTTATAGATCTATTAATGAATTATTATCTATATTTCAAATTTCATATTATGACTAATACTTTGTAATGTACATATACTGCTTATCTTACCTAAACAACTTTTTTTTTTTTAAGAGGCATTTCTAAATATTTATTACAGCAATATGTGTATTATTTTTGACACTTGTCTATGCCTATCTAGCTTCAATAGTTTTTTCTGAAAGTCTAAATCTTTCTTAAGTTTTAGAACCAATCGCGATTAATTTCAATCAAACATTTTATAGACTTGTAAAAGACTACTCCAAAAGTGTTAAAATTAACCGAAGAAGTTTATTTGCTTGCCTCATAATCAAAAGTTCAGATACTTATATGTTATAAAGAGAGGATATTATGAAGAATAAAAAATATCCAATCTTTTCACCAAATTTTTAAATAGTTTTATTATTTCTGCTCATTAAGAGCATATCTTTAAACAAAGTTTAAATTATTTTATAGACTTGTATATTATTAAAAGTACGGCTCAAAAGTTTTCAAAAGTTTAGGAAACAAACAAAGTGTTTGCTTTCTCCTGATAAAGGGCATTGTCTTGAATTAGAAGTTAATATTAATTTATAGACTCGAAAGTTACTGTGAATAATACTCCGAATTTAAAAAGGTTCACACCACAGAACGAAAATAAAAAGTTCTTTACAATATATAATATGAAACACCCTGAAGTATGGATTGTTATAAATAGAAGATGCTTATACAAGAACTTACCGTGTGGTTGCGGGCAAAGTCACAGATCACCGTATAGCGATAACAGTAACAATGCTGGCAAATGCTCTCGGACTGTGCATCTGTTGATCTCAGTAGACTGGCGCTTTGGGGCCGGCTGAGGATGGGGGAGGCTGCAGTTGCAACAAGCAACAGGGGCAGACAGTATAACAAATGCCACATGATCTCGGATGAGCTGATGTTGTTGAGTTTGTCGAGGGGGGTGACTACTTCTTCTTCTTCCTCTCCTTCTCCTCGTCGTTGTCGTTGATTGTCGTCGGTTTATCTTTTGTTTCTTTTTTTTGCTTTCTTCTTATTTTATAATTCTTTTTTTTTTTGATGCTTTTTTTTATTTGTTTTGGGGTGTTGTGGAGGCGGGGGATTGGGGGGTGTTTTATTCGTTGATTTGCACTTCCGCTGGGCGATTGATTCAATTACAAATTGATAAATCTCTGGCGACGCACACTATCGGGCTCAGTTGTTGTCCCGATCCGAAGCTACACACAGTGAGGAGTCTACAATATCGACATACATATGCATATGAGTAGGTTTTGTATGTGGAGAGATCTTGAAAAAGAATTTCGTCAGAATCGAATTCTTCTTTTGCGCATCGTTTCGTTTCGCCCGAACACTCTACAAAATCGCACTAATATACATATTAATGTTGTTAGGCGTCATCAACAGAAATATACATATATTCGCGGCAACAAAAACAAAAACAAAAGAAATAGACAAAACTCGACAATTTCACATACACCAAAAATAACAAATTTATCGTTAAGAAGTCATCGACCAACTTCATCCGCATAAAACAACTACACTCGAGCGTATCTCAACTCATACTAAAGTGTTTGCAGCGCGCTGCTACAAAATTTAACGATCGACGTTGCATAGAGAGCGCTCTCTCAACATGCTACGATATCTTTTACTCTCTCGTGCCAGTCTCGCACTGCGGCTGCGCAGGCGACAAGCAGAGCAGCTTTATTAATACTCTTTATTAATGTTTTACAAATGTCTGCATCTGAACAAATAAAATTACATTTTAAATTTAAGGTTTATAAATTTAATTTCGTTATTTCATATGTTTATCTAACATGTATATTAATTATTTTTACAGTGGATTTTGCTTATAAATGTACATAGGGTATCGGCTCGTCGATTTATATATCCGAGCTCAGTACTCGGTGTTGCTCTCGCTCTCTTTCGCCTTCTTAATTATTCGGTCTCAACAACTTGTCTTGTCCCATTGTATTCCGGTTGCAATTTTGAATAATTTAAGAAAGGATAAAGGGCGAAAGAAAATCATAAAATATTAACTACATAATAAATATGTATAATATTAGTGGATGAGTTCTCGATGAGAACCTCGCAACCTAGAACCAAGATGCTTGCCTCAAGTTCTAATTTTAGAGTTTTCTGTAATGTACATACAAGCAAATAACCCATCAAATTTGCGCTAATCTTAACAAAAAACAAAAGTTATGTAAATTATTCAATTACAATTTGTCTAAAAATGATGTAGTTATCCACATTTTCATATACATATTTTCTTTAACCGGATAAAGTGCGAGTATGAGTGATTACGCACTCTTCGGACTGCTTTTCGTCGTTATAAAAGCTTTTTGCCCAGTGTGCATTGACTGTGCATGCAATGCACACAATTACAGCTGATCCAGCTCTCGCTCTTTGTCTCTCTGTGTTTTCCATTGCGGCCGCTCTCGCTCTGCCGCTCTCGCTCTGCCGCTCTCTCAAATCAGCTGCTGGCTTCTTTCATCATTTGTGCAGAGCAACAAACACAACAACAAGAGCATATACACGTACATATGCTCCAAATAAGGAAAAGTGTGTGTATGTGTGCATGCTTCTTGTGTATATATATTTTTTAAATGTATGTAGGTGTGTGTGCATAAATATGTTTATTCTTATTCTCCTGCAATTGTAGCAAGTACAAGTAGAATTAGCAATCGATTTTAATTTTATTGATACAAATGAATCATATTCAGTTTTACACTTTTTTGCGGGGAAGAAATTAAACATATATTTTGAATTAAAAAGTATGTATCTATTTGGCCTTTTTGCAAGATAGTTTTCTTTGTGTACATACATATGTAAATGTCTTTAATCCGTTTTAAAAGTTGTTGCTTTAAATGAGTCAATCTAACAAATTTTATGCTAGTAACGTGACTTAGTGACTCTCGAACTCTACAAAAGCTCAATTAAGCCCATGAAAACATATTGTGTGTAAGTAAAGGCAATTAGTCGTTTCCCCTGTGAATCCTATTCACTTTGCATGTAGAAAATACATAAAAAGTATTTGAATATACATCATGGAATATTTATTAATGAATTTCATTCGCCTTAGTAAATTGTTATTATTATGATTACAATTGAGTTGGAAAAATTTAATTATTTCTTATGATATATATAAATTTAAAAAAAAGTATTGTTTAATTATAGCTTAGTTAAATATTTATAGCTTAGATTAAGATTGTATAGTCACCAAAAAAAACGATATTGAAGTAAAAATAAGAATTCTTTCGATTCTTACAAGATATGAATATAAATTGTTTACACAATATAGAACAGGACATAAAAAATATTTCTGCATTACCTAACAAGAAAAACGTACATTAATACCAGGGTATATTAATACCAGGCTATTGTTTTTTTTTTTTTTAATTTTATTTCCGACATTGATTTTTAGAGAAATTTTCATGCGATAACAAAATAATCTTATCAGATTTCTCTTTGTTTCCTTATGTGTCATATCTTTAAATATTCCGCGTATATATCGATTATGCCTGTATTTGATTTCCACTTCTCTAGACTCTTAACTGCTTCTCTTCTTCTTATTTTTATTTTCAATAAATTGAAAATTATTTATAATTTCGTGTGCATGGCGCATGCCAACTGAAAGTGGAATGAGTTTTGAAGGTTGTTTTTCAGGGATGATGAGCATTTCGAGGGTGGGAACACTGATCTTCAATTGGGTGACAGACCCGTCTTTTACTTAATTACCGCTATTAGACACAGTGACAGAGGGGGGAGGGGGTGGAAAGGGAGTGCAGTTCTATTGCCCATATCGTAAGTGGAGAGCGCGACTTGCAATCAATTTGCGTTGCATTTGACGATGCCAAGCGGAAGTTGCGCCCCCCCTCTTCCCCCACTCACCCTTTTTCCTCTCTTACAGCCGGCAACCAACTGCTGTGTTAAATGCGGGCGATCCCCCCTCGCTCTTTTCCTGGTCTCCCTCTTTCTTTCTCTCTCTCCCTGTCTCTGTCTCTCTACTCAATTATCGTTGAATCGGTGATTTTTGGTTTTCCATGCTTTTCAATTGTTTATTGTGGATATTGCTTCATTTTCAGTTATAAAATTGATTGTGAGATAAATGCATTGATATCTGACACACACATAGACCCACACACGCAAACACACACACGCACACACACATACTCAGACACACGCACTTGACTTTGGCCCATTCCATATAAGTTTACCCAACTGGAACTGAGCTTTACTTTCTGCACAGCTGACAGTTTACAAGGAAATGTTCAGGTACATGCTTATTCAGCTTGAAAATATGTAGAATTTCAGCACATGCGGTTTTGCGGTTAAACGCCAATATAAATATAGAAGACTTAACGCCTAGAAATGCGATATTACGAGTCAATTGCAGGTCATTGACATTAGTTGATAAGAAATGAAAGATAACATCAGATGGGGAAAGTGCCGAGAGTATTTCAGAATACTAGTACAAATAACCTTATCAATATTGTTCATTGACTATTGCCGTTTTGTTATTTGTCACATTAAGCTATTTTGGTTTTTTTTTAAAGGTATAAATTACGATATGTTCAGACTATGCAGTGTATGCGATATTTTCATTGATTCTGCCTTTGCGTTCCTCAAACAGCATTTGGTTAGACTATTATAAATGTATGTTGTTTTTATTTATTATCTTATTTTTAACTTTATTTTATCCCCCCATCTTCTATGATGTTTATCTTCATTTATGTATTTATTTGACCATGGCTATCATTATCTTTACATATTACTAGACTTTATTTTTTATATTTTCTTCATTTTTTTTTATATCTATAAACTTATATTACTTTAATGTATCTGTTTTTATTTATATTTTTGTATTATTTCAAACTGATCTTATTAAAAAGTCCAACTGGGTGTTCCAACCCTTTTTATGCTGTTTTCTACACATTTTGTAAAATGAATGAATGAATTTAATGGAGCCCTTTGCAACTTGCAACTGCAATTCTGCGGCTGCGCGTTCTACATAGAGCTCCAGTTGGGTTTTGGGTATTGGGTTCACACTACACTGACTCTTAACTGGGCTTAGGTCGGGGACGAAGTCGGGAACTCGTAGCTCCCCCATCGACGCATTGTATTCAATGGAAAATAAAAACGTGTTTCCCACAGGTAGCACACGCACACACATGTATATACTGCACACACACACACACACTCACACGCACACACACATACATACTGGCATGCCACAGTTGGTTGCTGGCCTTTGTTATTATTATTGTTGTAACTAGTTGAAGTGCAGGGTCGCATTGTGTTTACGTGTTGTCCGCTTCTCTTCCTCTCTGTGCCTTTTGGTGGGAGGGGGGGCAACGAAGGGTGGGGGGGTCACTTTCGTATCGCACACACGCACACATACACACACTCACACACATGTGTACCTTTTCTGCTGTGCATTTCGTTGGAAAAGTTGATTCTTTCATTCTCATTTTCATTTTCATTTCATTTTTGGTATTGTTTTATTTGCTTTTTATGTAAATGTGTGCAGTTTGTTTGCTTTTTTCGGTTTGCCCCACTGATTGTGGTTGTTAAACAGTCCCCCTTTTCTATAAACATGCATACACACACACTCATACACAGACATATACACATATACATACTTATATACCAAGAGCCATCATTAAGTGCCCCACAAAGTTGCCTCTTAACATTCCCCATTGACTCGACGCATATTTTCCACCGTTTTCAGCTGCAAAGTACAAATTACATGAGAACGTATTAAATACAAACTTGAAAACATATTTTATATATCATTATAGTTTTTGAATGATGTAAAACTCTGCCTTAATTCTTTTTCACTTAACTTTGTCAGACAATTAATGTTGAACTATAATTTTTAATCTTCATTATCAAGACTTTAAAGCTGATTTAAATTCGGTTTCAAAAACCTTTTCCTTGTTTAAAACAAACCATTACAATTTTTGAATATTAATCCAATTTAAGAACTTGATTAATTATTTTGAGATTTTCTAATTGAAACTGTTTGCGAAAAATGCAATAGTAAAAAAAAAATTAATAAATATTTTGTGCTTGTTGCATTAGAAATATTTAAATTATATAATACTGATAAGTAGAAAATCATAAAATTTTAGAAACGGTTTTTTGCCTTTTGCATTATCTATTCAAGTTTTTGATTGTTTAAATTGTGCTTTCCTCGTAATGATAAAGAACTGCATTTTATTACTCTGCTGTAATACTGTTGTTAAAACTATATTGAAGACCACGCCTACACACGCCCACACGTGATAGTTTTGCCAACAAACAATGATTTAAAAATGTTTCGTTATTTTTGTTGCTTTTAATATATAAATAACCTACCCAACCACCAACTTTCCACTCAGGGGTGTGCATTTTGCTAAAATCGCTGAAAACATGTGACTCATCATTGGTATAGCACAAAGTAAATTGCACATGTGATAAAGGTTGGTCGAAAGATAATGAATAACAAACCAATAACAGATAACAAAATCGCTGCAAACTGACCCTACTTTTTTTTCTTCCTTCTTTCTTATCCAATCATAATGAGATTTGTAGTGTATAGTAGATTGAGAGCATGTTAAACTATATATAAATTGAATATGAAAACTATATATTTTATTTATTTGATTAGTATACCAGGAGGTACTCTTATATTAAAAACACTTTTCACAATTAATTTATTGAATTTAGTGAATAACTTCGGTGTTTATTATTCAATAGGGATAAAATACATGAACAACTTAATATGAATATTAAGGAAACAAATAAAATAAAATAAATGATAAATTTATAAAATGAATGTAAATGAATAAGAGAAAGAAAAAATAAAATGGGTAACAAAATTAATATATGTACATAGTACAAACTGTTATTCAAATCATTTATTTATCAATTTATTTTATTTAACGATAATATTTTAAGTATATATAGTTCAAGTAGAATTTGTTATCATTAGTAAATTAAAAAGAAACAATATATAATTGTTACTTAAATTAAAAATAATTCAAAATGTAAAATGGTAGAAGTACAACTGAAAATTTGAAATGTAAATAGAAGTGTCATATCTTATCTCTTTCTTGTTGTAACGGGTATAAAGTTTTGGACTACCCGTTGTTTGCCCAACTCTCAGTCAGTCAATATGCCCCATGTGTTGTGCTCTAAGATAAGCGAGGGTCGCTTAACATATTTGCATTTGATTTGAAGCTGAAACAAATGAAAATTGAACAGAACAATTTCGATATTTGTAGCTGAAAATTGTTATGGGTTTATTCCTTTAAGCATGTGCGTGCTTGTCTGTGGCTGTGACTTCATCATGTGAACACACACACACAGGCACACCACCTGCTGGGAGAGTGCGACGGTACGTGCCTTTTCCGCCTGCCCCTTTAACCATCGACTGGCCTACAAATGTAACGTACGAACGTACGTGACCTTTGACCATTGACCAGACAGGTCAAAGCAGGAGAGAGAGACAAACACACACAGAGAGAGAGAGAGAGAGAGAGAGCAAGAACATTTGTCGGTCAGCTCTTTGATGCTGTTGTGTGTTCTGATTGGAATGTGCTCAAAAGTCTGATTTGTCCATTTGTAATATATCCATGGGGTTTCCCTCCAGCGTATTTCCTGTCCCTCGAGATTAAATTGATCTTATCTGAAACTGTGTATTACATTTTGTTTATTTGATATTTTCTTTTCTTCTTATTGCAGTTCGCAGTCGAATGAACGGCAATTCCTGAAGGATTTCATTAGCGGCGCTCCAGGATCATCGGGTGCTCGCTTGGCCGCCTGGTTGCAGCCGGAATCGCGCCTCGATCCCAATAAGTAAGTCTAGAGATTTCACCTGTATATTGAATAGGATTGTGACGATGTCTATTTGAACATAGAACAGCTTAAATTCGAATACTAAAAAAGTTTAAGCAACCCAGCGGAATAACAGAAGTCTCTCAAAATTCAAGGCATTAACGTGATATCTAAAAAGTCAATCCTTGGAACACAAAAAACAAAACAAGTATTATATTTGCCTGTAAAACGATTTACATTCATTTGACTTGAAAAAAAACTTGAATAATGAATCTCTCATCCAGGGACCATAACTGTTATGAGGAATATCCAAAAAAGTCACTTTTAATGGTTATTTTAAGACTTTTAATTTTATAAATACAATTTAATAGTTATTTTTATTTAAAAAAAATAAAAATTAAAATTAATCATTATTTCTGATTTTTATTTTATTAGTCTTTAGTAAGTCTTTCAAGTCTTTTTTGATGAATAATTTAAAAGTCTGTAATGACTTTTATTTCTGATTTTGAAATTTTAAAAGTCCCAAAATACTTTTATTTTTGAGGAATAAAATAAAAGTCTTTAAAGACTTTTGTCATATGAAAACTTTTGAATAAAAGTCTTTGTAAATATCTCCCCTTATAATCAAGAAAAAATTTCAAAATTACACACTTGGTTCTCTATTATCTATACCAACCATGGAAATATTTTCTCCTATTACATTGTAAAATAAAGTACTGAAGTAGTTGGAAAAACAGAAAAATATTTTTTTAATCCAAAAAATTATAATAGTATTTGAACTCACGTTTACAAATTCACTAGATTGATGGAAGATAACTAACTCCCGCCTTCTACCGCCAATTTCCCACTATTTTAAATTGAAATATCTTTATTGGATTAAGAGATATGATTATTGCAACAAAAAATTGTGAATTGATCCCGCTGTGCGAAAAAGAGCGTGATTAGTAGAGGATAAAGGTTCATAGAATGTCGTAGGTTTTACTGGTGTTGTAATTTTGAAAGTTTTATCTTGAGTATAAGCGAAGATATTGACAAAGACTTTTATTCAAAAGCTTTCAAATCGTAAAAGTCTTTAAGAACTGTTATTTTATTTATCAAAATAAAAGTCTTCAAAGTCTTTAAAGACTTTTATTCAAAAAATAAAATCAAAGACTCTTATGAAAGATTAATAAAATAAAAATCAATAATAATTATTATTCTTAATTTTTTTGATCACAAATAATTCTTAAATGTGATTTAAAAAATCAAGCCTTTAAATAACCAATAATTTTGATTTTTTTCTTTTATAACTCAAATAAAAGTTTATTAGCTGTTTGCAGAGATATACAAATAACAAAAATTTTGGTACATTCAAAACAAAAATTGAACTTCTCCTTATGGTTGATTTTTTATGTAGCTATTTTGAACAATAATCATTATTTTCAGTCCCTGCTCTCATCAAATGCAACCGATTTCAATTTCCCTTGTTTCCTTTCTACCTCCCTTAGATGCGAGCTCAACACAATTACGGAACCGTTGCGTTACGGTTGGCCCACGCAGGTGACTGTGACCATACGGGATCAGTATGGGGATGCGGTGCTGGTGCCGGAGCTAAAGGTGGAGATAAAGGCCATACCAACTGGACCGGATCGTAGCGGCGCTTTGGGTGGTAATCTAAAGATGCGACGCACCTCCTATGCGGAGGACAGTCAGCATGGTGGAATTTTAGGGCTGGCTGGACAATTGGGAGGGATGACACCGCCGCCACGTCTGAACTATGAGGCAACCACCAAGGAGAAGATGTGCTTCAAGGCGATTACGTTTATGAAACCCTACACAAATTACTCATTTGAGGAGCTGCGCTTTAGCAGTCCCGTTCAGACCAGGACAACGGAGGCGCTGTGCGCCCGGGACATGGAGGATGGCACCTTCAGTGTGCACTGGACGCCCAATTCGGTGGGAGGCTATTGTCTGGCCGTAACCATCGATGGCATACCCCTGGAGGAGGTCTATCGCGTCGAGGTCAAGGAGGGTGTCCTTCCACCTCCCGCACAGCGCTCGAATGCCGCTCGACGACCGCAGGCGCCGAGCAAGCTGCGCCGCTTTCAGGCTCGTCACAGTACGGGACTTCGGATACGTTCGCATCCCACGCTGCAGTCGGAGCAGGTGGGCGTGGTACGGCTGGGTGGGATCATATCGTTTATTGATGAGATCGAGAATGATGATGGCATTTGGTTGCGACTCTCGACGGAGTCCATACGGCAGCACTGCACGATGGGCTGGTATCCCACAGAGGCGTGGTGTCTGCAGTTCAATCAGCACCTAGCTAGGACACTACTCCAACCCGTTACAGATAATCCGACTGCGGTGGCTGGCCAAGCACGCGGAAAGCCAGGAACAGCCGGAGCCGAGGGAGGAGCGGAAGGAGGAGCTGCAACTGGAGTGGATCTGTCCGAGCTACCGGCCTCCAGTCCATGTGGCAGCAATGCCGAGAGTCCTACAAGTCCCTCTAGTCCCAGCAAGGACAACGATCGCAAGATCTTTGAGCTACCCAGCGTTGCCAGCACCACCAACAACAGCAGCAGTTCCGTCACAACATCAACAAATCCATTCCTGCTGCCAGCCAAGACCACGGAGGATCAGCTGACGGATGTGGAGCAGGCAACGGCGACAGCAGCGGCGCCCACAGAGCTGCTTCCTGGAAATCTGGGATCAGCGATTGCGGGAGTTGTGGGTGGCGGTGCCATCAAATTGCAAGCACTTCAAAAGTGGTTCAAGGGGGATCAGGCCATGGATCAGTCCCAGGTGCAGTCCCAGCCTGCAACGGCAACGGCAACGGCTGCCGTCTCAGTGCGCGACATGGTGCGTGCCATGGGCGGACAGGAGCAGTCACAGTCACAGTCGCAGTGCCAAACCCCATCCCTGTCACGTGGCAATGGCAATACTCGCGTGGATCAGGAAACGGGCAATGCGGAGACGGACTTTGACATTGCCAGTGTGCGACGGATGAACTACACGCCAAGTCAAACGGCAGCATTGCTCTCAACGCCAAAGCACACGCCACGACGTGGTGCTGCCGTCCAGGAGCCAGGTCCTGCCCAGCTGGCACAGCTCGAGGATGACCACAGTGTGTTACAGATAACGACAACCACGACAACCTCCACAACGGGTGCGGGCACAGAGACGCAAAGTGAACTGCAATTGGGCGATAGTCCAACGGCAGCAACCAGTTCCACCTCCGCCAATGCATCCGGCACAGCGTCGGCCTCGGGTTGCTCCAAGCGTAGCACCATCATGGGTCCCATCAAGCGGGCGATGCCGCCTTCGTTTGCGGAGAGTATACGCGCCGTATTTGCGGCTCTGTTGTGGCACGAGGGTGTTGTTCATGATGCCATGGCCTGTGCGAGTTTCCTCAAGTTTCATCCTGGCCTGCCCAAAGAGGGTGCCACGGTGGTGACACGACGTGGTGACTCGGGTGATCCACGGCTGCAACTCTCCCGGGAGCAGAAGGCCCAGCAACGTCACTCTGTGGAGGTGGCAAATGCGGGACATTATCTAAACATACGTCCGTCCACGTTGGAAACTCTGGCCAAGAGCGGCAATTGTTCGCTACACAATCGCAGCAAGCATCGCAAGAATGCTGCTGCCAATGCTGGCGAGGATCAGTCCCAAGATCCATCACAGTCACCGTCACAGTCCTCGCAACAGCAGAAACTCCAGGCCTTGCCGGAACTGGTAAGCGTCCTTCCGCCGGCTCTGCGTTGTCTTGTCTATCTCTGGGAACAGATCTGTGCCGGCTGCGTTCACATTGTCCAGTCGAATGCGTTGGAGCAACGTGAACAGCGTCTCCTTTCGCCAGGGGCACGTGAGGCCAACGGCGAGCTCGACTCCAAGGAGTGCAAGGGTAATGGGAGCGACCTCGGCGCCGACAAGGATCCCAGCAAGAAGGGGAAGCGAAAGAAAAAGGACGACGGCAGCTGGTGTGAAATTTGTGAACTCTTCCTTCCCATGCCAGTCACATATCACATGCGCATCGCCCATCCCGGCTGTGGCAAATCCGCCAAGGGCAAGGGCTACAATTCCGTGGGCATCTTCTGCGAGGGCTGGGCTGGCAACTGCGGCGAGGGTGGAAAAGGCGCCTCCTCATGGTTCCTCATGTGCGATGTCTGTCGGGACAAGTATCTGGCCAGTAGTCGCAGTGCCAACAATATCAACATCACCGCTCCACATATATCCAATGCAGGTGAGTTCAAGTCCATCGAGATTCATAAATTATGACGAATATATCCAAATAAAATATCAATAAGACATCAAGGGGTAAATAAAGGAATAATTTTTGTTGGTTTTTTTTGTATATTCACGAAATTGTGCCAAGCTACCATTTTACTCGATTTATCCATATCAGGGAACCGAAACAAATATCCGTTTCGGTTCCGGTACGCCCCAAAACAACTACTTTGTTAAAAGGTTCTATTTTGGTTTTGTCCGTTCGATTTCGGTATCATTACCGGTCCAACAAAGCAATTTTGAAAATTTTTAAAACGGTCCAGTGTTTTATAGTAATAACGATATAATGAGTTGATTAAAAGTGAAAATTTGGGATTTACAATCTTCTATTTTCAAACTTTTTATACCCGTTTCTTAAAAAGTAAGTAAAAGGGTATATTGTGTTCGTTGTAATGTGTGTAACAGGGAGAAGAAGGCATCTCCGACCCTATAAAGTACATATATTCTTGATCAGAAGCAACAGCCGAGTCGATATAGTCTTGAGTGTCTGTCCGTCCGTCTGTCCGTCCGTCTGTCCGTGCGTCCGTCCGTCCGTCCGTCTGTCCGTCCGTCCGTCTGTCCATCACACCCACAGTTTTTAAGACAATACGTTTTTTTTTGTGGTAATTAACGTTATCTATTAGTATTATTTATTGTCCCACTGAATCGCATCAAGATCAGACACACATATCGGCAGTTATAGAGACTTAATATTTTTAAAGTAAATTTATTAAAGTTATTTCTTTAAAGAACATTTATATATGTATATTGATCTCGACTATAAATTTGAATTGTTGTCCAATATTGTTTTTCTAAGAACTCCGGGGTTTCTTTATCATTTTGAAGTTGAGCACATCGTGTCACGACACGATTCCACCTCTCTCTCTTTCCCTCCCTATGTTTTCTTACTTTCTTTGTTTGTCAATGTGTCTCAGATATCCTAAGAAGGTTGCTTTATCACTGTCGGTATAAACACATGTTGAAATAAACTTGTGACTGTGCGTGTCACGACACGTTTACACCATTTTATCAGTCATTTCTTTCTCAAGAGAGTGTTTAGCAAATCATTAATGGACTTGAAATTTTGTAATTGCAGCTACTGAAATGAACCTGTTCGGCGTGAAGACAACCACATTGATAGCCAACTCGGAGGTGTACACCACAATGCGAGAGAATGCCACATTCCTTTTGGAGTTGTGCTCCTCGAGCAGTACATGTGGCAACCTGCAGACGGCCGGGAACAGTGCCAGCCAAAAGAGATCGCCACAACAGCAACTATCGATGCCGATGCCTGTGGTCATTGAGCATCAACATCTTGGTATGCCAGATCTGAATCTCAGCAATAAGCCGAGCACAAGTCGAGCTGACTCCGCCCGTAGCAGTCGCATTGGGGCACGACTCAGTGGCAAGTTTACGCCATTTCGCAAGAGCTTTGTGGGCGTGCCGCCGGCATCACCCGAAAACGTTTGGCTGGCACCCGACAGCTTCGCCTGCCTGGAATGCCTTGGTACCGCCGCCCACGAGGATCTACCCTACGAGATGTTTGGCCTGGCCAATGCGACCAATGAGAACGGCTTCGATCGGGTGAGTTCTTTTTCTATACCGGAAGTGCACCGATCTTTTAGAGTGTAGAGTGTAAAAAGTGAACGTTTTTTCTTCTTTTTATTCAATTACTATATTGATAACAATGTTTACATTAAAACTTCTAGAAAATCGAACCCCTGAGTGAGAAAAATGTTGGCCGTCGCAACGTCACTTTTGAATCATTGGTATATCGCATTTTTCGATAAGATTATAAGTTATAAATAAAGGTTTAGGTGAACGGTATTGCTTTGTAAAGCTGAATCATAATGCAGTTAAATGAAGGCATTTTAAGATTGCAATTATTGTTATATTTATTGCTAATTGCCGAAATTTTACTGAATTACTACTGAACTTCTGAATTTTCTCTTTGGCTCCTTCAATATTGAAATATTTATATAGTTGAAATATTAGTATAGTATTTTGTTTTTAAATTTTGATCATTTAGTGACGGATAAAAATATGTGTAGATATATATATATAGGAATATGGTTAGAGTTTAAAACAAAAATTATTAAGTTGTTATTTATAATTGATGAGAAAAGAGGAAAAAACTTAAGAAAAGAAAATCTAATAAGAATGAAGATAAGAATTAACAAGAGGGCGGTTACTGTCGAGCACGCTCGACAGTAGGATACCCTGTGCCCAGGCACTCTGTACTGAAATTTTATTTTTAACCGCTTGTTCCTTTGGCAGCTATATGATATATGGAACCGAATTAAACCAAATTTGGTCAGAATGTAAAAAACAAACTTAAATGCATATTCTAACAGTTTGGTTAAGATATCTCAAAAAACACAAAACTTTTTCATACTAAAAGTTTATTTATGACCGATCGATCGGACGTATGACAGCTGTATGATATGGTCGACCGATTTGAACAAACTTCGGACAGTATGGACAAAACTAAGTAAAATGTATATTCTATCAGTTTGGTTAAGATATCTCAAAAAACAAAAAACTTTTTCCTACTAAGACTTAATTTTCGATTGAGCGTCTCTATTGCAACTATATGATATAATGGACCGATTTGAACCATATTAAGTCAGAATGTATAATATCAGCTCAGATGCATATTCTACCGGATTGGTTAAGATATCTCAACAAACAAAAAACTTTTCATACTAAAACTTAATTTTCGACGTATCGTTTCTATGGCAGCTATATGATATAGTGATCCGATTCAAAAATAAAAACAAACTTGATCTGCGTATGGTATCCAGGAACATACATACCAGGTTTGAAGTGTCTAGCTCTCATGGTTTATGAGATTGGCGCGTTTAAACAGACGGATAGACAAACGGACAAACGGACAGACAGACGAACATGGCTCAATCGACTCGGCTGTTGATCCTGATCAAGAATATATACTCTTTGGGGTCTGCCACGCCCCCTTCTGCCTATTACATACATTCTGCCAAACACATAATACCCATTTTTGCCCATTTTCAATCCAAAATAATCTGTAAATATTCTTAAATTTTTGCAGCCTCTCTCGGAGATCTCGTACGAGTCTTGCGAGCCGAACAACTATGAATTGATGTCCGGATCGTTGGCGAATCCACCAGCTGGGGGTGGTGCTGTCGGTGGCGGAGGCGGGACATTATCAAAGTTTCATCGCAGCTACTCGATGGGACAAGGTTGGGCGGCGGTGGCACAACAGCAGCAGCAGCAACAGCAGCAGCAACAGCAGCAACATCAGCTGCAGCAGCAGCAGCAGCAACCGACGATATCGACAGCGATGCCATTGGATGCACAACCCAAGGTTGTCTATCGTCGTCGAAACAATTCGTCAAGCGAAGGCGATGGATCGCTATTGATTTGTTATCCCTCAGAGCATCTGCGTCGCCTAGTGCCACAGAAGCTATTGGCCAGCGTTGCCGTGCTGCATGCCGCCAATGCGAATGATGGACAGTCGATGGCAGACAGGACACTCGATGCCAAAGAGCAACAACAACTGCCTCCGGTGAGTCCACTTCCTCTGCCGGAGCAGAGTAGTGCTTTGTTGGCCCGTCCGGCGATGGCGTTCATGACACAAAAGCACGAACTGGACAGATTACGTGGTGCAATGCGCCGGAGTCTGCGGATTGCCGCTTGTCGGATCTACGCACTGCAGGCTCTCAACTGGCTACTCCGCAGTGTCACCCAAGGCGTTTGTCTGCATGATCTCATGTGGTGGTTCGTCAGCTCCCTTGCGGTGGGCAGTGCTGATCTTGTCGATGGCAAATATGAGGAGGCTGAACCGGCACTAGAGCATCCGGTGGCGTACACTCAAATCAGTGGACGTTTTGCGCATCTGATAACCCATTCTCTGCATGTGCTCCTACAATCTGTGGCCGATCTAACGCTCCATTTGCCATTGGGCTCGCCATTGCAGCGTGTGGCCATCCAATGCTTTGGCATTCGCTTCCGCCAAGCGGATCATCAGTTTCTCCACAGCTCGCATGTCTTTGGCAATATCTCAAAGATACTATCCAAGTCGGATGAACAGAATGACGCTGCCATGGCCGTTTCCACATTGTTGGCAGCTACCAGCAATGAGATTCATTGCGATGCGGAGCATAACATAGCCACAGCTAGCAATCAATTGGCAACGGGCAGTGTTCCCGGTGCAAAGGTCATTTGCTATACCGATCTTTCCGGCATGTTCGAGGTGACCGTCTCCTCGCGCCCGGCTATGGCCGAATCCCTAACGGACAACTCGACCGAAACATTTTGGGAGAGCGACGAGGAGGATCGCAACAAATGCAAAATCATTGAGCTCTCCATGAGCAAACTGAGCTTCGCCTGCAAATTCGTTCTCGTTCACATCGACAACAGTCGCGACATTCAGGTAAGTTCATCGTCTATCTGACAACTGAAAAAAATAGCTAGAATTTCTTATTTTTGTGACGCTTTGTTATCGATAAAAACCGAACCAGACTATAGAGGCTGGCTCTTCTTAATGATGTAGATCGCAACTGCACTTAAAATATAATCAGTTCCTACGTTTAAATAATGCAGTAACCATAACAGTTATCATTCGAAAATTCATTAAAATACGCAATACAATTGGTACTGTTCTAGGTCGGTACTGCTCTAGGACGGTACTGTTAACATAGGTACTGCACTTAAAATCACTGCGGAAGACAGTTCGCGCTAGTGACGAAAGCAGCACAAAGGGTGCGATAGGCGACTAGCAATATATACAGCTAATATGGAAAATTTGCTATTACTGTCCGATCAGATCAAGTTATATACCGATCGATAGATTTAGTCCTAGCTATACTAAAACTTTTTCTAACTCACCTGGTTCATGAGATATGGGGGTGTAAGTGGGACGGTCCGTTGGGGCCTTTTCTTAAAATTTTATATGTTTTAAAAATTCTTATCAAAAAATTTGAAATTTTTAGTGGACTTCTCAAAATGAGATGAAAAGTCAGCTTGTCTGTTTGTTTTTCCGTATCAAAGCGCTAAAAAAGCTTAGATTTTATGATGGGGATTTATTTCTCTTCAAAAATCTAGAAAACCCGCTAGTTTAGCGGAAAAACGCTAAATCCCGCTAAAATTTAAACCCCAATAGTTTCCAAATTATATTTAGAAGCTACAGATATGTTCTATATATCATTGAAAAGGTGAATTTGAGGGCTTTTAGGCGCACATTTAAGCTTGTCTAAAGTACTCAGGTAACATTTTACAGGTGAAATAAGTTTTTAAGCTTACCTTTTATCGATTTTCCAAAAATTTACATGCCATCTTTATTAAATTTCAATAGGTTATAGTCAATACAATTTCCCGTAAAATAAAAAAAAACACAAAAGTTTACATTCGGCACTGCGAAAAGTAATTATTATGCTCGTGGTAGCTCGCCCTTTTTGCGCATAGTGCAGAATGCCAATTTTCGTGTTTTCTATTTTATTAGTTAATATTATTATTTACAATTTTTATATTGAACTTTATTTTTTTCATCACAAAATTGGATATAAGAAATTTTGGGGCAGGAATATGCTTTCGTCACTAGACTTTTACCTCGTGTATAGGTGTTTTTTTGTGTAAAATAAGCTCCTTAGTTTAATTAAGCATCAAGTTTATAGACATAGACACAATACAGTTAGAACTGTTTTAGGTCGGTACTGCATTTACAATATGTATAATAGGGTCCAAAACTCACTAAATAACGCAACAACCACATTGAAGCTCATCTATAACATAATTTCTATTTTTGAATCCACAGAACAAGGTGCTGAATGTGGTGTTCTATGCCGGTCAATCGCTGGGCGATACGAACCTCATCAAGTCGGTGGATGTGGACCAAAAAGCGTGCGTTTGGATCACGGCTAAGATCAGCGACGACAGCGCTACGCATTTTCGGCTCGAACTACACGGACCGGAGAATACGTTGCGTGTGCGTCAAATCAAGCTGCTCGGTTTACCGAACGGTGTTCAACCGGCTGGTGCTGCTGGCGGTGCTAACGAGGAACCGCTGGCGGTTGAGCATCGCTCCAATTTGCGCATGTCACACGCAGCAAGGATTCAACAACAGATCTGCGAGGCGGAGACACTGAGAGTGTTTCGTCTTATTACCGGACAGGTATTTGGCAAGCTCATCAGTAATGTGAGTGAGGCTGTGACGGCAACAGGTGCCGCCGGCTCCACATTGGATGCAGGCAACTCGATGCTAGCTGATTCTCTGGATCTGCGGGAGCATATGGTGGGCATATTGTTTTCTCGCAGCAAACTGTCGCATCTGCAGAAACAGGTAATCGTCCATATTGTGCATGCTATCAAGAAGGAGGCACAGCGCGCCAAAGAGGATTGGGAGCTGGCCAATCTAGCCCATGTCCTTAAACAGCAACCGCCTCAGGCGGCAATTCAAGCGACAAGATCAACTGCACCAACTGGGGCAACAGGAGCAACCAGTGAGAGCAGCTCGGAACGAAGTCGTGCTCCGGATACCTATTGCTTTGAGATGCTTAGCATGGTGCTGGCCTTGTCCGGCAGTGTTGTGGGCCGTTCCTATCTATCGCAGCAGCATGGATTGCTCAGGGATCTGTTAGGACTACTCCACACGGGCAGCGATCGTGTGCAGCGTCAGGTGACGGCGTTGTTGCGTCGCATCCTCCCAGAAATAACGCCAGAGAGCTTTGCCGAGCTGCTGGGTGTGCAGCGTCTGCCGCCGGCGGACTATAGCATCGCCCATCAGAGTGCCAGCGATTTTGATATGAGTCGTCTGGGCTTACTTGACATTTTCCTGGCCGTCATTGCAAAATCCTTGCAGCTGCAGGTCAAGGTGAAGACAACGACGGCCAATGCAACCACATGCGGTGGTGGTGGTGGTGGCGGTGTCGGTGTACCTTCCGCAACCTCGTCCACATCTACGTCGGTAGCTACCAAGCCCGGGCAGCTGGAGAAGACGCCGGCCTTTGTGCGCCTCTGCAGCTCCTTGGATCTCTCCGTGCAGTTGTTGCGCGCACGTCCAACGACAGCGGAACAGGTGTCCATGGGAGCTCCATCGTCGATGACAGTACCAGGTTCGAGCGATCCTTTTCGCTTTGATGCCGCGCCCGTGATGAAGAAGGAGTCCAAGCGAAATTTGAATCAACGCTGGTTCCTCAACGGCATCATCTCCACCAAGCAGGCGGAGAGCATCATAGGACTTATACGTGATCTCGCCAGCGTAAGTAGTTCATACCCATCCAAACAGCTAATCCATTAACTAACTCTACCCTTGTTCATTTCAATAACTTGCAGGGTAAGCTGAGCGAGAAATGGTCACAGATCACGAAGGCAGCCATTGCCGAGTCAGTGTTAAATCTGACACGACTGGAGGAGATCTATCGTACGCCGGAGCATTGCACAAAAACGGCAACCCTCTGGCTGGCGCTGGCCAGTCTCTGTGTCCTGGAGCGTGATCACGTCGAGAAACTGTCCTCGGGTCAGTGGTCCAAGCTCTGCGACACGCGTCCCATGTGCAGCAATCACGATGATGGCGAAACGGCGGCCATCATACAGTGTGAGACCTGTGGATCCCTTTGCGGTGACTGCGATCGGTTTCTGCACCTGAATAGAAAGACGCGCACACACAAGCGCACGGTAAGTCTTATACTTATACCCTACAGCTTATGCCTTATACCTTATACTTAATACCTTATACTCCTTCAGGTTTGCAAGGAGGAGGAGGAGGCCATACGCGTGGAGCTGCATGAATCCTGTGGACGCACAAAACTCTTTTGGCTCTTGGCTTTAGCCGACTCAAAGACGTTAAAGGCCATGGTTGAATTTCGAGATGGCAGCCATACAATCATCTCGGGTCCACAGGAGGCAGTGGGTCGCTGTCGTTTCTGCGGACTCACTGGCAACTCTGGCCTGCTGGAAATTGGCAACGTTTGTGCCGATGCCCAGTGTCAGGAGTATGCCTCCAATTCCTGCCTAAAAACTAAACCCTGTGGACATGCCTGCGGCGGAGTGGCCGGCGAACGTAAATGTCTGCCCTGTCTGCAGCACGTCTGTCATGTGCGGGAGAACGAGCTGGCCGAGGAGCTGCGTGATCCGAAGCTAACCCAAGATGCTGATGACATGTGCATGATCTGCTTTGTGGAAGCGCTCTCCTGTGCGCCCTCAATACATGTGAGTATACTCAGCAACTTTTCTTGGGAATCAACTGGACCAGTTAATCCCTCTCTATTTCTCTCAGCTGGAGTGCGGTCATGTGTTTCATTTCCATTGCTGCAAAGCGGTGCTGGAGAAACGTTGGAGCGGACCGCGAATTACCTTCGGCTTCTCACTGTGTCCCATCTGCAAGGCGGACATACAGCATCCATTGCTGGCCGACATCCTGGAGCCCATTAATGGACTCAAGCAGGATGTGAAACGCAAGGCGATCATGCGGTAAGCTTAAATGGAATTTCACGCAGTAAAAATTGGCAACATCACACACATACTAATTAAAATGAATCAATGCTTTTATGTGCAGCATCAAATATGAGGGCGTCGTCAAGGATACGGATAGCAAGGATGTCACCCAACTGGCCATGGATCGTTATGCATATTACGTGTGCTTCAAATGCCAGAAGGCCTATTACGGCGGCGAGGCACGCTGCGATGCGGAAATTGGTGAAAAGTTCGATCCCGAGGAGCTCGTTTGTGGCGGCTGCTCGGATGTGGCACGAGCTCAAATGTGCCCCAAACATGGTACCGATTTCTTAGAGTACAAATGTCGCTACTGTTGCTCCGTTGCGGTATTCTTCTGTTTTGGGACGACGCACTTTTGTGATACGTGCCACGATGACTTTCAACGTTTGACAAACATACCGAAGAACAAGTTGCCCCAATGCCCCGCCGGGCCAAAGGCCAAACAGTTGCTGGGCGATGAATGCCCGCTGCATGTGATGCATCCACCCACCGGTGAGGAGTTCGCCTTGGGCTGTGGCGTCTGTCGCAATGCCCAAACGTTCTAGCAACTCCGTCTCCAATTGCATCTGCCACTTCAGTTGCCATCGGAGCCAATAGAGGAGCTGCAGCCCCAAGAGGATGATGTACAGCCCAATTTATATGATGTAGAGGCGCAGCGCAGCGTCGGTGACGGTGCCGAGGGGCAACGCAACGACAACTAGAAACATTTCCCCCAAGCTCCCAAAAATCCCCATATATCCCCATAAATGACCCATATATAAATTAAAAGAAATAGGCATAAAGAATACATATATATGCATACAATATGTAAATTAATGTCCTTTGTTGTTTTTTTTTTTTTTACTTGTCATTCAAAAGTTGCAATTTTTAGCTATATGTGTATTTAATATTCTATTTGTTTATTGAATTATTTACTTAATTCTAATTGTAATGGTAATTCTAATTGTAATTGTAATCAATTACCTGCATTTTTTTGCGAGAGAACAAAACTCAATTGTACACACATGCATTGTCAGCACACACACACACACACACACTCTCACATACACAATTTATTCTTAAGTAGGTTTGATAAAAGGATTTGGAAATGGAAGCGGAAATGATATTAGGAAATGTTAGGATCTCATCATCATGATTAATTATAGATGTGAATTGATTGACAAATACTTTAAATGTATGAGATAGTTATTGAAAAATTTGCAATATTATTTGTAATACTCGGAAACAACAACCACAATCAGACTCACTTTATTATTTAACAACTATAAGGGAAATAATAGAAATTATACAACAAAAAAATGTAATACATAACTAAATTATATATTTATTATAAATGTGACAACAAAATAAAGAAAAACATAAAGAATCAAATGTAATTTAAATAAACTATAAACAAAAAATTAAATTTCACTTACCAATCTTTTGTCTTTTAGGGCTAGTGGATTCAACATTTTGTATAGAGAATAGATATGTTTGCGGTCAATATCTAGCTTGTGGATCTTGTTGAACATCAATTATTTTCAGAGCTTTTTGAGAATTTTCGAAAAACTTTGTAGAAACAACCCCCTATGGATGATTATCAAAACGTTCTGAAAAGGATATATTTAATAAACAACAGTGAGAGTTTTCAGGACTTTTACAGCGATAGCGTTCACGAAGCTTAGAGCTGAGAATGTTATCTGTAATATATTGTATTTATTTATAATATTTGTGATACAAAGAAGTCTTGTATTAACAAGAAAAACGTAGAGTTCAATCGCCTTTATATTCTCTATGCTATTGTTTTTATTTGCACATAACTCTGTTTGCTGTGATAGTTTGTTATTGAAGGGGGCTTTGCATCCAAAATTTCAAATTAAATTTATCTGCCTGCACATATATGCCGTCCAAATTTTAAATTGGGTTTTCCTAGCTCTTACCATCTCTGAGATCCTTAGAATTTTACCAATCTCACCCAAAATTCTGAGTAGAAAGAAAACGAGCTTAAGAACTTGTATTTATTTTGTTTTTGTATTTATTTTTTCTTTTTTTAATAATTTCGCTTGCTTCATTTGCGATTTGTTTTTCTTTATATTCATTGCTCTGATAGATAAAGAATCTATTAATTATTCTTCACTTTCTTTTTTTATAATAATTCTCATAATGAATGCATACGAGTAGTATTTAACTATTTTTCTTCATCTTATGCTTTCATATTCTTTAACATAGTCAAAGATTTATTAACATGAGTGTGTATGTGTTGTAATATCAATGCTAATGTCATAATAATTAATTTACTATTCACATTAATTACAGCATTATTTAATTGATTTTTGAAATAAATTTTACAGCTATGTTCTTTTTGTAAAGTTAATTTAATTGTTTTTATCTTAATTTGTTTTTTTGGTTGTTGCTTTTTTTTTTGTATTTTACTGGTATTTTAATCAGTTGTTCATAGGTTCAGCGTCTGGGCAAATGCCCATTATTCTGTCCAAGCATTTGTGGTATATTCGTACTACCTAAATATTGTATGTAGTTTTATAAATATGCATGGCTAAGTATTTTTTTTTTTGGCGCAATTTAACGTGAAACACAATTAAGATAATAAACGAACTATTTTTGGAATGTATTTTTTGATGGTATTGTTTTCCCCATTTTTTTAACATTATAATTGGTTAAGTTTTGTAAATATTTACTAAATAGGCAGCTTTTTCATGTTCAAAATCAAAGGGCGTGTTTACGAAATCATACTAATTATCGTTATCATTATGGTTTTCATTACAATTCTAAAATTCATTTTCATTAATCATTATTCAAATTGAATTGTTGTATACATATCAACTATGCTCCTCAAATTGGTGGAAAATGTTTAACATTGCTTTCTTGTTTTCATTTTGGTTTTTGTTTTTGGTATTTTGTAAAATTTTGGTTCTTTTTCGTCTAGAGACTAGAATCTAGAGTCTAGAGCATAACGCTTAGTATTTTCTTTGGTAGTTTTGTTTTTTTTTTTTTAGTATTTTGTTTGCATAAATGTACGAGTATCTTTCTGTTGTTGCCAAAAGTGTTTGGTATCATTATTTGTTTGCAGTGGGTATACAAAAAATGAGGCGAGTGTTTGGTATTTCGAGTGTTTGTAAGGCTTTTGTATCTGTGTCTTGTATATATTTTTTCGTTTATCTACAATTTATACCATTTTAATAATTAAGTGGCGTCTTTTTGGTATTTTTTGTGTGTTAGTTTATTATATTATTGGTATTAATATGTATCTTATTATTTTGCTTAGAAAAAAATTCTGGCATATAAAAGCTTCTAAAGTTTGATTTTTGTTTGGTTTTTTTTTTTTAATTTTAGGGGATTTTTTTTAAATTTTTTCTGTTGTCGGCTTAAAGTGTTTTTTATTCAGTTTAATGCTTCTAAGCGAATGAAGCTATTAAGTCTATATATGTATATATATAGTATTTATAGTATATATATATATATACATTCGATCTCTGGCATAAATTCATCAAAGGTGATCGCATTTTTGTAAGTATTTAATGAATATTTATAGTTTCTTCGAGTGAGCCTATGAGTTTCGTGTGAGTTTTGAGTGTGAAATTCGCAATTCCTCGTATCTGGTGTATATATATATATAAATGTCTGTTTTCTTTTTTTGGATTTTAGTTGAATTTTCTCTTAATTTTTTCAATATAAATTTTGACTTATTTGTCGCACTGACTTAAAAATCGTAATTGCACCTTTCATAATTTGGTATATTTTGCTTTTCTTTACGTTGCAGTTTATAATTTGTATGTATTATAATTTAAATAATTGTGTGTTTATTTTATAATTTTCTTTTGCTTAGTTTTGTTCATTCATAAATGTATAAGGCTCTGTGTATTTTAACACTAAAATCTACAAAAAGTTTTTAACAAAAAACCAAATTTTATATATGTATATATATACCGTATATAGTTATATATTCCGCAGCGATTTATGAGCTTGGAAGCGGAGGAGCGTGTTGGCTAAACAATTCACAATATTATCATTAAAAATGTATTGGTATTTGTTTATTTCTTTAAGCCTATTCATAAATTTAGTTGAACAAATTGTTGAAAACTATTTTACAGATAACTCTAGTACCGCTAGTCCTATTGATAATACTATATATCGCATATGCATGGTATATGCTAAATATATAGTATATAAATTAATTTCCTTTTATACTTAGTTAGTTGAGTCATTCGATTTGCTATTTGACTAGTGTGACTTACGCCATAACGATTAGATATAAAGTGTGGTCCATTAAAAAATTGGAATTTAATTTTGCTATAAAAAAAAAACGGCTCGATATTTTTCAAAGGTTGAACATTTATTGGAAAGGTTGGCTTATGTTATTTATTCATGAAAAACAATTTCGGTCAAAATTTTACCACGGCTAACTTGGCAGTAGCCCATTCGATCCACCCAGTTGTTGAGAACATTTTCAATTGTTTCGGCACGTATGTCAGCAATAGCAACTTGAATCTCGTTCTTCAACACATTAATTGGATCAGGATTGTTTGCATAACATTTGTCCTTGACCGCTCCCCAAAGATAATAGTCTAACGGTGTCAGATCACAGCTTCTTGGCGGCCAATTCACATCTCCATATTTGCAGATTATTCGATATTCGAAGATAGGGCGCAGCAGATCGATTGTGGCGTGCGCTGTGTGGCACGTAGCGCCGTCTTGCTGAAACCAAATATCGCCCAAGTCTTCCGCTTCAATTTCCTAGAAAAGACAATCACTTAACATTGCGCCGTAGCCCTCACCATTCACGGTCACTGTGGCTCCTTCTTTATTTTCAAGTCAGCCGTGGTGATCATTTGACCGAAATTGTTTTTCATAAATAAATGACATGAACCAACATTTCCAATAAATGTTCAACCTTTGAAAAATATCGAGCCGTTTTTTTGTAGCAAAATTAAATTCCAATTTTTAAATGAACCACCCTATACATATACAAAAACAAAAAAAATGTTTTCAATATTTACTATGTATATACAAATAAATCACTAGAATTTTTTTTTGTGTATTTTTCCATTAATAAATAATTTAAATTGTCCTAACATATGCAACAAACTTGTCAATATTATCGAAATTTCTGAACTAACTATAAATTTTTATTTATTCTTATTATTAAAGATGCATGTGTTTGTGTGTATATTTGTATCTATGTGTGTATGTATATTTTATGTAATGTTTTAATACCACTTGAATTGCTTATCGATTGAGTTTGAGTTGATGGTGCAGCGCTGTCAACAGAAATCGGAGCTCTAACAATATGAAGTTAACAAAGATTTTGATAAGCCTGACTAAGTACAACTAAAACTAACTAAGTAACAGCTCTACAGTCCCCGAAACTTATCGAGTCCCAACACAATAGGCTAAGTTTTGATTAGGGAAGACGATATATGTATGTATGTAAATAGTATGTATTGCTTTCATTTGTATAGTGTATGTGTGTGTGTGAGTGTGTGAGTGTGTGAGAGACTCCTATATAAACAGTGATCATAACAGATCTATAATAAGAGAAACAAAAACTAATTGCTATTGATCTAGGTATATATGTTCACTCACATACGAGAGTGAATATGTACATATATGTATCTGAATATTATTCAAGTGGAGAAAATCAGCTGCAAGCGACGACTTAAGTGTAATGAAACCTTTGCGATATTATTCTCATAGGTGGCGTATGGTTGTATATGTGTAGTTGGTTGTATGTGTGTATTAGTGTGTGTGTGTGTGTGTTATTTACTATCTGATATACAATCAGTTTTTTCAAACAATAACCAACATGCAAGTGCAAGCCTTTTTATAATATAATGCGAGCCTAAATAATATTTTCAATATTTTTATGAAATTAATTTCATTTCTTACATGTTTTTATCACAAAGCATGTCTGTGTGTTAAGCAATTTAAATTTAATTAGTATTGTAAATATCATTGCACATTTTATACTCGTATTTAGTTCATTCATTTGTCTAACTTTTTTTTTCATTAAAATACTTTTTATATTTACATATTCATTTCCCATTTCCTTTTATTTTTGTTGTTGTATGTGTAATATATCAGTATGTATACATATATACAAATTAGTATTAAACATTTGCATTTTTTTTTTTTATTTAAACTGCATTTTATATCAATTGTTTTTGTCGATTGTCGTTTCATTTTGCGGCAACATGTTTTTGTGTCTTTTGCCTCGTGTTTTGTTTTGCTTATTTTGTTGTGGCTGGGATTTTCGTAAAGTTATTTCTATTTTGTTGATCTTCTCTTTGTCTTGTTTTCTTTGTTTGTAGAGTGCTCAAGCCATAAATATGAATATATGCATATACATACATATGTTATGTATCTACGTGTATGTATCTGTGTGTCAGGACGGGTAGTATGTATATATGTATACACCAACAATTTAGGCCCCATTCCATTTGATTTGCACTAAAAGCTAGCACATCTGCAAGTATTTGAACTGAACATGTTATAAGTATGAATAATACACAAGTGTATTTTAGGGGAATTCGCAAATATTCCAGCAGAACAGCAGAAGTAAATTAAACTGTTTATAATTATTATCAGCAAACTAAATTTACAAACTAAGTCCTTCAGCTTACAATTAGTTTGATCAAGCGTCAGGTTCCAACAAACTAAACTGTTGATCGCATTGCCAACTACATATTAAATATTGCGCATACGTCCTGTGTGTCAACGTATAGTGATATTACTTACAAGGTGACGTATTCACTAACTACAGCAGAAAAACATATATTTATCTTTCTCAATTTGTGTCACTGTAGTGAAATAATTAAGTAAGCGAACTAGAGTTAATCACTCAGAATTGCCAGTGTAGCAATTAAGCAGCTATACTGGTCAATTTTGTAATTACAAAAGATACAAAACTTAAAGAAAGGCTATTAGCTAGATAGCCGGGTATTTAAAAAATGTATATAACATTTTTTCTAGATTGCCAGACATTTTCAATCAACATATTCCTTGTAAAAAAATAAATTAAGTGCAAACAAAAAGAATTTACGTAAAGTATTGGACTATTTCAATGGAGAAAATATTTATTGAACATATAAGATTGTGTTATGTGTAAATCCGATTTGCCAATTAGGAAAATATATCTTACGCAGTAGAATTTCGGACAGAGGTCATCGAGTACAAAATGAATTTCCTATATTTCATAGATTTAAAAGAACCAGGGGCGGTAAATCCTGATTATTTTGTTTTTCATAATTGAAATAATCATTCACGTCTAGAAACTTTAAAAGAGCTAAAAATAATGATTATATTTGAGTTTTAGTTTTTTTCTCAAAAGTAATCATGAGCAAAATAATAAAAAATAATTATTATTTCTTGAGTTTAATAATAAAAAGTATAATTATTTCTGACTCTGGATAAAAATTTACTACATCCACACTATGCCCCAAATTTGATTTTTAAGTTTATACTGAATTCAAAAAGTTTTGTCGATGATTTTGTTTACCTCGCCGAAATAGCGCTTTTGTTCAAAAACTTGAAGTATATTTTATACTTAAATTACTAAATTATAAACTGAATTTTCTATTCATATGCTATATACATAAAAAATTTAACAATTTTTTAGCTATCTCTAGCTACGTTTTTTGATCAAACTATCTATTTTTGATCTTGAAATTCTGTCAGCACTGCTCAATATCTAGTAATTCCACTTTGGTCCTGTTTGCCACTTATACAAAAGCTCTAAATAGTTACACTGCTTCATAGATAAATTCTGCTGGAATGGAATATTTCAAAGCATGGACAATTGCTATGTATTGGATTTACTATTTTTAGGTTATCCATCTGGTAATTGAGGGAAGTTCAAGCTTGTGTGCATGTGTGTATGTCTGGTGTAATTTTAGAGCTTGCGACATTAATTCCTGCTATGTACAACTCACTGGGCCTGGTTTTTGCCTCCCTTAGCATTTATCACAAAAATATTAATGTACATATATGTACATATAGTATTAGTATAGTATAATAGTTTAGTATATAACTAACTAGTTAGTTGTTGTCATCAACTACAACACTCGTATTTGTAATTGTTTCGTATATAAAGGTAAATAATTGCAGTAAATGTAGCAAATTCGTAAGCAATATGCTTTTGCCTTAATATATCATTATTATGCATCATACATTTATTCATGATGAGTTCCTACATACAGTATGTCAAAAGAATAAAATTCACATATTTTAAATTGCAGAAAAAATCCTTTTCTTAGCTTTAGGTTTTTAAATTAAATATTTCTATGGTTCTAAAGCAATTTTTTAAAATTGACAAAATTTTTAAAAACAACTAAAAAACATGAGCATTTGTTATTTTTGTCAAAACAATTATTTGATGTATTAACGGAGAAAAAAATCACATATCATTTGTTATGGAAAAAGGCCATATGCATTATAATAACCGAGGAACCGAGTCATTCAGTATCGGGAACTTAATAATTATATTTTAGTGTTGGTAAAAACAGTTTCTTGACACCATTAAAAAGTTGTATTTTAAGTTTAAGAGCATTTAAGTCCAGTGTATCTTAATAATTTTGTTCTTATCTACTTTTAAAAATTACAAGGAACGATGATAAAATAAAAAAAAACCATGAAAAGGTAATTTTGCACAATCAAATTAAATATGTGAATTTTTGTTTTTGTAAATAGAATAACTTGACATATTGTATGAAAATATCTTAAGTGTGCTTAAAATTTGTACCGAGCTAGCAAAAATACTGCTTGTGGGGTGGTACGGGGAGAAAGAGCATAAGTGCACGCGTTACATCTTACAGCATAGAGAGAGAGAGAGAGAGAGAGAGAGAAAGGAATAGATGGAGATAGAGAGAGATTAAGCCTTAATGGAACGAACTAGCAAGGTAGATAGAGAGAACGAGAGAGAGAAAGAGGATTCTAAGCGTGTAAGGTAAGTATAAATGAGAAAGAGAGACAGAGCAAGAGCGAAGGCGAGACATCTAGGAACGTGTATCTAAAATTAGTTGCAGTTGCACAAACATACATATATATTAGTTATGCAAGTATATGTATATCTATATCTATGCCGTTAAAGTTATAGTTTAGTTTGTATTACAAGTTATAGTTAAAGTCTAGACTAGCTAAGCGTATGCGTAGGCAAACTCTGAATGGCCCAGAGCGGCAATACTGGGTACAACTAGATACATATAAAAGTTTGACCAGGATTATTGCTCAAAGCTGCTGCTATCCGCCGACTGATGGCGCACCAGTATCTTGGGCTAGAGGAATTCCCGCTTCACGCCTCGCCCGCTGCCCGTTGGCGTTGTTGCAGCGCTTGTTGTTGCTGCTGTTGTTGTTGTTGGCGTCACCGCTGGGGGCGGCGTTGTCGCTGTGGGCGTGACAACGCTTGTTGGTAGCTGCTGTGCGGCCGTGAAATCCTCCTCGAGCAGGCGTAAATGTAACAACTCAATAGCAGCAGTTGTTGTTGGACTCGTTGCGGAGGCAGCGACGGAAACGGAGGCGGAGGCAGGGGCTGAGCCTGAGGCAGAGGCAGAGGCAGAAGCTGACGCTGTCACGCTTGTCGTACCAGATCCAGATCCAGATCCACTTACAGATCCGGTTAACGTTGTGGCCGCTGTGCCGTGTGTCTGCTTAGGAGGCGCCGGTGCTTTCCTGCTCTTCGAGCGTCGCTTTTTGAGCATCAGTGGCCCCAGGCCGTTGCCTCCTGCGCTCGACACAACCTGGACACTTGGATTTAGTAGACCGCTGCCAGCGCCAGCGCCGGCGCTCGCTGTTGTTGCTCCTGTTGATGTTGTTGCTCCTGTTGATAGTGTTGCAACTGCTGTCGGTGTTGAGATGGTTATCACAGTGTCCACGGGCGTTGTTGTGGGCGTAATCGATGACGCACCACCGCCTCCCGCACCGCAACCCGCACAGATGTCGTCGCCGGGCGTTGTCTGCCCGCTGCCGCTGTCGACTGCGACTGCAACTGGAACGGAGACTGCGACCTGCGGCGCCAGACGCTTCACCAGCTCACCGAGCAGATCCTCGATGCGTCCAATGCGCTGCTGCATACGTTGCAGCTCCAATCGCACATCCACCTTCATGTCCAGCACGGTGGCTATGAGATCGCGCTGCGCCAGCGTCGGTGGCGTCTCCCGCAGCCCCGTATCATAGGTATCCGATGTGGTTGCCCTCGAGCTGGCCATCTCGATCTGACGCTCCCGCTCCAATGCCAAGTTCCTCTCTTTCGGTCCACTCGCTGTCGCAGCGACTGCTCCGGTTGACCCGCCACCTGTTGATGGCAGGGCTGGAGCGGTTGTTGTTGTTGCAATCGATGCGCCGCCATCGATGACCACACGACTGTCGCGACTGGGAGGCGAAGAGTCCACCTCGCCCCCCTCATCGATGGTGTCCTGGCGGGCAAGGGTCGCCTGGCTTGCCTGCAGCTTGGGCGCCTTGGGAAATACCTAATATTTTGACGTTTAATGCGAGGGATGCATTGCAAGGGATGCATGGCATAGGCACAGGCAGAGGCAGATGCAGAGAGTTGACAGTTGGACAGGTTGAAGTAGGTGACAGATCGATAACGATGACATTTAATGGCAGGTACAGGTACAGATTCAGATTCAGGGTTCATTCGGTTAGGAGAAAAGTGAGAAAAGTGTTTTTGAGATTGTTGATTTTTGATTTATAGATATGTTTGGTTGAGTTGAATTGTGGTTGTTGATATTGTTTTTTTTTATTGTTGCGCATTCAGTCATTAATTGATTGTTGTTGAGGTAGTGATTATTGTTTGTTGATTGTAAAGGTGACAAGAATTGTGCAGTATTCATTTCCAATTGGTTTTTTTTTTTTGCAAGTGCCGCGCCATTTTGAGCGTTTTTTTTATTCAGCATCCAATTCAAAATTATCGAATTCAAGTTGTTCATTGTTTGTTGTTTGTAGTAGCAAGGCAAGCAATGTTTTTGTTGTTTGTTGTTGTAGTTGCAGTTGTAGTTGTTGTTGATTTTGTACAAGAGAAAAGTGGTGAACAATAAACAAAAATATATAGAAACATATCAATCGATTTGAAGTCATTGCAAAAATTTCTAAAACGAACTCGCAGTTAAACTATCGTGTTCAGTGCAAAACATGTGCATGTGCACACATACATATTTACATATGCATTTGAGTATGTGCACATGCACATATGATTTATAATTAGCAGTAGCAGCAACAGTTTTATTTAGTTTTTAATTCAACTTGGCATATTGGCAGAACGGCGATGCATTTTGATAAGAACTGGAATGAAATGAGCACGAATGAACGAATCAAGGCCTTGATCAGCGTTCATTGGGCTCGCTCATTCGTCGCTCGCTCGCTGCAAGAAAATTTTGATCGTTCATGAACTACTGAATGCACTTATGTTGCATATCATAGTATCGCAATTTATACTATACATCGCAGTTCACGCCATTTTGAATTTTCTTTGTGTGTTTGCTACCAATAGCAATAAAAGTAGTTGTTGTGATTTGTGATCGTGTGTTGAGCAACTAAATAAATTATTAGCAGTTAAACAAATGATCTAGAATAACTTACTTTGCTTAATTGTAAATGCTTTTTGATTATCGCATTGGTATTATGAACGTAAAAGTCGACAACAAATTCGAAACAACGAAATGAAAGCAAAATGGCGAAGAGAGTTGGCATCGAGAAGAAGAAAACATAACGAAAAACGTTAAAGTCGTTGATCATTAACGGTTTGTCTGCTTTGTTATTATTGTTTGTTACTCATATTCAAAACAAGAGAGAGAAAGAGAAAAAAAAACAAATAAATCATGTAACGAAAATCTTAACAAGAATTCAATTCGAACATAATTGTTAATATTCTGTTTATTACCAAGTTTATAAGGCATCTTAACCTGATTTAACAAAAGCATACGTACAGCACTTGTACCAATTGCAGAATTCAAGGGAGAAGGAGAATAGACGGACCTAGATTTCAGAAACTGTAAGAGCTAGAGCACACACCGCATGCCGATCAACTTTAATTTTAATTTTTGTCACACCCTTTCACCGGTATATCAGCGACTTTAAGAGTTGGACACAACAAATGTGATGCACAGAAGCATTTTATCCATAAAGACATTAAGAAGTTTTTTAAATTTTGCAGGTTCACTTTTGTCTAAACCGGAAAAACTCCACCTCTGGATAAATATAGGAAAATTGTGATGGTTATTTTATCGCGTGCGCCTAAGTGTATGCAGTACTTTTAAAACCGCTGAACTCTATTTGAATTTACTAACGAGTGTCTTATAGCTGGAGACTCAACGTGTAGGACAGCTTGATATCATTTCAACCGACTCAAGTTGTGGTACAAACTTGGTAAGCAAGAATACGAGTATTAAAGTTTCTTGTTTAGATTTTTGTTGTTATTGTTAATGCATGTACGAGTAGTTTAGTATATTTGTTGTATTTTGCGTTTGATTTGATTTACGGTAGTTGGTAATTACTTTATTGCCTTGTCCACCATTGCTACTCGAAGTACTACTCTGCCTCGCTTGGGCAGTGCTCTCACGCAGACTTTCGCGGGCGCTCAAACTTCTCGAGACGGCTACCTTGGCGCTAGTATCGCTAGCTGAATCGACACTTGAACTGCCCAGAAGGCGTCCCCATTTGCTAGCACGGGTACTACGTGCAGATGGTGGACCCGATGAGGGCGAGGGTGATGGCGATGGTGAGGGTACGGCGGCGGTTGTTAGGATGCGTGAGTCCTCGGTTAATGTTAGTTTAGCAGGTAGCTTCTTGGATAGGTTGGTTTTTTATGTTTTGTTTTTGTTTTAGGTTTAGTTTAAGTTTAACGAGCAATTTGAGGTTAAACCAATTTGTTTTTTTTTTTTTTTTTATGAGCATGTACGAATAGAAAGAGAAAGAGAGAGGGAGAGAAAAAAATAGGAGAGTTGCGTGTGTGTTGATGGAGAACAGACATAGAAATTTGGAGTCGGAGTCGGAATCGGATACGGTTACGGAATTGGTATAGGGAATATTTGAGCAAAGAATTGTGTGGGAGGCAGTTTTGTTGATGTATTATTGGTGTTGGTTCAGTGTTGCACAACGCATGTTGTGTGAATGGGGAAAGGTAAAAGATAAATTACAAATTTTTCGTTAGTAATTTTGTTTATTAAGAATTTCAATTCAGCCAAATTCGATAAGCATTCGCAATATAACGAAACGGTACAGTTACACAACAAGTAGAAGATGAGAGGTGAGTTAAAAGAGAGAGAGAGAGAGAGATTGCGTGAATTTGATGGTGAATTTTAAAGAGAGCAGCGCAACGGAAGAGCGGTGACAACATCGACAGCGAGCGTGAATGTGAGAGAGTGTATGTGTGTGTGAGAGAGAGGGAGTCATTTTGATGTTGACAATTACAGCGTAAGCATGTTAAAGGAAGACAAAGAAAGACATACAACGAGCATAAGTCACTTGTATGCATATTATAAATACATATATCAATAATACTGTATGTTATTGTTAACAACTAATGGTTAACAGTTATTGGTAGCGGTAACAGTAACAGTAACGGTAAACTCTTAACGGTGCCAGCTTGGCCACATGGCCCAACAAACCTGAGCTATGGCTGTGGCTGAGCTGTGTGTGGATTAGTAACGATATTTATGCTTCATTGAAAAAATAACATCGTTAGTTTAATTACTTTGTTAACATTAAATGCGGCTGGTATATACACATCAAGTAAATACATACACTTACACTATGATAACTCAAACGAAACACAATACAAATGAAACTGAAAGCGTCGCTAAAAATAAAAGCTCGATCGAATTTCGAGCATATTGTCAGTGCCATAAACTATCAAAAGTTTTACAACACTTAAATATGTCAATTCGTAACGAGATTCAAGTGAAGGCGTCACACAAAGTTTACAGTACACTTCTTAAATAAAAGGAAAGAAAGACATACAGTTTGTCAATTAATTGTTTGCAAAATGAAAAATGGAACACAAATTCAACTTTAACTACAGAATTTATTCAGATAGGCACAGTTTTCCAGTATTTTTCTTTTACAGTTGTATGTATTAAACTATTACTTATATATATATAAAAAAAAAATAACAAAAATTAATTCAATAACAAAAATAAAACAAAACAAACAATAAATGGCATATTTCAGCGTGTCAAGTAATTGTTTGCAAAATGCTAACAAAATTCGAACAGTGCCTTGAAACAAACCAACGGTACTTCTAACGGGGCTTTTTCCGGGAATTTGAATGTGCTATGCGTCTTTGCAATGCATTGTGTATTGCTTACATTTGATTTTGACTTCGACAGCGTGCATAATTAGCTTTAAATAACGTTTTTGACAATGCCTGGAAAGCGAACAAGTGATAATTTTATACAATTAATTTATTACAATTATCATCAAGGCAAAACAGCTAAGGACTTGGCCAATGAATTTAATATCAAGCTGCGGACAGTCTACAATATAATAAAGCGTGCAGAGAAGGAAAATAGACTGGAGTTGAGGCACTCAGGAGGCAGGCCATCGAAGCTGAATCGGCGCGAGCAGTCAATAATATTGAAGGAAGTCACCAATAACCCCCAAATAAGCTTGAGAGTGTTGGCCGATACTTTGAAAAATGACTGCAATAAGAACGTGAGCCACGAAACTGTTCGTAAGGTCCTCAACCTTCACAAGTACTCCTCCCGTGTGGCAAGAAAGAAGCCATTGCTTTCTGCAACAAATATTGAGAGACGTTTGACATTTGCTTATGGTCACCAAAATAAGCCAGCGGACTACTGGGACGATGTTATTTTTTGTGATGAGACAAAAATAATGTTATATTGTCACGATGGACCGAACAAAGTTTGGCGCAAACCCAAAACAGCGCTGCTACAGAAGAACATAGTCCCAACGGTGAAGTTTGGCAAGCTCTCCGTTATGGTGTGGGGTTGTTTTTCATCAAAAGGTGTGGGAGTGCTGCACATTTTTAATGATGTAATGACCAAGGAGTACTATTTGGATATCCCTAAAAAGAAGCTTACGACAAGTGCCCCAAATTTTGGCTTTTTTGACCCCCAAAACCCAAATAAGCTAAAATACAAACTGTATCAGGACAACGATCCGAAACATAAATCTCTACTGTGCCGGACCTGGGCACTGTACAATTGCAGCAAGGTTATAGATACCCCTGCCCAGAGTCCAGACTTGAACCCCATCGAAAATTTGTGGGCGTTTTTGAAAAATAGGGTAGCTAAACGGAGCCCAACCAGCAAAAGTGCTCTAATTAAAGCGATTCAAGAGGAATGGTCACATCTTCCTGATTTATACGACATGGAGGCACTTGTTCAGTCCATGTCGCGGCGGATTCAAGCCTTAATAGACTCTAATAGCCTGCACACAAAAAATTAGCCGATTTTTTTTCTAAATTTTTTAGTTTTAGCCATTTTTGCAAACAGCGCTAAGATTTTGCAAACAATTACTTGACACGCTGAAATATGCCATTTATTGTTTGTTTTGTTTTATTTTTGTTATTGAATTAATTTTTGTTATTTTTTTTTTATATATATATAAGTAATAGTTTAATACATACAACTGTAAAAGAAAAATACTGGAAAACTGTGCCTATCTGAATAAATTCTGTAGTTAAAGTTGAATTTGTGTTCCATTTTTCATTTTGCAAACAATTAATTGACAAACTGTATGTACATACATAGGCTTTTGTGTGCGCTTTCAGTAATAATATGAAAAATGAACCACGAAAACAACAAACAAAATATGCGTTAACGGTTACGTATCACAACACATTAAAACACAGACGAAAGCATTATATAATCGGTTAACGATTTACGAAAATATAGAACACGAGAACAGAACAACAAATGGAAATGGAGCAAGCGGAATGAGGGAATAATACGGAACTTTATGGAACTCACCTTGGTGCGTTCGACCTCGCCATCGCCTTTCTCAACATCACTTTGGCCGGATCCGACGAGCTCCTTGCTGCCGGCTTGTACCTGCGGTGTACGCCGGAATTTGGAGAAGATTTTACGGACGAGATGATCCTGATTCTGGGGCAATTGCGGCTCGTTCTTACGCCGTTCGGCCAATTCTTTTTCGCGCTTCACATCGGCCACCTTGCGAAAAATCAGTCGATGTCTGAGATTGTAGGTGAGCACCAGATTGCGTGCAAAGCTATTCGCAAATGCCGAATAGAAATCGAGGACTTCGAGCAATTTATCACGTTTGATGGCATGCAAATCACAATAGGTCAGGGCACGCACATTGGCGGCACTCTGGCCAACGGCCGAGTCCTTCCAGAATTGATCGCCGAAGACGTCGCCTTTGCCTTAATGAATTTAAAAATAAGACCATGTCTAAAGTGTTGAGTAATGGTTTTTTTTGCAATCGAGATTTATAGCGAGATTCCACAAAATTTTTTTTTTCGTCACTAACAGCATCAGCATTTTCGTTTAAATGCCACAAAACTATTAGATTTTCGCCTGATTTTGTATTTTATTTTGATAATCAAGATATCAACCCCTTTTTGCAAAAGTATCGTATCTTACAAAAAGTAAATTATTCAGGAGACGTTATTTTCAGTTTTCTCCGGCTTTGGTGAAGCCATCGCTTCCAAATTTAAACTGTAGCTTAATGTTGAGCTTCTTCAATTGTTACAAAAAAAAAAAAGTACAAAAAATGTATAGTTTTGATATAATAAATTATTTTCTACACATACGATACATCTGTGCTTATAATAAAAATAGAACTAATGAAGAAAATGTATATAACTTTTAAGCTTTACAAAATTAAACTTTTTTTTCAAGTTATTTATTTAAGTATATTTCCTTTAATTACAATATTCAACTGAATTCAATTATATTCAACCGATTCGCCCAAGTCAGTTTTGATATTGTTTGAATGCTTAAGACTTAGGTATTCCCCTTGATATTTTGGGAGAATAATATTTAAAAAAATAAAATTTGTAAACAGCATACTCCAAATTTTCTCAGTCTATTTTGTGAGGCTTAATTGGAAAATATTTTTCGCATTTTAATAACAGTATAATTTAATTTAATGCATTCGATGAAAAAAGGAATAGAATTGGAAAAAAGGAATATAATTGGCTGCTTATTAAAGAAAGATGTAAGAAAAATGAGCCAAAAATATTCACATTCATCTTTGGTCTTCAAAATAAATTTTCTGTAAATTTCGTATTGAACAAACGATAATTTTCAGCTCATTCAAAAAAACAATTTCACATACGTTAAAATTTGCAATGAGATTTTGGCATAATTATAGCCATTTCTGCTATAATATTTTACCAGGCGGTGCGTTTGGAGGTTTAGAACAAAATTGCATTAGAAAAGTGGATTATGGAAACATACGATAACGGTAACTTTCGCAAAAAGGGGTCGATATATTATATTATATTTTTTTTCTGAATAGGCTTTCAAATTCTGGAAATTTCGAAATTAAGAAATACTAAATAGTGGAAACTCGCTATAGCAATCGTTTACTTACCCAATATTGCCACAACCTCATCATCCTGTATAACCTCCAAGCTGCCAGTCACAATGAAACAAAGGCTATCGATACTCTCGCCAGTGTGATAAAGGAGATCCCCCGGCGCCGAATGGGACATCATGAAATGCATCGCTAATGCGCGAAGACAACCATCCGAGGCCAGACGAAATGCTGGATGCTCGTTAAATACTTTGCGATTTAGATGAACACATATGTCAGCCTTCATATCTTTCGGACAATAGTTTAGTACCTGCGAATTGTGAATGAGTTGGCGAGTTGCGAGTTGCCCAGTTTGTTACTCTTCTTCATTTTCTATTCATTTTGGTTGTTTTTTGTTCAAGTAACCCGCAAATCCCGCAAACCACGCTACACCCGTAATAACGCCCACTCGATAACCCGCCCCTGAAAAGTGGCGGGAGGGGCGGGCGGTGGAAAAGTGCTTTAGTTCTTCAATGGGCGAATGTTTTGAAACTTGCCCACACTAACTTAAAAAATATATGAGGTGCTAGCTTATGGACAAGTACGTACATTGACATACAGCTAAGACTTTGACTTGCCTTCATTCTATATAGATTATAGATAATGGACATACATACATACACACACACACACACACACACACACAAACATACAGACAGAGACATCAACACACGCACACTCACTATACACTATAATACACATACAACATTAAACAGTTTACAAAAGACCTCGCGTTTCTGGGCTTCTGTTTTGACTTGTGTATACTGTATGAAGGTGTTTGTGTGTGTATGGAAGTGTGTGGGTGTGCATGTGTGTATATGTGGGTGGTTGGGTTGACTCAAGACGCACAACTCTACGGTCTGACTTTTAATGTCAACTATTATTTTAGTTCGCCTGGAACTGAAGCTGAAACTGAAACTGGAGCTGGGACACTTCTGGCTATCTATCTTTTATTCTTGCTTTCTTTGTGTCCTTTTTCTTTCATTTGTTTATACCCTTGCATAGTATACGTGTATTTTGACAGACATGACAATCCCCATTCTGAATATGAATTGAGTCCAACTCTTCGTCTTTCTCAAAGTCTGTTAATTTTAAAGCTATGTGGTTGAAACTTGGAACAACTGCATTTGTTTTTGAGGCACACAGCTTATAGTTTAACGTTACTAAAAGCTTAAAGCACAATTAGTTAATTGCATATGAGACTAACTTTTTAAGACTAACATTTCATATGCAAAAAAAATTGGTGATCTTAGCTTGTTTTTTTAAATATAAGTATTTAAAACCGTCAGTAACGTTACGATAACAGTGGCCATGACCAAATATGGAAATACATCAGATCGGATCACTAAAAAACTATAGCTTCCATAGGAAAGATTTATTGGAGCTTAAGTTATTGTACGAAAACATTGATTGTTTTTTTTTTATGCCAACAAAATACTAAAAATGACTACGTCTCAACATTCACAAAAATCATACGGCTATAAAATATAATTACCTCAAAAGCAATCGGACGAAAAATGCATTTTGCTATGCAATATTGTTGAATTTATTTGTATATAGAAATTGAAAGAATGCAAGCAGTCTGAAAGGGTATTTAAGCTTCGGCAATTCCAAAGTTTAGCTAACATTACCTTCCTGTGGCTCATTGTTTATTGTTCTTTTGTACTTTTGTTATTGTTTCGAATTGCGGCACAAACTACAGTCAACGAAATAGGTATAAAGGTCAGTTATATATTTGCGCTGGCAATTTTGAAATTGTATTCATTGTTAGCTCGGTGCTTTAACTTGATTTGTTATTTGTTTTAAACCAAACATTTTCAATTGCTTTTGATTGGCAAACACGACATCCCCGCTTCCCTAAGGAGTTTAAGGGAGGTCAGCATTTTAGGCCAATTATTAGTATTTTTTTTTTTGGTTTAAAGTTCATCTAAAGGCATGAATTTGACGGACGCTTTTCGTTTTGGCACGGATTTAGCTCGCGCGCATCGTTTTAAAATAAGAATGGAACATCAGAGAACAGTTTTGTAATTGTTGTTAATTAGGAAATGATTTAAATTTTGTTATTAATAATTATGTGGCAACAAATGCCAGAGATACGTATGTATATGTAAATGACACACAGCTTACCTCGACCTCGACCTCGACCTGGAATTGGACTTTTTGACACTTGTAAATTTCTGAATTTGTTAAGTTCTCCGTTCTTTAACTTGTTTAAATTTATATGGATAAAATTCTTAACTACTTTTAAAGATTATTGCAACAAAATGGAAATCCTGTCAGCTCAAATGTTTTGCTTAAAGAAGCGAACATAACAATAAAACGAAAGCATATAGCAAAAAACATCTAAAATTAACAGCAAAATACAGCGAGAATAGCAGGGAGCGAGCGACAAATGGCAATGGCAAAAACGCTTTTGTCATTTTAAATATTGGGTGGAAAAAATACTTGAGAAATGTGAAGAATCTTGTTTTAATGTTGTCTGTATAAGTGTCTGTGTGTTTGTTTGTCTGTCTATGTGTGTATTGGTGCGTGTGTGCTTCTGTGAAAGCCTTGGTCTTTAAGTACAAGAACTATGTGTGCCAGAGACTAGCTTCATTTGCACTTGAAAGTGAAGTGAGTGAAAGAGAGAGAGAGAGAGATATAGAGAAAGCGAGTGAGATAAAGAGCGAGGGTAAGAGACAGTTGATAAGTAGTTTAACATGATAACAGATGAAAGCAGTTTGATAGTGGAAATGTTCTTAAAAACACCGAATTTGAACGAAATGCAACAAGCAACGAGAGGCGAGTGGGCCTAATAACGAGTAACTTACTTGATGATCTCGCCAATATATATCGAATCATAATTTATACACTGAATGCTTTGTAGCCTTATTCAATCATTCATTCAATGACGAGTACAAGTATAACTTTTAATGAATAACTTACTTGATGATGCAGTCAATAACGAACTTAAAATCATTTAATTCAATCATTTATTTATTGACAAGGAACGAATTTCGAACGAATAATAAAAAAAATACAACTTGATTCGATGTAATTCATTCATTCAAATACAAGTGGGTAACTCTAGTAACGATTAAATATTTTTTGGCTGGTTTCAATGAACTTTATAAGCGAGTAGCAATTCAGCAAATTATCGAGTTGACTCATTCGTTCAAGAAATATTTGTATAGATGATGACGAAACTTGATACATAAATATCTTTGTACCAAAGATTATTATTTAATTTTATAATTATTCTCATCTCAAGACAATTTTGTTATGATTGCTTTCCTTAAATAAATAACTGAAGTATGAATGAATCGATTGTTCGAGTGCTGAAGCTTAGTCAAATGTCTACAAGCTCGCTGGCAAAGTATAAGCCAAGCGCAAACAAAAGTACACTACAATACAAATTTGAGAACTATAACTGGTTCATTAAGTTTACACGTTGACGATTTGTCGACTTAATCGATTCTGCGGCAAAGTTCCCACTGGGAAAGTATCTCGAAATGCGCCATGGATATGGGAATATTGATAACGAAAGTTTTGGTATTATATTGAACAGCTGCACTTACCTTCTCGGTATCGAGTCCTTTGGTCATGGCCCACGTGGAGACGACATAATCCATAACGCGTTCGCTTAATGCCTTGGGAACCTCGTGTAGTTTCATGAACTCCCTCACATTGTTCAGCATATCATGATACTTGGCGGTCGCCGAGGTCATTTGTTGTATGATGGTCGTCACATGACCGAAGATCGTTGCGTACAGCAGAGCTATAGATGTAATTGGATTGTTGTTTTTGTTGTCGTGTAGAAAGGGAAGAAAATGTTCATTCAAAATCAAATGAAAGGAAAAGTGTTTGCCAAAGTGATGGCAAAAGATTCGTTACACTTAAGACATTTAGATGTAGCGAGACAACTATTGTGTTTTGTTTATGTATGTAGTGTGCGTGAGATAGTGTGTGTGAGAGTAGTAACGCTTACAATATGTATCAACATTTTTGCTACAATGTAGAAAGATTTGATCTATTCGTTGATGACACGCCCAGGCGCGCAGCTAGAACAGTAATAAATGCGACGAATTGGACGAGCGACATACAAAAAGAGGCAGAGATATGTATATATAAAGAGAGAGAGAGAGCGAGATAGTGAGTGAGAGAGATAGAGAGAGCGAAGTAAGACAAGCGACTTTTATAGACATTACGCAGGCGCGCCAAGAGCGAGACTTTGAAAGTGAACGCTTTATTAAATTGGATGATGGTGCGTATGCGCAATATGCTTATGTACTTGTCCGTTGTCTCCAAATGAATAGGCATGGGAAATTTATTATTATATATAGGTAGGTATGTGACTGACTGAACTTGTCTGAAGCTGTCATGGTTGGTTTTCTATTTTGGGAGATTCGATAACACCGATAACATCAATAACAAAACAATAACAAAAACGAGAAGGAGAGAAACGCAATGCAACTCACACATGGCGACGAATTGTGCAACTATAACCAGTTAATTAGATTGGCTTACGAAAAGAACACATGTGTTAACTTTATAAACTTGTCTTTTTTTTTTTTTTTTTTTTTTTTGCTGTTTATGGTGTTACGTTTGAGTGAGTTGGCAGGAGTCTTGTCGGGAGAGGGAAAAAGGTCAAATGAGGCGTATGGCATTTGCTTGTTTTGCTACACCAATTCCAGCAGTTATTAGTTCTAGCGGCGCTAATTGTGTCTAGCTTTTAAATGTTACTCCGAGCTGAGCTTTGAGATTTATTCAAAAGCATTGCGCATGTATTATTTTTTATGTTTTTGGGGGGAAACTTGGACGCGGCAACGGAACGTGTTTGGACACAGCACCTGCAATGATCATCATGCAGATGGTGAACACCTTCTCGTTGTCTGTCTCCGCTGCAACATTGCCAAAGCCCACCTACAAAAAGAGAAAGAATTAGAGTGACCATTCGTCCTGGTTATTATCGGCCTAATATCACCTTCGTCAAACAACAACTTACCGAAGTCATGCAAGTCATTGTGAAGTACAAAGCTGTCACATACATGCTCTTCCTGGATGGACCATTGACGAGCTCTGGGCCCGTATCATTGCTCCATATATAAGAATATGGTGACTGTGTCACATTCGCCAGCTTCCACAGCCAGCTATATTGAATCTACAAATGGAGGAGTTGAGCAAAGCGGGTAAAAATCTTGGAAATGCGCATCGGATAAAAAATATCGATATTGTTATCAGCAAATCACAGCTTTTCAGTTTAAATCATCTCCTTATATTGTAATTAGTATAAAATTATACTTAAACTTTGTTCTGAGAAGTTTAAATTTTTTTAAAAAATACATGCCAAATAGGACAAAAATGTTGACTTGTACAGTTGCTAGGTAAAAAGTCGGAATTTGAAGCATTCATAGCTTTGTCGAAACTGATAAACGGTATGTTATCTTGGTCTTGGTTTGACCTTTAAATTCATTTTGCATTCAAATTTATGTTATACCCGTTAATTACAAAATAAGTAAAAGGCTATATTGTGTTCGTTGAAATTTATGTAACAGGGAGAAGGAGGCATTTCCGACCCTATAAAGTATGTCCGTCTGTCCATCCGTGTGAGCGCCTAGATCTCAGAGACTATAAGAGATAGAGATACCAAATTTGGCACCCACAGTTTTTAAGATAACACAGTTTTTATGGTAATTAACTTATCTATTAATATTATCTATAATATCACTTAACCGCAGCAAGATCGGACAAGTAGAACGGGAGTAATAGCTAACCAAAGTTATTAATACAGTTATTATTTCAATACAATCACCTAAAAGTATGCAGTAGTTTTTATTAGGTAGTAATTTCTTTAATGTACTTTTATATATATTGAAATAAGTATTGGGTATCCCATGATCGGGAACTCGACGATAGCCTTTTCTACTTGTTTTTTTTTCTTTTTCGAAAATCCAAAATTTGTAATCTTAAGTCTTAACTATTCATTAACTCTTAATGTCACAATTAGTATAAAACAACTCTTGACCAATTTACAATTTTTCGAAATTGATTTGTTGTACTGATATTTATACCGTTACCAGATATTTAAGACATGGATTTAAATTAAAACAGTGATTAAGTAATAAACATCAATACAATATCTATATCGATACGCATCCTTAAATGGGGTCACTTCTTCACTTACGCCATTGTCCGCATCGCTGCGACCAATGGAGTACCAGATGCAGGCCAGCCAATGCGCTACCAACATGTAGAAGCACAGTAACAGTATCAACATGGCGGCCCCATACTCCAAATACCGATCCAGTTTTCGCACCACACGACCCAGTCGCAATAGACGAACCACCTTCAAAGCGCTGAACAGGGAACCAATGCCATCCTCATCACGATCGAAGGCATTGAAGACATCGTAGGGCAGGCAACTTAACAGATCTATGATGAACCACGATTTCAGGTAGTTCATCCGTATGACTTTTGGATCGCTAACCACCTCACCGCCTGGGCCCACAAAAGTGGTGTGAAAGTTTAACACTGAAAGCACACAAAAAATGCAAGAATGATTAGCATTAGTAATAACGTATAACAATCTGAAAGAGATTTGGTGGAGACTTACCAATATCTATAAAGAAGATAACATCAACTATTGAATCCACAACGAGCAGAGAAACATCCTCCGAGGTTTTATTTTTAAACGCTACATTGTATGGCACCTGTAAAAGCAAATAAACAATTGGTATTAGTCTCTTACTCGCACAAGATAGCCAAGAACTGGAAAAACTGGGGGAAGACGAAGGGAGTCTTGAGGTCCTAAGTCAATCAGTGGGCAAAGTAAGCGGCTTAGTTATTGTTTACGTGCAACAGTTGGTCGAGCACTTTGTTGCTATCTCTCTTATCCCTAATCCTTAACATTGTTGCGCCCTACCTCATCCCTTGCCCCTCGTTCAAGTGGCAGTTACAAGCCTCTTACCAGTGCCTCGAATGTCTTGTCTTTTTGCTATCTCAGAGAATATTAATTTAAGCACATAAAACATATACCCGACACATCGCAGACAGATACAAGAGTAGACACAGATGAAGACACAAACAGAGACATAGACGAAAACGAAGACGAAGACGAAGAGAACCCCACGGACCTGAGACATCGTACCTTATACCCGACCCATAGAAAATACCCAGGCACTTGGCCATGTAAATGTGTGCACTTGTGACCGTGTAAAGTGTCAGAGGAACGAGCCTATTATCTGATTTCTTGACTTGTACTTGCTTTTATCTGGTGAATGGTTGAAGTGCTCTTAATGCATCACCTCTGCCCTTACAACACACACACACACTCCATACCCTTTGCCTTTTCTGTCTTAAGGGCTTTTTAGCAACAGGCATTTAACGAGACGAATTCGGTAGATTGCCCGAGGAAAAGAAACCCCCTCGCCAATGTATTGGAAAAGCTGAAGTAAAACGATCATTTTCTACATTCGATGGCATCTTTTCCTTATCGGAGGTATCGAGCAAGAGAAGTGTTTTGGTAAACTGTAGTCTATAAAACTTAAGTGTTTTCCGGACAAAAAAACCTTTGACTATCATTTGAAAACACTAATGAAAAATAGATCATAAGGGTTTCAAATAAGATAATTTACGGTCATTTTGGATGGTTATTACTCCGGAATATCTGAGACTTTCAGGGTTAATTGTAATATTAACCTTTAAGAATTACCAATTTCATTTATTTCTAGCTTATTTTCCAAAAGGAAAACCCGTGACTAGCATTAGAAACCAAAAAAAAGAAAATTGATCATAACGAATTTTGAAAGGCTTTCTTTTGAAGAGATCTAAGAAAGATTTCTACATTTCTCAATATTGACAGTACTTCCAAAGCTTAACTGTATTAATCTCATACTTTGATAAATCCACGAAAAAATCTCATCATACGCGAGACATCATCATAAATCTTAGACTGAATATATATTCATTGATGATTGGCTGATACCAGAGAAATAAAGTGAGAATGAGAATATGAAGGAGAACTGTCCAATGCAGCAAGCCCATAGTGTCAATGTATCTCGTATACTATAGTTTGTCCGTGAGTTTGTTCTTTACCGCAGCTTAGAATAAAGTTGATTCAACTGCAACAAACTGTGACCCACAAAATTGCATTAAATAATAATAAGACAATGTAGCGACAAATCTAAACAACAAAGTGTTAAACTTGAGCAGCAGCAACAAATTCTCGCTCTCTCTTTACCTCTCTCCTTCTCTACCTCTCGCTCTGGCATACAAAAACCCCAACTGAAATCCTAACCCAAAACCTAACTAAGTGTGTGAGCAAATTTAAACGAAAATGTTAACATCTTGTTGACGGAAGCAGGCACAATTTGAGTAGACAAGCGACAAAACAACAGATGCAGCACAAAAGGCGCCGGATTGTGGCATGTGGTATGTGGCATGAGGCATGAGGCATGTCGGTGTGTGAGTGCGGTTACGTCTTAGTTGCTCTAGACCTATACGTAACGTTTCAGGAAAAACAAATGAGGCTGTCAGCAGTTGACGGCAGGTGACAAAAGTTGCCAAAGGGCAAACCCTTTTTTTTTTGACACACCCTGTATTCACTGTAAGAGAAAAGTGTGAGTGTGTCATTTGTGAATTAGAATAAAAAATTGCAAAAATTAAAGGTAATCAATAAGCATTTAAAATAAAAATCCGTTGGAGTTTTGCATTTATTAAGCAAGCAAGAACATATACAAATAATTTTATTGGAAGAGTAAAGAGATGTAAAATCGACAAAAAAGTTGGTCTAGATAAAATTGTTTCAGGAGGTTTCTTTACAGATTCTCGATTACAATTACTTATAAGATCATCTATAGTATATTATCTCAGAAACTAGCTAAGCAAGTGTTATCATTCCTATCCACGCCAAATAAAGAAATCATCTAAATTCATTTTATTTTATAAAATCCAAGAGAGAATTGGTTATGCAAATGTAAGAGTCTTTTCTTAAGCATATATAATATTTATCGTTATAATATCATATAAATATACATTATCCGAGACTTTTCACCCGTAAAGGAATATCATATCATATTATATCTCTCATTCTCAGACTAAAAATTATTGTTTCCATTTCAATTAATTTAGCTCTGATTTGAATTTGTGGCAATAAGGATAAAGGAGACGTGAACTTACCATTATGGCGGTATAAAATGTTAAACACAATATCACCCAGTCCCAAATTGCTTTAAATGCACAATAATGCAAGAGTATGTGTGGTGGCGTCTTTGGCGCTTCCTGTCTGTACTGTGGCATAATATCGGCACTCAGTGACATCATCTGAAAAATTATAAAAAGTTAATAATTATTAAGTCGAAGCAGAAGCAGGAGAGATTCAAAGAAGGTTCTTATGTTATGGATCTTACATGCGCCAGATTTGACTGCTTCGTTGGATCCTTCAGCGTTGGCAAATGTGCGCTGAATTGTCGACTGCGGGTAACCGATCGCGCCAACTTGGCGAATTTCGATAGACCTAAAACTGGAAGGAATAGATTAACTGCTACGATATGGACAGAGGCACAAGAGACAGCGACACAAGAAATAAGCATTAAAAAGAAGAAAAGAAGAATAAGAGAAAATGAGAAGAAACAATAAAAGAGAACGAGAGCAAATAAACGAGAACAAATTTAAAGACAAAAGACAAGCGATAAGTCGATATGTTATCAACAAATATCGATGAATCAGCAGTTCGATAAAAATATATAAAAAACAACATTGTAAATGAATACAGACATTAGTAAGTTTATATGCATATATATATACAAGTATTGAAGAGATCGGTTCAGTTTTGAGTATTATACAATGCGTAAGCGTGTGTGTGTGTGTGTGTGCGTGTGTGTGTATGCGGGGAGTATGTGGGAGAAACAGAGATAGAGATATAAAGAGAAAAAGAGAGAGATAGTAAAACAGTAGAATGGTGTACAGCTGAGACGGAGGGAGAGAGAGAGAGAGGGGGCAATATTTAACAAAGACTGCATGCGCAAAATAGAGCGAGGAAGGGAGATAGCATCTGTGGGTGAGTGTATATGTTGTGCGGTGTTGTACTGTGGCCAATTCTCGCCTCGTATGACTTCGTTATCAATTTTAAGCTGAGTGTTCGAGTTCTGGCTGATTGCTGAGTGCAATGATCTCGTTGCTCTACACATCTTATTATGTACACACAGAGAAAGAGACATAAAGATAGAGAAAGAGAGATAGGGGCAGAGGGAGGGGAGGGAGGGGTCGGACAATTGCGGGAAAATTACTTACCACCTTTGGTATCCTCGCTGTCGATGGGCTGTTTGAGTGCCGTTATATCCCGAAACGTTAACAGAAATAACACAACCAAATCCCTTTCGTTGCGTATGGGAGCCACCTGCAGGAGCAGCCATAGCGGTGTTTCTAAACGTCACAAAATACAGAGATAAAAAGAGAGAGATAGGAAGAGAGAGAGAGAGAGAGAGGGAGAGAGAGAGAAAGAGAGAGCTTGATATCATAATAGTCAAAGTATACCTCGAACGTTTTCTTGACAAATTAAAATATATTTTTAACTATGTAGATGTGTTTTAAATAATTTTAAAAACAGCTTTATATTTTTTTCGAAGTTACACATTCTGTTTAAAATTAATTTCAGGCCTTAACATAACTCTTATGTCTTGATTTATAGGATAGATTGTCGAGGACTGTTGAGAATGTGCTACTATATTTTTTGAGGTATAAAAAAATGAAATGTTAAATATTTAATAATCTAGACTAATCTTTGAGACTTAAAGAATGATATTGATTACATTTAATTCAGTTTACGTACCCAGAAATCAAATAACAATCAACAGGAATATCTCCTCGATTTTAATAAGAATAAAATATTTTTCCATTTTCTTTTTATACTTAAAATCACAAAATTATCAACAGTTGTTTCAGCAAAGGACAGCAAAAAATAATAAAATTTTCAGACTGCAGGAGCTAAGTACATAGTATTCCCAAGTTGCGTTTTAATTGAAATATTTTCAATTAATTAAATTGTTTCGATATCATTTTCAAATATCGTGTGTTATTTATAATACGAAGAGATTATCACCTTGACCATGTTGACTTATGGGAATTTTAACATTCAGCGTTTTTAGGCTAAATGTTGGCTCTGCAATTTACAACACGATTATCGAATTGTAATGCATGCTTCGTATAGTATATTGAATTGGGGTCAAAGCACACACATTCACATTAATACAAATGCACCCGCAACTAAAGTTAAAATTGCAAATGTATTCGAGTGCAATTACAGTTATTACAGGCGCGAGGCTCAAAGCACCGTTAAAACGATGCCCGCTGCAAAATGCGCTACAAAAATTAAACTCACAGACGCCTGCTGTGTGTGTATGTGCTTGTGTATGCGTGTCTATTTGTGTTTGTCTATGTGTGTGTATGTGTGTCCAATCAGCAATAATTGCAATTCAATTTGCATTTATATCGCTGTTCACGAGTCGTATGCGCAATTTGGTGCGTTGCATGGCTTGTATAAGAAGGCAGCGAGAAGGAGGGGCAAGAGTCTGGGATATATGTAGTTATGTTAAAGTGGGAGAGAAGGCTTGCGCTAAAAGCATAATTATTGGCTAATTTTATGCGCAGTTTGTTGTTAACATTTCCGCTTCCACTTCCGTTTCCGGCACAGCACCAAAAAAAAAAAATAAAATAAAAAATCAAATAATCAGGATAGCTTAAAGTGATTTCGCCAAACATAGATTTGACTTACAGATACCCTATAACACAATTGTATTATAATTATGCAGACGTTCTGCATCTTCTTTCTTGGTAATTTGGTACAAAATTTTGTATGGATACTGAGTATCTTACTGTCGAGTACACTCGGCTGTTTTATTTTTATTTATTTGGAATGCGCTTCAAGTTGAAGGGTATTTTTGAAAAGGGTATTTCCAAAGAAAATTCATCTTAAAAATTTGGGATATTTTGAATTTCGAAGTGTGTCAATCTGTCAAGAAAACCTTAAAAAAAGTATTGTTAATTTTTGAAACTGCGTCTTTGCTGATGATTTACCTTCAACTAATTTGATAAACATTTGAAAATATTGATAATACACCGATAGTTTTATTAAGAGGGAGAGATCACATGAGATTGATATCAATAACGCTGTAATTGAAGTTTAGCTTCAAAAACAACGACAACACCCGGTTAATGCATTAAGTATTAATTTTAAATTCCTTCAAAGGTCGAAAATGGTGAGAAAAAGTTATTGAGGCCACAACAGTCATAAGAACATGTGTATTTACTTGAATAAATACATATATATGTATTTAGGTGTGTATTTACGAAACGTCTATGCTTGTGTTTTCATCTATGAAGAAATAAGGAAAAAAATAACTTGGCATCTGACTGACAAACAACAATAAACTTATCCACGGCGCCCCAGAGACACCTGTCAGCCAATTCAATTTGCTGAATATCGAGTTGCTGCCGCCACATGGCGTCCTGCCATAGGAAACTGAAGTCGCCATGCTTTGTGGCAACTTTCGATGGAGCTACGTGCCACACTGCTGTTGCAGCAATAGCCAATAGGTCAAAGTAATGAAATCTATCAAAATGGAAATGAATATTCCTAGGTATTCGAAATGGAAATTCCAGCAGACCCCATGCAGGGAATAAGGCGAACCAAGAAAAACATTATAAGATATCACTCCGTTCATTTGATATGTTAGAAATAAGACAGCTAACAGAGCAGTAACGTTTGAGATTCTAATAAATTTTAAATTCATCAATTTATCACATGTCAATCAACATGTTACTTCTGGGAACATTTTAACTAGTTTAAAATACCTTAGGCAAAATGAATCATGAGTTAACTCAGTTAACTGAAACCCTCGTTAACTAGCATTTTGTAAAAGCAAGTCAACTTTCTTAAATAAATAAATAATCATGAGTTAGTCAAAAAAAATGTCTCTTATCTTCTAGGGAATAATACCGGAACTGGTACAGGACCCGTTAAACGAAACAAACCGTTTCAGTTTTAGTACAGAAACCAGAACCGTATCTTTTTCAAAAACTGAAAACCAAAAAATACCAGTACGGTACCGGTACATTTTGCCTAACATAATATTTTTTATTTTCTTTAATTAATCAAATTTAATTAAATCTGGAACTTGGTTTCGATATTTTAAATCTCGAGTTTTCCCTTATATCGTTATTAGTATAAAACAATACTTTAAATTTGACTCTGCGACGTTTAATTAAAAAATATCAACAGTAATTTTCACTAGGTCAAGGATTTGAAACATTCACAACTTTGTCAAAACTGGACCGATTTTTAAGAGGATTGTCATTTTGAACATTCAAGAAGCTATGCAAATAATTTATACTTGTAAATTAATAAGGGCGATCTGAGCAAATGCTTAAGGTTTTCTCATATGTCCAAATTTATTTCTCAATGGCACAGGCTTCAAAATGCTCTAAGATGTATGCTGTTTATTGGTTTCTTTATTTTATATTCCGACGTTTTCTTGTACGGCAATGACTTTTACAAATTTCCAGCTGCTTAATGCCAAAGGAAATGATTTCTGTGAGAGTCCCCAGTTGCAGTCTGAAACAGATTCATTATTCGAAACGAAATGTGGGGACTCTTTTGATTTGATCATGAATTATGCATGAACATCGATTGCTGTGCTGACAACTGCCATGATTGAGTACTCACATCCACACTAACTCGTACTCACAGTCACTCACAGCCATGTGAATATAGTGCAGTTAATTTATACATATTTCCAAACAGTTTCTGGCTTCAAAGCAACAAACAGAGAAGTCCGTAAAGTTTGCTGGCAGGTAAATCATTCGATTATACGTTCCAGAGTTCAGAACTCAAAGTTGCGAGTAAACAGTACTCGTTATGAAGTATTCATTCAGTATTGAATAATTACAAATTAACTTGAATGTGAATGTGAATGTACCTTGGTTTTGTGCCTTGCCAAACTGCGAGAGGGCGCAGCCACATTGTATATCTGTAAATTGATACTTGAAGGTGTTAATCCATTAATTGGCGATTTATATATATTTTAATTTCGAGCGTATATACAATCTACCTAATTTGCTGATGAAAACACAGCTTCAACGTCCTGGTGATGGCATCAGGTGTGATGGGGGAGACGGAGGGGGGTTACTTGATTGATGGGCACCACTCAAAATTGTTGCGCCAACTCAATTTGTTTGCATTAAAACAGCAGCCGGCACAGTCTAGGCAACTGGATTAAAATGAAAGCAGGTTGATAGCAAGTAGCGAGTAACGAGTAGCGAGTAGCGTGTGAAGAGTGTAGAGTGTAGAGTAGCTGCAGGAGTGTGAGCAGGATTATATGGGACATGAGTTATGAAGGGTCATTGGGCTAGCAAACACACAAAGTGCAACAATTTATTACGAGTAGGGGACGAGCATTAATCCTAATCCACTCCTCAACCTAAGTGGAAACCTACCCCAAAATTGGGCTGACGTGTATTTGATTTGGGTCTGACTACTAAGATATATAGCGAAGTTATGGCAAAAGCAATTTAACAAGCGAAATTCGAACACTTTACATTTGACTTCTCCAACAATTAAGATACATCTAAGGAGTTCTATCTTATGGGTTTCATAATTAATATTGGGTATATAAAAGTATACTTACTGTTTTTCTTGTAGAGCAATATTTCGAATTGATCCTGCTGCTGATTCTCCAGCGTATACTCCAACCGTCCCACCGTCTCCTTGTCTGTCAGCTCGCCATACATGAAGCCGCATCTGCGTTGTGGGAATACATAAAACAGAATATCGCACATATACGAGGTATTATTCTTGATTTGTTCAAGGTTATTTCATACACATCAGCAGCAGCGGCACATTAAGCAGATAGATGAACACATTACACCAAAGAGAATTTCAATTAAAACATGCCAAAAATGACAAAAAAAATTTGAAAAGAATGAACATTAAAGCAGAGAGAATCAAGAACAAAGAGCACCGTCATTTAGACATCGAGTAAAAAAGAACAAGAAAAAAATAATTATCTTCGATACGCCGAAGATTTGATACCCTTGCAGAGTCCTCTAAATAAAAAATATATGTTTTTAAATAAAGTAATGTTACCCAAGATCATTTTTAAGAAAAATGAAAAGATTATGTATGTATATTTTATGTCTGTCACTGTCACGGTCTGGGCAATGTTTAAATAACCTCTGCAAGTGTATAAAAATACATGTTGTTTCCCCTTTATTAACTCATTTTTGCATATCATGCTATTAGTTTGTGGAATGAACTATTTAAACTGTTACACATACCAATTTCAAATCAAAATCATGCATAATTTGATTTAAAATATTATTATTTTTACGAAAATCGAGTTTAAAAAAGGATTCATGACTGAACCAACATTTCTGGACTACAGGCACGAGTTGAACTTCAAAAGCGGTTCCCATTTAGGAATGGAATATGATATAAATAAGTTCATACACACTCAGAAAAAAATATTACCCTCGTTTAAGAAATTCACCATTGTTTTAAAATCGCCATAAAGTTAGAAAAATGTCTATTTTAAAGGAAATATTTTTCTTAACTATGGGAAAAAGTTCCCTAAAAAGTGTTTAAGAAATTACATTTCTAAAATATAGTTAAAAATTTTTATTTCTAAAAAAATAGGGTGATATTCATTTGAAATCTTTTCTAAATATTAAGGCGAAATTTATATGAATATCCAGAAAACGCTCTCGGATTAATTAGGTTTGCAGTAAAGGAAAGCACTCTGTGTGATGTACTGTTCACCAAATTCGTCATGTACTGTCTTAGCCGCAGCAGCGGGCCATTAATATGGCCACGTTGACACTGGAATGGCTTGCAAGCACGAGTGATGATGAAAATTACCATATCGTATGCCATATACTTGATACTAGCTGCTGGCTGGTTGTCTACTTTTGCACTGCAGATGCTATCAAGTTCAAGCAAAAGTGCTAAAAAATAACTTGAAAAAATAAAAGGATGAATAGCGAAGCAAAAACCAACAAAATAAAAAATGAAAAATATTTAAAATGAAAAAAAAAGAAGGAAAACGTTGCCAAGGCAGCGTACGTGCTGAACTAATACAAGTAAGAAAGCTAATTCAAGAGTGACCGACCACGAAATACCCTATTTCCAAGCGTTCAGATACCCTAAGACATAAATAACGTAACCGACGTTTTTCCACCATTTTTTTTTTTATAATTTGTATTTCAAAAACCTATATTCGAAAAAATAAATTTTTTTTTAAATATATTTCGACTTAGTTGTGCGATTATACTAAATACTAAAAGTGCATACACAAAATCGTTCTTTCACTGGCACTTTTTGTTAAAAAACCTCGGTGACGTGTGAACACACGACTCTGTGAGAACAAAAGCCGATGGGATTTTTGTTTGACAACCAATGCGAGTAATGTGAGCGACAAAATTCACCGTTGGCGTAAAAGTGTCGGTGAAAAAACTCCCGTCTGACTGGGCTTTAAATAAATATAATCTATGTCATATACAAAATATGGTGAGTGCAGTTGAAGAATATATATAAATATATAGTACTTGATGGGGTCTGTCGTGTCTCTTTTTGTCTACATAAATTAAATATACCCTCGGCACAGGGTATAAAAAGTGTTGCATGCTTTTAGGGCGCGCGCGAAAATATGCAAAAGTGGCCAAGCGCTAGTTGAAGCGGGTAAACGGGTGAAGCGGGTGAGCGACTGGGTGCAGTTGAGTGTGAGGAGAGGCGAGGAAAAGAGAGGAGAGGCGAGGAAAAGAGAGGAAAGCGCGCAGCTGCAATGACGTCAGCAGTCAGCAATGGCGGATGGCAAATGGGAATAGGAATGGGGATTGGAAGGTGAATGGGAATGAGAATGCAGAGACAGAAACAGAGACACAATAAAAACTGTTAATTTGTGTTTGGGCTGGCGTTGTTGTTGCTGTTGTTGTTCCTGCTGCAGTCGTACTTATGTATGCATGTATTTATTTATGCCAGCACAAAGGTTCAACAAACTGCGACAGCGACGTCGACTGCAAGGGTGAGGCGCTTTGGCGACGTCACGGGCAAAAACGCAAAGCGACTCATTTCCGTTCCGCCGGCCATTTTGTGCAATGAACTGTTTCTGTGTGCTATACATATGTGTTTGTGTATGTGTGTGTGTGTGTGTGTAATGGCCGCGCTTAGACATAGACAAGCACAAATTTGGGTTACAAGGCAAACACAAAAGCCTGGTCACGTTACGGCCAGAGAATGAGAGTAAGAGAGAAAAAGAGAGGCAGCTTAGGCTCCACTTAATACACTCAAAACTAACAGTAAGCCAGCCGGGTAGTATGGAGCAGGAGGGTGGGGAGGGGGTAGTTAAAAGGCGCCACAAACTGCTGTAATGGCAAATTGAAAGAAAGTGCGCGCAGTTAAGCAAACAACAACAACAGCAAACACATTAGCAAACAAACAACCAAAATAAGAATAATAAACTAAAAAAAAAAGATTTTTTTATTTTTTTTTTTCGGTCAACCTTTTGCTTGGGTTTCTTTTTACACGCGGTCACAGCAACAAAGTAGGTCAAAGCGCAACAACAAAAAATTCACTCACACACACACACACATACGTGCATAGAAAAAAAGCGAACGAGCGAGACAGATAGAGGGCAGAAGAAAGACAGAATGAGGCAGTCAGCTAAGCGCTAGATTGGCATTACAAAAGTTTGGCCCCGACTGCTGACCAGAAACGCGGCGGGACAAGAGAAAGAGGCAGCGGGCAGGGGGCAAGGGGTAAGAGGCAGAGTTTGCTAGCGTTGCATACGGTTTTTGTTTGGCCAGCCGTTGTGGCAATTTTTGCTTGCAAATTACAAACAATTCGCTGGAGATTTCCAACAAACAGTTTCCCATGTTGCCTCCCTTTACAGTTTGACAGGTACTTGAGCTACGGCTACGGCCGCGAGCTGTTGCTGATTTATGTTTCAACAACGTTGCATGTAAGTACATATATACGTATATCAATTTGCCTCATTCGTAGGAATATACATTGTATATGCACATCAAATTAGCAAATCCCTTTCGCCACAATTTCGACTTTAAGGTCGAAAAACGATTAATTTCCATGACCCAACAGTTTCTAAGTGGTTATACCCGTTACTCGTAGTGTAAAGGGTATATTAGGTAGAAATTGGGAACTAAAACAAAATGCTCCTTTTGGTGGTTAACATTACGTTTTACTTTTATCAGTCATCCCTTTAAATTGTATCATGGCTGGTTAAATATAACGTTAGTTATGGCTGCTTTAAGTTTGTAAATAACTTGTGCACCTAAATATATGCTTTAAATTTTGTATCGGTTGAGTTGAAAATTCATAGATTTATATGCATATACATATTTAAACTGAGTAACGGGTATCTTATAGTCGAGGTCTCGACTAAAGCGCTCTTTTCTGTACATGTTTTATTCTCATTTTTTTGTTTTGGCTTTTTAAGGCACAAAAGCGCATTAAGGCTGGCAGTATGTTTTTAATAAGGGGGAATCCCTCATTTCATATGTGACAACAATGAGTTATGCTTTGCTCGCCCAGCGGAACAGTGGACCGGAAGTGCAGATGTTTTTCTTAATTCCGACTTAATGCGTTGATAAATGGACAGGAGACTCCTGCTGGAGATTCTGCAATGCTGCCTGCATTCGGCCTTCACAGTGCTTGGCCCACAGGCCAATCTCAGACAATCCGCTTACTTGTGAGCCATAAACGAGCACAAGACATTTTTGATCCAAATATTAGGTACGAGTCAGTGTAGAGCATGTCCCTGAGGACATTTCATACTTAATTGTTATTTATTATCCTCGCTGTCGATGCTAAAATTGTCGGGAGATTTGATGGTAATTTTATTTACAAGAATTAGAATTAGATTAGTTGTTTATCTGGAATCTACAAGTTTTTATTACAATTAAAAACTTATCCAAAATATGACAAATTTTTGGATTTTTCAGTTTATAAGAACTGTAGCATGTTAGCAGTTCAATTTGGCGACTTTTCCAGATTTAATACGACATATTTTCCATATATCACTGCTAGTGACAAAAGCATCACGAAATGGAAAATTTTCTACTACTGTCCGATCAAATCGAGTTATATACCGACATAACTCACTTGGATCATGAGATAAGTGGCAGGGGCAAAATTAAAAAAATTGTAGATAATGAATTTTTAAAGCCCGGTCCGGCCCGAAATTATTATATAAAGCAGACAAATTTTTAATTATTTTTTCTATATTCTTAATTTTTTTCGAAAAGCGAAAAAAATTTGAATTTTACTTGTTGCTATGTAAAAACCTATTTTCTTTGCTAATTTTACCGATTCATGTTTTTTTCCTTTTATTTACGCACTTGATAGGTAGTAAAATTAAACTTGATAAACATATCGATGCGCAACGATAAAAAAAAGATGCATGAATGATATTAACAGTGAATTATTACAGAAAAAATTTGATCAATCCATATAAAAAGTAAGTGTAAAATAATGACTTTTCGAGCCTACCGGGCTTCGGGCTTTTAGCTAAGGCCCGGGCGCGAACGAAAAAAAAGCCCGTTTACGATTTTCAGGCCCGAAGGCCGTGGATTTTTTGAAGAGGCACGCGGGACACGAAGCCCGAAAAGACCCGTGCCCATCTCTAGCCTGTACAATGTTAGTCAGTGAATAAATGAATTAGGTCAAGCAACTTAATATATGTAGATGACTAAATAAATATATAAGATTTGGGACTTTTAATATTTTATTTTGTTCAGTGTATACATATTAATATGCTTATGGTGTTATAATTTATGACAGCAAAAGTTTTCTTTGTTGTACATGTTTTTGTAGAATTTAATTGCCCAACCCTGATTCACATAGTCAATCTACATTACAGGGACAAAATCTACGTAAAGCTACAATAACAAAAAAAATGGCATGCGAATAATAAAGCGAATTTTTGCACTGCATTTGTAATGATTGGTATGTTTTAGATAGTTTTAAGTATATGATATTCTGATATAAAGACAGACAGAGAGCGCGCGCGCTGAGCAGCAGCTGTTGATTGCAGGAACAATACTTAAACACTTAAACAAATACAGATATTTGTAGAGAAAGTAGAGAGAGAGAGAGAGAGAGAGAAACAGAACAGAGAGCGAGAGTGAGTAAAAATCGGCAATACGTACACATACCTGCACGACTTCTGCATGACCTCGGCACGGTTGTAGCCGCTGATCTTGCAGAAGGACTCATTGCAGTAGACGATCGGAAAATCGACGATTTGTGCGTTGGCCAACAAAAACGAGCTGTCCGCTGTAAGAGAGAAAATTAGAGAAAGAGAGAGTTAGCTCAAGTTGATAAACGGTTATCGTTATTAACAGCTCAGCTTATTTATTATCCTTAATTTACATAAGACTATCAGATGTTCTATACAGTAAGATCATTTTAAGAACTCCGATGAGCGATATTCTACACGTTATAAGTTAATATAGATGCATAAATATTCAATATGCCAATGGCTTGATTGATTTCGGATTGACATTTATATGCATGTTTATGTATCATAATGCACATAAAATTTAGGGTTGTTCAAATATCTTGATATCAACTTGACTGTCAATACTGTCAAAAACACTAGTTTCATCTATTTAACTAAAACCGTTGCTAATACAGATCATGGATACATACTCGTATAATAAGTACATATTTTTATTTAAGCCTAAATATTTCTCTTATTGCCAAAAACAAACTTTTACTTAAGTACTCATGTTATCAACTTCAAATATGATTATCGACAACTGTCGCATGCAACACTGCGCTTTGTGGACAAATTACTAACATGTTTTAAGCCGCCTGTCAATCTGTCAGACTGTCAATTCGAAGTGTGCACTTGTAGTCTTCGTACAGCAACTCGCATCTATCAAAATATTTACGCGTAATTGGAACATTTCAAATGTTGTCATTCATAATAAAATGCCATTTGAATTGTGCTCGTTTCGGTTTAGTTTAGTTCAGTTTAGATTGATTCAGTTCAGTTCAGCTGAATTGAGTTGAGTTCAGTTCAGTCAGCCAACTAATGTCGGTTGCAAATTCCTCGTGCTAGACAAGTTAGTTGCAGGTGGAATGTTTAGAGCGAGTAAATCACGTGCTGGCATCAATTGCCTTCTAAAATGCCATTGCCTGACTTCTTGTTTGTCTTTTTTTTTTGCCCATGGTTGTTGTTTCCATTATTGCAAGTAATTGTCGTTATTATTGTGGCACACACGCACGCACGCACACACACACACACACACACACACTATTAAGCAAATGCAGTGAAGTCAATTGTTGTTGACTGGAACTAGTTAGTAGTTCCATGGCCTTAGGCTCCTGAATTGTTACATTTTGCCAATATTGTAGTACAACTTTTGTGAGGCAAACAAAAAAACGATTTAAATATTATATAAAGCTAGAAATTAGAATTGAAATTTCAGTTTAAAACTATGCAGTTCTAATAAACTACAATAATTAGTTTTTATTTATAGCAAGCTACATATATTCCCATTATAGTAAATACTAAAAATGTTTTGATAAAAAAATAGTTTAATATTTATAAACATGGCTGCAAACTGGTTCTAAGCCGAACCGATTCTGCGAGGGTTCCTTAACGAACTGAACTTTTGAAACTATTTGTCCTGCGAATCCGAACCAAACCACTTTCATAAAAAGGGTTTAGAATACTTACAAAATAAAATAATAGTTTGTAATCAATTTTAATTGTTTTAAAATAAAAAGTAAGAAAAAAATAATAACATTTACAGTTGAACCAAGGTTCGTACCCTAACCTGGTTCGTGAATCAAATCTAAGTCATGTTCTATGGCTCGAAAACCGAACCGAACATAATTTTGGGAATTAGGACTTATGTATAGTGAACTAGTTTTAAATTGAGAATTTTTTGGTCAGAATTAAGAACTTTCTGCCATATTATTATGAGCTTATACTAGCAATTCTTCGCAACTAGTAATTGATGAATTAGTTCATTGAAATCAGTTCCGTTGCAAATAAAAAGAGCTACAAATGCGACAGCAGCAAATTGCAATATTTCGACATGCAAGAATTCCACAGTTCCATATATTTAAACTCCATGTGGTGTGTGGTATGTAAAGACATTTATTGACATATGGTGTGATGGGGGAGGAATGTGGACTCTGGACTGTAAAGAGGGGTGTGGCGGATTGAGGTGAGATGGGGTTGAGGTTGGGTTGGACTGAGCTTGCCGTGTGCAGTGACATGCATGCCAAAGGCTTGTGCAACACAGTAACCCACATCCCCATTTACATCCCCATTTACATTCACATTCAAAATCACATTCGTATTCATATAATTACATTCACATGCACGTGGCAGGCCAATGAATATGTACGAGTGTATGAGCGTCGGCGTGAGTGAGAATGAGTATTAAAAAATATATGGGTATATAAATTAGAGTGGGTCAATTTGTATGGATTTCAATAAAAATCACCAAGTGGTTGTCCAATTCGTAATCGTCGTCACATTCTAAGAAGGTTTTCCCAAGAAACCAGATTCTACAATTTAGGTTTATTGGCGAACTCTTTTAGAATTCGTCCAAGATAACGATTTTGACATCCGCTTGGTCAAGCAAAAATTGACCCACTCTAATATATAGACTATATATATGTGCGCATGCAATCGCTCGACGGCGGAAAATGGGAAAATGCATATTTATGCGATACGCTGCTGTTGTTGCTGTTACTACGCTTTTCACCAATACACATAAGTACACACTCACACACGTTTACACACATGTGTATGTGTGTGTGTGTGTGTGTGGTTGACAGACGCTTGCGTTTTTACGACATCAACAAGGACATCAGCAACAAGAACAACAACAGTTGCTACTTTGTAGTGTCAACAGTTGCCGTGCTGCCGGCATTATTCTCCCTTTGCTTCTGCCCTCTTACTCTCTCTCTCTCTGTCTTTTTTCTCCCTCTGCTCTTTCTCCTCCATCTTTAACGTGTGTTTATTGTGGGTCGTAGAGCGTGCCCTGGATCTTTTTGAATATCTCGTTACGTGGAGTTGATTTCGTGTTTTGTTTGTTCACGAGCAACGCGAGGGGATTAAACTCTAGTTTTTCGACTATTTAATTTTTTTTTTAACTTATCGTTTATCGATAAACAGCAATAAATATACAACTATCGCTATGGCTTGTTAGAATTATTCTAAATAATCAACTCATGGTGTACTTATTTAAGGTGAAGTCTTCGTGAACAGCTGAGGTAGTTAAATAGTCAAAAGTGCTCTTTCCGCTCTCAGATACCTCAAAGAAGTAAACTGTATCGAAGACGTCACCTTAAATAAAAACGCCTTGGATCAGCTCTTTCTCATTAACTTGCACTTCTCTAATTCATGACTATCGATATTTATCGATAAGACAACAGTTTATTCAATCGATCGATTGGCTTTATCGATTACAAGAAATTCTTGTACAAAAATAACAAATAGTTTCATGTATAAGCTCAGATACATGAATCTATTCGTTATTCTTTCAGATCGATAACCGACTGGATTGCAGTTTCAATTACAATCGGTAACTATTAAAAGCTTCGCGTAACGATAATATTTAGTCGACACGCTTCCATCTCTAAATGTTACGCTATGCACTCGAGTATGTTTGTTATTATGGTGGCACTCACTCACTTAAGCCCGCTAGGTGTGTGTGTGTGTGTGTGTGTGTGTGCGTGAGTATCTGTGTAAATGTATTTATATCTGTGTGCGTGTTTGATTTTGCCATTATGTCAACGTCACTACATTTTACTATATCAACTGCCACTCGCCAAGTGGACGCTTTCACAGTGTTAACTTAGATAAGTGGACGAGGGGAGGTATATATGTAGGTGGGAGGAGGTAGATAGAAAATGGCAAGAAGGCGTGGCAACTCTATACAACACCTAATGGCATTCAAAGCTGTTGGCCGGCAAAGTTTTGTAATTTGTTTGGGTCATTTGACAGACGCGATTTCTTTTTAAGCTCAAGGAGCGTTAGCTAAACACCAGGTTGATCCATGCTATGGCTGGGAAAATACGAATTGAGGATAAAGTAGAGCTGCAGAAAGATGGCAAAAATTTATAGAGTGTTCGATTTCAACAATACGGTTAAACTTTTATATGGGCTTGGTCTTAAAGTATTTTCAGTTGCGCCCAGCGAACTCTGAAACCAGAAGATCTAGGGCTGTCAATTTTGGTATGTGGATTCTTTGATGTGCACATTTCTTATATCACTTATATCTAAAAGTTATTGTTACTTCTTCACTACCAATTTCTCTGACATTCCCATCGAACTCAGAGATAATGGAGTTAGAGTTTGGAAATTTGGTATGTGAATTATCACTTGAAGGCACTGAATGCTTTCTATCTATATATACCTCAGAATCTGTATCTCACATATCTCATTAATTACTAATTCCTATAAACTTTGAAACTATATATTGAAAATTGTGTATGTAGTTTCTTAGATTGGTGCTGTTTTGTCTATGCCTTCAGGCTAATATTATACCCATTATATTATGTCTTGTACTCATTGAATTCAGAAGGTATATCGGCTGGAGCTTTAAATTCTGTTATACGATTTCCTTTGTAAACTCTATGAATTTTTTTCTCAAGTTAACTTCCCTCTTGTGCCCATTGAACTTGGAAACTATCAACGCAACTATTAGCAAATTTTGTATGAAATATATCAGATGAACAACATTAATATTGAACTGCACTTGGAGCCCCATTTAGTGTCATCTGGTCACAAATGATGTTTTATAAATGTCGAAAATGAATGAGCAGGCTCATAAAGGTCAACTCTGTGCCGAATTCGTGTAATTAATGTGAATTTGATTTAAGAACAAAAAAATGGAAGGACAGCAACAGTTACAATAACAATAATAATAAGAAGAAAACTGAAAGCAATTTAATTATCATAATTTCATCATTAATTTAAAGCAGAGCTTCAGAGTTTCGTCATCATTTTTAGTTGGCTGAATTCAGGAGGATTCAGCAGGACACCATGTGACAGCACAGTTGAAATGTCAGCAAAAGGCAGAGCTCGTGCTTCCTGCCTGGGGCATGATTGATGAGCTGCTGCCACACACTGAGAGAAGCAAGAAATAGAGGGAGAGAGAGAGAGGGCGAGAGAGAGTGAGAGGGAGAGAAAGGTACCTCTCACACTTTTGCTGTTCAATTACCCGTGTGCCACACTAACATTGAAGAGATTGTTGTGGCAAAGTCGTTGATTGATTTGAATGTGAATTTCGATTTTCGGTTTTCGGTTTTACATTTGCAAATGTGGTCGCCACATTCGTTAAGTGGTGATCATGTGGTTTACGGTGGTTTCTTTGGCTACAAAGCAAGTCCATTAACTAAATGCCACACACACACACACATGCGTGTGTTAGTTTCCAAAACTTTCATTTCCGCATCGCCTCCTGTTGAAGCCATTTGTGTCATTATATTCTGTGGTTTTCTCTGCATTTTCCAACTTGTTGTTATTGTTGTTGTTGCTTGGCTTTTGTTAAGAGCTTGCCACATGCAACAACAACACACACACACACACACACTCTCACACACCCATAGACGCACACTCGCACACAGACAAAAGCTGGTTTTAATGACATTAGCGAGGGCGGAGGGAACACAGAGCGTGCCTTGCAATTATCCTTTGCACAAATACACACACTCACACACACACACTTACACATACCTTCACACACAAGTGGGCAGTGACAATAGCCAGCTACCCTCCCCCTTCCCCTGCACCTCCTCATTCGCATTCTCTCCCTCCTCCTCCTCCTTCTCCTCCTGCTCTTGAGGACTCTTTCACCTGGTTGGCGATTAGGTCCCACACTTGGCCAACTGGGCATGTCATTTAGCTACCCGCCCCTCTCTCTTTTTTTCCCACTTCAGCTGCAGCAGTTTATTCTCTTGCCTTAGTTGAGTGCATAAATTTTATTGTCCGAAATGTATAAAAATGAATGGAGAACTAAACCCCTTTTAGCAATGCGATTTAATTACATTACAGTAAGGCAGCTGAAACGGTGCGACAGAGATATCAACAAAGATAGAGAGAGTGAGAGAGACAGAAAGAGAGAGAGAGAGAGACGAAGACAATTCCCTGGGGCATGCTTCAAGCGAATTGCAACAGCCTTGCAAAGCCGAACTTTGTCATCGCATCTCCTCATACCCCTGCGTCTTCCCCTGCCTCTCTGCTCTATCTGCTACCCTTTGTCCCCAAGCTCAATTCATGTGAAGCACAATCTAGGTTCGCTTCATTCACTCCAAGCCCAACGCTCAGTTTTTCTCCCTCCCCACTGCAACTTTTTTTACTTTATCATCTAATGGCATTATGTACATATGTATGTGTGTGTGTGTGTGTGTGTGTGTGTGTGTGTGTGTGTGTGTGTGTGTGTGTGTGTGTGTGTGCACTTGGCTTTGTTATTAAATTTGCATAATTAAGTGGGAATCTACACAGAGATGCGTCGTGTTGCCACTGAGTGTTGAATTATTTTCTCTTTTTTATAATTAGAAATTTGACATAGTCCAAGGGTAGCAGGGGATGCTGGGGTAGCAGCAACAGAAAATGAAAGCGGCAACTTAGTGTTGCATATTTTATGGTGGCTTCTTTGCAAACACAAATAATAATAATAACAAACCTAAACAACAGTTAATTAATGCTTATAGACCAAAAGATTTATTATTTATTTTATTTGGAGATTTGACTTAAAGTCATGGCTACAAAGGCCTTTGGCTAGGCCAAAAGATACCCTGTTTTTTATGGCTAAATTTATCAAAAATGCAGTACATTTATTCTTTGTAATTCTAGATCTTATAAAATTGGCAAAAGAACGCAATATTGAGAAAGCTTTTTGTTGCGACCAAATTAACCTCTTCACAAGGTAAATGTCTAGTGACGAAAGCATATTCTAGCCCCAAAATTTCTGATATTAAATTTTGTGACGAACAAAATTAAGTCTAATATAAAAATTTTAAATAAATATATAAATTAATAAAAAAAAACCACGAAATTTGGCATTCTGTACTGTGCTCAAAAGCGGTAAGCTTCTTTGTACATTAAAATTACTGTTTGCGCAGTGTCGAGTGCCAGTTTTCGTTTTATTTTTCATTTTAGCGAGATATAGCGCTGAATTTTTTTCAAAAAATCATCATCAAATCTAAGGTTTTTTAGCGCTTTGATGCAAACAAACAAGCAGACAAACAAAACTATTTCTTATTTCATTTGAAGTCTTCCAATAATTTCAAACTATTTATCTTTTAAAACAGCTGTCGAATTTTGGTTATCAAGGTATCAATCGACGCGTATTTTTGATAAGAATATAAAAAATTTTAAAAATAATTTTACCAAAAGGCTTTAACGGCCCCATTAGATGCAATCTTTTAAATTTTGCCCCTCTTACCTACAGCCCCTTATCGCATTTTGTTTACCTTTCGATCGGTATATTAGATCGGGCATTCGTAGCAAATTTTTCATATTAGCTGTATATAGTGCTTGTCGCCTTTCGCACCCTTCGTGCTACTTTCGTCACTAGCGCGAACTGCCGTCCGTAGTGATATATAGTCTGGTCGGAAATGCCCCATTTGTTCTGTATATTTCGTAGCCATTTAATGACCATTAAATATGCAGTATCTACCATATTGCTCAAGTTGTGCCATAGCGCGTATTTGTCATTGCAAATGTCCCGGATTAAATTATTATACGTGTGTGTACATAAAAGTAATTAAGAGTCTTGGGAGAGCATTCACATTCCCAGTAAATTAAAATTACGTGCTTGAATATTTATATGATCGTTACTTACATAAAGGACAACAAAGAGGAATTAAAAGCTATGAACTTAGTATTTAAAAATATATTAAAAGGAGCACTTTTAAATAAGACTTTTATAGAACTTAAAAAGTTTATTTCAAATGAATTGCACGAGAACATGTATATAACTGGCTTTCTTAGTTTTCTTCCGATTTTCAATTAATGGAAATGTATTTGGTAAAACTCTTGGCACAAGCATTAACAAATTTCTACATTTTTCACTTAAAAAAATTTATTTGAATTTGATTGTACAGAAATTAAATTGCCACCGAAGGAGGTTAAACATTTCATTTCAACCCTTGGTGATTACTCTTCAACGGTTTTCTATTTAAAGCTGCTCGAATGAAGAACAAATGAAGACTCTGAAATCCTGATTCTTCTCCTATTTTGGTTGTTTTCAAATTTAATTGAATTTGGTGTTAAATTTGATTAAATCTAAGCTTTTATATTAATATTATTACTTGAAGTCAAATAGTTTAACAGGACTTAGTTAATATTTATATTGAATGAGAAGTGCAAACATAATTTAAAATAATTTATTAATTGTGTTAAATAATTGAATAATTTTGAATTTAGTGAAAAATGTACATATATTAATGGTGGTGATTAAGCAGCCTTCAAGTTAAAAAAAATAATTAATTTTTTACACATTATTTAAACTGCAATTTCGTTTGCTTGCTTTCAAAATTTTTTTTTATTAAATAAATAATTTTAAAAACACGCTAATCAACAAATAAATTCATTTCTAATTCAACGTTGTTTGTTGACACTGAAAAACTGTTGTGACACACCTCGCAAACAATTCCCACAGCTGCTGCACAAGCAGAACAATATATTTTCTGGCTGTCAAAAAAAAATCAAATTTTACATATTCAGTTTTGAACGTTTTAGCCGCAAATTTGATTATGTTGGCCAAAATTGTAAAATTGTGTTGCCTACTTTACGGACAATTTGAGTTGTTGTTGTGGTTGCCATTTGCCAATTCAGGGTCAATTGTGTTTTCGTGCAGCTACTGCCACGCCCACGTCATCATCATGCAGAAGGCGTAGACTGGGTGGAGGGCGAGGGGTAGGAAGGGGGTGTCACAGGTCACATCAGGGAATCATCATTTACATTTGGTAACCAAAAACTCAAATTATTGCTATTTTCAAGGGAGTGTGAGTACGTGTGTGAGCAATTACACACACACACACGCACACACACACACACAGGCGGCGCCCATGGTTATCAAGCTTCGCAGTTTTTTGTTGAAATTTTGTCCTCGTTCTTGTGTGTGTGTGTGTGTGTGTTGCCTTGTGGCAGTGGCAACATATTTGCTGCCACCCCAAAAATAGTTGATTGCGTAAACTTTTGGCTAAAAGCAACGGCAACAACAACAACAACTACACTCGAGCGGCAACTGTAGCCAAAAATCCCGCAAAACTTTTCTTGTTCGAGAAAATGCAAGCGTCAGTTCTGCGTGTGCGTGTGTGTGTGTGTGTGTGTGTGTGTGTGTGTGTGTGTGTGTGTGCCATGTGTATGCGTGTTTGTATAAATTGTTGTTGTTTTGCATTTTTGGCAACTTTTTCGCGTTGCGTGCAGCAAGGGAAACTAAAAGTCTGCAATACTTTAACCAAATTAGCCAACACTCTCACTCTCTCTCTCTCTCTCTCTCTCTCTGTCGCTCTCTCCCTCTTTCTCCCATTCAGTCGTATTCTTTATATACATATCACAACATATGCGTGTACGTATTTTTCGACCCTGTACGTTAAATAAACAAACGGTCTATTAAGTTGGTCAAAGAAGATCTCCGAGATTTAAAGAGCTAGAGGCACCAAAGTTGGTATTTACGTTCCTGTACATTCTCAATTTTATTTTAAAATCTTAGCAAAACCAGGGTCTCTTACAGTCGTGCTTGCTGGACTGTATCTTTTCGACTAGTTTCTTGGGGTTGGGGTGTTTTTTTTTTTTTTTTTTGGAAACGACAAGAAAAAGAAAACTTGTCGTTGTTTGACACGCGATTTGTGACGTCACAAAGTAAAAATAATCACAAGTGCACTGAATGAATGAGTCGAGTAAATGTAATGTAAACACTCATTAGACAAGTGTGCAAACTGTGTCAAAATCAGGAACAGTGAACAGTTCGAGATGAAATTTAACGCTTAGTAAGGAAAGTTTTTTCGCCAAGCTTGGTAAACTTTTAAACGCTTTGCTTTGAAAATGCCTTTAAAAGTTTTCATTTATAGTCCAATAAAGAGTTAGCCACTGAAGGAAAATACATCTCAGAATTTGTTTTGATTTTCGGAATAAATTTAAATTTACCGTACGAATTCTCGATAAAATAGCCTACCAGGTGGAAAATTGACAAATTAAGGCTTTAGGAATATTACATTAATTTATATTTACTGCATGTCAAGCTCAATTTCAATGCTTTGGTTATTTGCTAACTGCATTGGTAAAAAAGACCGGATTAAAAAATCAGAGCTGTCATAAATATTTTATTTTTTTCGGGCGGGTTTTCTTATTTGATTTTATAAATATTTGGTCTCTCGTTCGTGATTGGCATTTAACTTGTTGCACTTATCAGCATAATTTTTCTACGAATTTATTTTTTTCCCCGATTTATAGAAATTTTGTATAAAGCAAACAATTTTGTTATGAAAAATTAGAAGTAAAGATGGTGATTATGGCACTTAAATTTCTATTGATAAGCTGTAGTGGGACCTTAATTTTTCTAGTCCGACCCAATGTTAAATGAAACTAAAAGAATATATATATTTACACACATTGTTACATTCTGATTCGCTTTGTGTTAAACGTGAAATCGGGGTTTGGAACTATTTATAACTTTAAAACGCTGTGTCGGTTCCAAATGATTCGAGTATTTTTGAAACAGGCTTTGCCTGTATATCGTGTGCAATTTATATTGACGATGCTTATATGTTACGCAATCAAATTGTAAGCTTAGCAGAGACGGGTTCAATTAACAACTTTTTAATAAATTAATTAATTCATTGGCACTGGAAAAAAGTAAAACTAATTAAATAATTTTAAATTGTTATTAAAATTTAAAAGTAATTAACTTTATTTTGTGGTATAAGATAATTAATATCTTTGCTACATCCACTCATATTTGATCAAGAATATATATAGTATACTTAATGATACAAATTATTTCTGTCATTTAACCAGATCTTCAGTTTGAAAAATAACGGTGTTCGAAATTCGAATCTGTCAATGCCAAGTTATAAGAAAGCCAAGTTACAGGAAGAGCAAAAAATAGCCTATCTGGAGTTTTCTCATTCACTCAGAAGAATCTCATAACCGTATGATAATCTGTATAATGGCTTTTTTGTATGGGATCATATTAGAAAAATTTTCTGTGAAAAAGAGGAAAAAGTGGCAAAAATATAGAAAAACTGAATTTAGTCAAAGATGCTGGAAGAAAATTTCGCAAGATGTGAGTTTTTAACAAGTTTTTTGATTTTGGCGCTGGTTGTCATTTCTGTGGAAAAGCCCATATCTAAAAAAAAATAAAATGTTTGTAGTACAATAACATAAGAAGTTGAAGTTTCTATCTTTTATAGTCATAAGACTTGAATAATAGTAGTGCATAAAATGCAGCGAGTTAGGTTAATAAATAAATAAATAGAATGAGTATTGTTTGTCGCTCAAAAGTTGAAAAATTCACTTCACGTTGATTAGCGTTAATCTGCTTTGGGGATCATTTTGGGATGACTTTAAGTGAACGGATGAATATGAGTTTATTCATGAATTGTTTGTGCACCGCTAAACATTGGGCTTAGTCTGGTCTTTGGCTTTTATGTGGCCTCATCATGGAACCACAGGCCCAGCACTTACGCATGACAAGCTGACAGAACAGACCTCCGACCGGCTTTGCCCTCCATCCAGCCCTTGCCCGAGCACTTGCAACACCTGACACCTGGCAGAGAGAGAGAGAGAGTGACAGAGCCAGAGACAGAGACAGACAGACATGTGCCCCGCCCAAACAGTTATAGCCCACAAAACTCAAACACAAACCAAACAAAACGAAAGCGGCAGCAACAACTTAATCCAATTTGATTGGCCTGACGTGCAGGTGGGAGAAGGTAGAGCCCAATTTACCTACCCCTCCTTACCCACCTCTTGTTGCCACCAGCAGCGTTTGCTGTTTATATTTGAAGAGTATAGGGGGTCCCCTGACCTAACCTCATAATCATGTTGACCAACAGGCTCGGACTAGTTCTTAAATGGCCTTTTATTTAATACTAAGTGTCGCTTGCTATCAATTTGCTCCCCCTCCCCTCCCCACTCCCCCTTTACCCCCCATACACACATCCGAAGTATTACCACCTTAAAGACAATGGCAGGTCTAATTAAAACGACAGCGCAAGTCGAAATTCCAAAGAAATTTTAAAGTCATGCATTGAAATATGACGAGCGTCGAACCTGATTTTAAATGTCATGGTCTAATTAAATGCTGTTAATGCTTAAGGGGTAGCAGGGTAGTGGGGAAGGGTGATAGCAACCTACACACCTTGGTATTGTCCACATATCATAACTGCATACCTTGCATGAAACTAAACCCAGACAAATGCATATTTCCATATTTGGCACGCCCGGACTAAGCAAGTTATTGGAATGCTTCTTCAATATCGAAAGGTCAACACTATTAAATAATTGTCAGAGTGAGAAAGTGTTTATCCACAGAACTTCAACATAACTCGTGTTGCTAAATATAATCTCGTCTCGAGCTACTTGAGTCCACATGGCGTATGATTAACGGGCAGGCAGCTCATTAGCCCCAATGAGCCAGTTTCCAATTTTTTGGCCTTGCTGAGGGTAGTATAATTCTGTCAAGCATTGTGTATCGAATAAGTACTAAAGTGTATAAATATTTATTCAACGCCAACTAAGAGCACTTAACCAAAAGCTTTATTTAAATGTTAAACAAAATTAAAAAAGTTGATTTATTTTCACAATTAAAATAAAGTATATATAAATTAAAATCTGTAGCGATAAAAAAAGAAATTAAAAATTAAGACTCAAATCTGGGAATATTTTACAATATAGCTGCTATAGAAACGATTGGTTGAAGATTGAATTTATTTTTTAAGCAAATTTTTGTTGTTCCTTAATATCTCTCCACCAAACTGGCAGATGAATTCTTACATTAGCTGTCATAAGAACGGTTAGTCGAAAATTGTTTACAGAACCCTGCAAGGGCATAAGTTCTTCGTGGTACCGAAAATAAGATTTCCTTCTTGTTAATTTTTATTTGGGTTAACTTAACAATCATTAAAAAATTGTGCTTGTATTCAGGGCGCACTTTGACCTTCTTGGCCAATAGGGGGAAGGGGCTAGCGCATTGCTCGCGCATTTCCGGAAAAAGAAAGAGGGGAAAATTATAAGAAAACGGGTCAAAGACGCAACCACGTCAAAAGTTAAGTGTCACAAAGCAAAGCAAGGCAACGCAAAGGCTACAAAATGGCACAACAACAATATGCAAATGGCAATGCCAAATGGAAGGGGCGAAATGGGAAAGGGGGAAACTGTCGGTTGACCCACAAAATCAATAAATGTAATGGCAAAACTTGAAGGCAGCCGCTGCCCCGAGCCCGAACCCGAACCCGAGCCAGAAACCGAAACCGAGCCCAGACCCGGACCTGGAGTACGACCCCGGCCTCGTGTAGTCAACATTAATTTACACGGCGACAGCAACAGCAACAGCAACAGCAACAGCAACAGCAACAGCAACAATAACAACAACGAGAACAACAAAGAAAATCAATAACTCGCTGGCTAAGAGCAGCCGAAGGGTTCCACTACTGAAGAGGGGAGAAGGTAAGTAGGGTTTTCAGGGTGTCAGGGGGTCAGTGGGTCGTGGTTGGTGGTTGTATCGTGTCGTAATTGCAATTGTTAACTGCTGCTGCGTTACATTCCCATTCCCGACCTCTTGTGGCTACCTTGTTCCTACCTTGTCTCTTCTCTTTTCAATATTCCCAGAGACATTCAGATTCTTGGGGCTTGTTGCATTTGGTTGGGTGCTGATTGTTTGATTGCTTGACCGTGCCCGGATACAGGCCTGGGCACCGCAACGACAACAGCTACGGCTAGAAGTGGGTATCGTGTGATATCGATAGTGTATCGATATAGAGTGTCTAATTAAAAATAAAAAAAAAACATTTCTTATCGAAATTAAAAATCCGTAAATTAGACTGATTTTTTCCATTTTGTTATTCATTTATTTATTTATTTAAAATTTAATTGATTTATAAGAATTTTATCGATAATATGATACATCTTTTTGATATAACATTCGATTAAATATTTCCCCCTGATGTCAATATCGATACTTTTTTCCATCCCTTTGGTATGAAGAGTAAGGGCTTCAGAAGCTTAAACATTTAATTATTTATGCACAATCGACGCGAGTCTGTTTAAATATTTGGACTATCGACATAAGCAAAGCAATGCATGTTGCATGCAACGTAATCGGGGGCAGATTGACAGGTGTACGGTGCATGGTGCAAACGATGTTTGAGCAAATCAGAATCAAGTGTCAGGTGATGTGCAGTGAATGCATTCACTAATCAAATAGAGGTCAGACAGCACTCAGTATCCAATATAATCAATTATTCAATAAAAAATAATTGAGGAATTATGCGTTTAAAAATGATTGTCCATTTAATCAATCAGTCCATTTGGGATTAATCAGTCATCGATCAGTGATCATTTAGCAATCAATAAATCAATGAATAATAAAGGGTGGTCCATTTAAAAATTGGAATTTAATTTTGCTATACAAAAAAACGGTTGAACATTTATTGAAAAGGTTAGTTCATGTTATTTATTTATGAAAAATAATTTCGGTCAAATGATCACCACGGCTAACTTGACAGTATTCGATCCACCCAGTTTTTGAGAACATTTTCAATTGTTTCGGCACGTATGTCAGCAATAGCAACTCGAATCTCGTTCTTCAACACATCAATTGGATCAGGATTGTTTGCATAGCATTTGTCCTTGACCGCTCCCCAAAGATAATAGTCTAACGGTGTCAGATCACAGCTTCTTGGCGGCCAATTCACATCTCCATATTTGCAGATTATTCAATTTTCGAAGATAGGGCGCAGCAGATCGATTGTGGCGTGCGCTGTGTGGCACGTAGCGCCGTCTTCTTGAAACCAAATATCGTCCAAGTCTTCCGCTTCAATTTCCTAGAAAAACCTAGAAAAACACTTAACATTGCGCCGTAGCCCTCACCATTCACGGTCACTGTGGCTCCTTCTTCATTTTCAAGTCAGCCGTGGTGGTCATTTGACCGAATTTGTTTTTCATAAATAATTGACTTGAACCAACCTTTTCAATAAATGTTCAACCTCTTAAAAATATCGAGCCCTTTTTTTTATAGCAAAATTAAGTTCCAATTTTTAAATGGACCACCCTATAATTAATAAATCATGCAGAACAAAATATTAAGAGTAATAGTGATTTATAATTTATTAACAATTCAACGATAAATCAGTCATAATTCACTAATTATTAAATAATTATTTAGAGAAAATTCATTGATTCCTTTGTGGTTATTCTAGTCAATCATTCAATCAGCGATTGTTCTGTCAACATTCAGTGATAACTAAATGATCTTTTACTTAACATTCAAGCATTTTGTTTAGTAATCAACTACGGATATTTTAAAGTTAATTCAACCAATCATTCAATCCAAATATTTGACGGCCTTTTGTTGATCATTTAATGACATCTTTCTACTCAATATATTTACATTTATTAATTGTTTCGTCGGAAGATTATTTTGGCAATTTATTCAAATCATTCCATTATTTTTTAAGCAGCCCATCACTGTATAATTTTTGTTATTTTAAATAAATATATTAGCCAAGGCTGCAAACCACCAAAATGTTGGTAAGGGTTCGGTTCGGCGGCTCGGACTATCGAGCATGACTTAGGTTCGGTTCACAAACCGGTATAGACACCTCAAAAACCCATTGTTCGGCTTCCAACCTTTGTTCAATTTAATTAATGTTTTAGTGTTAAATTTTTAATGTTGTCACTTTTTCTTGACTGTAAAAAACTATTATTTATTATAAAAAAAAAATCTAATCTAACAATAATTAAAACTTATTTGAAGATTTAATTATTATGATCCGGTTCTGGCTGCTTAAACACCCGAACCGCTCCGGTTCTGCGAGGCTCGGTTCCGAACCGATTTGCATCCTTGATATTAACAGATGTAACAACTTTAATTTACTCGAAAGTTCCATCAAAACGTTCACCAGAAGACTCTCACAATTTTGTGGAATCGTGATAGATGATTGACGATTGTTGTGATTTGGTGAACGCAGCCATTATTTCTGGAGACATAATATGAATTTATTTCGAACCATTATTGCATTTATTCGGCAACTTCGCTGATTCATTTTATACTTTACTTGTTCATAGACTGTGAAACACTTTTACATCAATTGTGAGCTGCTCTCTAGCGTAAAACAAATATATAAGCTGCCTTTAGTTGGACCTTTTTTAATTGCCCATTTTTATAATCACTGAGCTTGCCCAAGCACAAGTTATCGATAAAAACAATATTTTGCCAACATTTTGCATCACAGCAAAATTCTCAAAAGGGCAAGATTAGCAAAAAATCAAAACCTAAAAAAAATTACAACATGAAAAATGTGGGGAAAATGTGGATAAGAGAGGCAACTTCAAAGCTAGCAAAGTCAAACGAGCGGCTGACACTTTTGGCCAAATATTGTTGTTGTCTTGCGGGTAGCTGTTGTTGTTGTTGTTGTTGTCGTTGTCGTTGTCGTTGCTGTTGTCGTTGTTGTTCTCGTTGCTGCTGACGAAGATCAAACAGCGCGTGGTCGGTGCGAGATAAACGTGCGAGGCACACCGCAAAGGCGACAACACAAATTCCAAACATGGCAGTGTCAGTGTGTATGTGTGTGTGCGTGTGTGTGTGCGTGTGTGTGTGCGTGTGTATGTGCGTGTGTGTGTGTGCGTGTGATTTGCGGTAGCCAGTTGGCCGTCTGTTCTGTGTGTTGCAGATAAACCACTGAGAAATGCTTAAGGGTCGGGCAATTGTTTTGAGTTCGTGTTTCAATTTTCGAGTTGAAGTTTCAGTTTCTGACAAAAATTTCTACACAGTTGTTAAGTTAAACGAGTTGACATTTAAACAAATAGCAGCAATTTGAATGTTTTGTGATTGGCAACTAGCAATTGGTAAGACTTAATTTAATTCAAGAAAAATAAAATAATTTAATTATTATTCAAAACAATCTCATTAAAACAAAATATAAATTAATTTTTAATAAATTATTTGCCATACGATGTATGTAAATTATGAATATTTTACATTTCAATTCAATAAAATATTTGTTAAATCAATTTAATTTAATTAGTACAATTTTTATTTTTAGTACAGGGTAGGCTTTTTTTCTTAATTTGTTTATTTAATCTTCTAAATAACTTACAAAATCTTTAAATAATGGTCTTCTGACCTTATTGGCACTGAATTCTTTAAAGATCTCCTCTTAGCTAAATGTGCTGGCTATCTAGTGCTCTATGAAGATAGTCATTAAATGATTTAGCCTGTCTTCGCTCATCATTTGCTAAGCGCCTTTCTCCAGAAGCCACAGTTGGAGTCAGAACAAGAAAAAGTCTTAAGGAGAAAAAAAATTATAAAAAAAATTATAAATTTTTCCAAAATCGAACAATTTTTTAATTTACTACTTTTTCTGTACAAAAAAATTGTTTCTTTGCTAATTTTAGCAATTAACATATATTTTCCTCGTAAGAGGTATTTCACATTAAGCTTCATAAACATATCGATGCGTGAAGATGAAAAAGATGCTTAAACGATATTAATAGTGAATTATTACAGAAATATTTTTTTCAATCCATGAAAAAAGTAAGCGTGAAATCGTGCCTCTTGCGCCTTTTCGGGCGTACCGGGCATCGGGCTTTTTGCCCGAACTAAATCGTCTGGGTTGTTTTTAAGGCACAGGCCGCAGCTTTAATAATATTTTTTGGCATGTGGTCCAACTCTAATTCAATTGAATTTCAATATTGGAATTTGAGCGAATTATTATTTAGTTATTTTCAAGCTAAAGAAAGTAAATAACATAAATAAAACATTTTTTCTCCACTTTTCCCGCTCATTTGAAAATACATCGGATGTACTCGAACGCGGGGCGGGTTAACCTATCAGAGCTAAGGATGTTCATTTACGCGATATCCATCTTAAATATTAGCTGCAGAAAAAAAAGTTTTATTTTAACTATGTTTTTTTTCAAAATCATATGGGTATGCTTTAAATGGCCTACCCTATATATTATATACATTGTTTCGTACAAAATATGTGTATTTGTTTCTCTCCAAAATATTAAAGTAATCATCGAAATAAAATATTTGCTTACGTTTAAATTAAAACAACCCACAAATTTTTAAAATAAATTTTGCTCAGTTGTAATACAATTATATAAATTACTTTCGTTGTTTATTTGCATAAGTTTAAATATTTACAGATAACTTTTCAAATAAAATATGTTCATACAAAAAAAAAATGAATTAAATATGAATGGGTGGTACACAAAATCCACACAATATGTAAATATTATGTAAATATTTTTGGTATTTGTTGTTATTGAACGAGGCATTTTTGATCCTTTTCCAAATGCTTGAATACATTAATTTTAAATGAATTTGGCGAGAAACTGCCCATTTTTCAGTAAGTGAACACTAATTCATTTTTGACCAGCAAAATCCATTGAAAAATGGATAGTATAACAAATAAATTTAAAGCTTTCACTTGAGATTAATTTATCTCATTCTAAAATTATGATAAAATGATAACTCATCGAACTTATGATTAAATTCAAGTAACTATTTAGTTGAAATAATCCTCATGAAAGACACAAGCAAGTCACTTTAATGTTGATGCCCAATCATTTAAGACTAAGCGAAACAAGATAAATATCTACTCCGATTAAAATGACAATACTCGTCCTTAAACAAACTGTGGAAAGGGAGAAATATGTGGTAGGGGAAGGGATAAATCTATGTAGTTTTCATTGTCAATACCTGGTGCTGAGCTCGGAGCTGAGATAAGGCTAGTCAGATGGCTCGTTAATAAGTTTGTTATTACACAAGTATCGTACATAAGTATATTTTGTGAAAATTTCGCTGGCAGCTCACTTTGTTGGGTCGTGTTGTGCGTGGGTTTGGCAGTTAATCATGAGGCTTCTGCTTGGCTTTTGTTTATGGCCCCAACAATTTGTTAACGTTGCCAAAATATGCCACCCAAAAACCAATCGACCCAAATAAACAGGAGGCAGGCGAGTTAGCATCGACCAAAGAATCATGATTGAAAATGCCAACGACCAGCGTGGCGTATGCGTAATGTGCCTACTCGAGTCAGTGGCAGAGGCAGAGCTCAGAGGCCGACTGTTTTGAACATGCGATTGAATATGCAAATGTTTGGCCAAAGCACGTAAACACAATGTATGCAGGCTAACTGGAGAGCGAGTTTCACTTTCCACATGCCACATGCTACATGCCCCATCTCCAAAGTTCACGAAACTTGCTTCATGTTCAGCCAGTTTTTGTTTTTTTTTTCTTACATATATTTTTTTTTTCCCGTTTCTCCTTCATTGAATTACAGTCTGTGGATAGCGGAAAGCGGAAAACTGTAGTAACTGTGAAGTAGCCCCAAGCAGAACCTATAATACAAGAGCTTCGAATTGTGGCATGCTGTGTGTGTGTGTATATGTGTGAGTGCGGGGCCAATCGAAATGTTTTTGGCCTTGTTTATACTTCGTTCTTAAACCAACAAATATATGTATAATCGAAAAGACTTCGCATTTATTTCTCTCTTACGTAAATTGACGAGTTTTTCTTTCTGTATTTTTTTTTTTTTTTTTTTTTTTGGTGTCCGTCGCGACTTTTTGTCTTGTTTTATTTCCCATTCTCTTCAGCTTCTACTTTTGTCTGTGACATGAAATCCTCATTAGAATCTAAGGCTCTAAAAAGTGGATACCAAACGCAATTTGCTCGACTTAATATGCTACACTTCCACATCCTTTAGCTCATCCTTTCTCAACTATGCTCAACTATATATACTCGTATCCTTATCCTTATCCTTAGCCACTTCTATTTCCTTTGTCCTCCATTATCCTGCGCCTCTCTGTGCATTTCCTTTATAGCATTTTCACTTTACGCTTTTCTACGTAAAAAAAAGCAAAGTAAAAGTGAAGAAAAATCACAAATATTCCATGCAGCTCTCTTAACTAACCGTCCTAGCGTCCCTACCTCTTCGCTTTCATGTTGCTAGTTGGCTAAGAGCTAGGCTCCTCTTGTATTCTCTCTTTCGAATTTGCTTTTGCTTTTATTTTGTCGGCATTCACTTTGCTTTTGGCTCCCAAATCCTTTTGGAAAAGGCTTAATGTCTGATTTGGCTGCTCGGGTAATCCGCTTTTGACTCAACAGACGAGAGCGGGTGTGTGAGTGAGTGAGTGAGTGAGCCAGCTTGGGAAACACTTTTCCATATGAATATAAAATCTATGCTTATTATACAACTACTTCTCACTTCGTTCGTCCCTTAGTTACCAATCAGCTCAGACGCCAAACTGATTGACGCACATCGGACTTGTGGAAACCTTGAATGACATTAGAGAAAACTTAAGTTGACATCTTTATAATATGTGCTTGTAATGCTTCCACGTCAAATATGTTTTAATTATATGCCCATCTCAATTAACTAACATTTTCGATTATTTCGACTGACTTTTCTGCACGTTAAGTTGATTTCCTTATATTTAATTACAATTCGCTTTTTGGGTACAATTAGTCCCGCTAAAATTAATACAAATGCGTACTCGAAAATATTAATTGATAAACAATTGTTGCGAAAATTGTGGGGAAATCCAAAGACTTCAATTTCCTCCATTTCTCTCCATCAATTGAGTCATCTCTACTGAATCATAGGATTATTCTCGCACAATTTGACTTGCAAGCCTTCAAATCCAATTATAGATGAAGCAGAGACAGCTCTAATATGAAGATACACACTCAAGAGAACGTAAGGTTTGCCAATGTTGCATCCACAGCATGTTGCAAGTTGCAACATAGCATTATTTACAAATTTGAACTGATTTTCGATTTGCATACCCACAAAATGGGATCGCATTGAAAGCAACGCACTGAGTATATTTCGGTTGTGGGGGCAAGAGCAACCACAGTTGATGCAACAACTTAACCAACTAAACACACATACAAACACGCACACATTGAAACAAAGACAGAGACAGAAACAGACAGAGACAGAGACAGGCATGTTGCAAGAACAGTAAATGCAGATGCAACAACAACATAAATGTCAAGTGGTCGTTGTGTGGTTCGGTTTAATTGCCTCTCGCTTGGCAGACAGACAGACAGACAGACAGACAGACAGACAGACAAAGACAGAGAGAGAGAGAAAGATAGAGATAGAGAAAGCCTTAGTTTGTTAATTATCTGCTCGTTTTCTGTCTCGTTGTTGTGTGTGTGTTACGTTATATGTTACGTTATGTTATTGTACAGTGTACACGTCATGTTGCTGTCACCTGTAATTACATGACAGTACAGTTCATGACTTTAACAGAAAATCTTCTGGAATTTATTTTTTATTAAACATTTTTAATCGCAGCAGGCCCTGAAATAGTTACCTTTGAGTTGAGTCTGAAAATTAATTTCATTCGCAGTCAACTTTCAATAGAGAACGGACCTGCAGTTATCAAAAATATAAAAAAAATCGTAAATTTTTTTTCTCAAAGAAATATTCAGAAAACAAATTTGGTAAATTTTCCCAATTTCCTGATATTTGACCAAGAAACTTGATTTTTTGTCCAGTTTCCTAAAAGGTAAGTAAAATGAATACCTGGGAGCCTAATGTATTGCAGATTAATTAAAGGCGAGAGCAGTTTGTGCGGATTTATAAAGTACATATAGTTTTAAGGATCTTCTTAATTTATGAGAAGTCGGACAAAGTTTGCACCAAGATATATTCAATAAGGTGACATGTTCGTTGAAAGCTAGTAATCTAAAAAAATTTGACATGACTTTTCGACTCTCCGAGAACAAGGCGCTAGAACAAGATAGCAAAGATGAAGTTTACTTTTTAACTGTCAAAATAGATTACTCAAAAGCGGGCAGGTCATCTAATTGTAAATACAGCTTGGTTTGCACCAACCCGTAATAAAATTGTACACACTTCTTAGATTCGTCCTCTCTTAAATTAACATTTTTTTAAGATTTATTTTTGTTCCTCTTTTTAAATGGTAATCTCTTAGGCAATAAAATACAATGGCAGATGTCGCTGAAATGGAAACTGGAAGTCCTCTAAGTGAGTTGTCCTCCGACAAGGAAGAGGCCTCCAACAAGGTAGAGGCCTCCGACAAGGTAGAGGCTTCCGACAAGGTAGAGGCCTTCGACAAGGAAGATAGCTCCGACAAGGAAGAGAGCTCCGACAAGGAAGAGAGCTCCGACAAGGAAGAGAGCTCCGACAAGGAAGAGACCTCCGACAAGGAAGAAACCTCCGACAGCGAAGAAGCCTCCGACAGCGAAGATTCCTCCGACAAGAAAGAGGCCTCCCACAACGAAGAGGCCTCCAACAAGAAATGGGACTCTGAACTGGATGACGACTCTACAGAAATGGATGACGACTCAGAGATAGGAGAAGCAGATACATATGTGGAAGAGGAGATCGTCAAAAAGAAAGAGATGGAGAAGGATGAAGAGGAAGCCGTAGAGAAGGATGAAGAGGAATCCGTGAAAAAGGATGAAGAGGAAGCCGCGAAGGATGAAAATAAGCCCGAAGAAAACGAAAGTAAAGTAAAGCATGTAAGGAAGCGAAAGATCTCCAATTCTCCCGGCAACGACGACTTCGATGAAGGAAGTGCCCCACCCGAGAAGACTGAAAAGGACGACTTAAAAGCGGAAACACAAAACGCCAGCAAATCTCTCTGTACAAAGCACAATAAAGTCGACTAAGAAAAAGGCACAGATTTATTACATAAAAAGAAAAGATAAAATACACAATTCATGTTTCTAGTCGTCGTTCTACTTCTAGTTCTTGCCCTCGCAATAAATTTTTTTTTATAATATCACCACAAACCTAGAGGCTTATAAAAGAATTAATTTTGAAACAACTGTTTGAAAGTTTCAAAGTTATATAAATGTTATTTTAGCTGTATTTTATATAATTATAAATTTTTTTTGCGACAAAACGACGAATTCCAAGAAGGTTTGCCTAATAAACCATCGGTCTAAAATCATAATAGAGATTTTTAAATAAAATTAATTTTTTACTGCATACAAATTGACCGACTCTATTATACAGGACTGTTTTTTTCAAATTTTTTGCAACCCAAAACAACAAAAGAGCAGTTGTCGAGGCCCTAGGAATGAAAAATGGTTGCTGTTAAATGCAAAAATTATAAAATTAAGTTAAATTGTTTTTAATTTTAACAAAAAGGCATTAAATATATTTTAAATTAATTTTTTTGTACTAAATATATCAATTATGAAAATAACTCATGTTTGTGTACCCGCAAATAGGTGTGAAAAATTAGAGCTCGACACTTCTGTATCTTTTATATAATTTCATGAATAGTACCACTGTTGGAATTCATACTTGACTACTAATATTATCTATTATCCCACTGAATCGCATCAGGTAGAACGGCAGTTATGGTGATTTTATGTTTTCGAAGTAATACAAGTAATTTCTTTAAAGTACTTTTATATATATAGAAATAAGTAACTGGTATCCTTTGGTCGGGTTCTCGACTATAGCCTTTCCCACTTGCTTATTTTCTTTTCATAAATTCAACTTTTTTTAATTCTATTTAAATTTTTATTTATTTCGTTTTTGTTTTTCAATTTACTATACTAATTATTTTTATATTTAATTTAAGTAGATCAACCACTTAAGGGAACCTTAAGAAAGTCTCATTTATTACAGTATATATATGCATCTCGTCTCATTTCGCGATTTATTCCTTCTTTAATTCCAATTCCCATTACTATTCCTATTCGTAGTTCTATTACTATTAACTATTCCCTTTTGCTTTCCCAGCTGGTCAACAGGTTGCTGTCGCCATTGCCGTTTTAATTGGCGCAGGGCGACATCCTCCCAACTACCCCCAATTCTCTAATTTCCCGCCCTTCGTTTCACTGTGTGTGTAAGTATGTGTGTGTATGTGTGTGTGTGTGTGTGTGTGAGTGTGTTTGTGGTGAGGTGTATAAGGGTAGACATAGAGAGGAGGACATTGCTATTTATAGAACTAAACGACTAGCATTGCTGTGCGTGTGTGTGTGTGTGTGTGCAATCACCCCTTCCCGCTTCCCGTACACTGAAAAAAAAGACCAACTTCTAAAATCAAGAACATTCATCTTAAATATTTTGTTCTTAAAATAAGATTATTTTAAGACCAAATTACTAAAACTAAGATTATTAATCTAAAAAATATTAAAATCGTAATATAAGAACAAAAATCTTAAATTGTTAGGAAAGTATAAAAAATAAAGTATAAATCAAACAAATCAATAAATCAATTCAGTTGTGAAGCAGTAGGCGGCGGTTCGAATCCCACTCGTAACAAATTAAAATAACATTCAAAAAATTACTAACACAATATAAAATGTAAATAAAACAATATTTAAAAATAAATATAAAAAATAATTTGTATTTATTTTATTTTTTTATTTCAATTTTAAGAACATTTATTTATAAAATACGAGCTTGGTCTTATTTAAAATGTTCGTAAAATCAAGATGTGCTCTCTTAATTTAAGAATTTTTTGTTCTCGACACATTTTTTAGACCAAAAATCGTAGTTCTGAGACCAAAATCTTGATTTTAGAACAATTTTTTTTATCAGTGTATCCACTATCTAATATCCCGCTATTTCCACACACACCACCCTTCCCCCTTAATCTGTTTGTCATGTGCAAGGTGTCAGCCAGAGGCTGAGAGTGCTGACATCCAAACGGAAAATCATTTCACATGCTGTTGGCAATGGTTTTGGTATCTGCATTGGCTACAGAATTGGTTACCATCACATCATCCCAGTTGGAGCTCAGCTTACAACTGGAAACCACAGAACTTTCACCACAAAACGCAAGTTTGATCACTTCAATGTGTACAACTAACCGGAGCTGTTTGATAATTGTGAATGCAAAGCGTCATTTCCATGGTATTGTATCAACACATGTATGGAAATTAGCTTCATTAGACCCATGTGAATAGGCTGCAAATTGAACCCGAATCCCATTTACCCCATTCATAAGTGAGCGATTACCAATTGACGCAATATGAGGATAACTCTTGAATATTTTGGAAAATGGTTTGAATCGATAAGAGCAAGATTTAAAGAACCCTTTTATATTTTTTTTGCCATTGAAAATTTGAATTGACATATGTCAATTAACAATGTTACATTTTGCAATGAGAAATAAAAGAGGGGTGTTTCAAAATTGTAAGCCAATTGAAAACAAACTAAAAACCCAAACAAAACTGGATAAACATACTCTTAAATTTTTCTCACCCGATATGAAGAAGAACGTACAAGAGATTTTCAATGCATATTTAAATACGAACATTTTATATACGAACATATTTACGTCAGTGGATATATCGATACGTATTAATTGTAATGCGTAGTTATCGATAACATGTTGAGTTATCGATAGGTTTCGGATACTCACGCTGGGAATTGGAGCGCCTTATTATGTTCTCGAGGAATGTGTTCTGCGGCGCAACCAGTCCACGTCGTCCGCCAGGCATTTTGGCTGCCTACTTGCAACGCTGCGTCGCCGTCTTGCGATGACAGTTGGCTGGAACCAAATGGAACTGAAACTGGAACTGTAGCCGGAGCTGGAACTGGAACTGGAACTAGCTAATGCTTTAACTGCTCCTTTAATTGAACAGTTGAGAGGCAATGACGTATGGATGGAGATGACAGTTGAATTTTCTTTAATTTCAGTCCCTCTTTCGTTTCCCTTATCTCTTGCTGTGCCACTCCCACTCTCTGTGACTCCCTTTCTATGTGCTATTGAGCGTTCCTCGGCTCGATCTCTAGGCATTCGTTTAGAGTTGCATCGCTGCGACTTTGACGATGGAGACGACGCTGAACCGCGCTGCATTTTCACTGCGCTGCCCGGCCGCCATTTTGTTAAGAGCTTTAAAATACACACACTCACACACACGCAAACGCAGAAACACACACACACACAGACACACACGGACGCGACGCGACCAAACGACAATTTTAATTCAGGATTTCTTGCCACGGCTTCAGTTGTTCTTGTTGTTTGTTATAGTTGTTGTCGTTGTTGTTGTTGACCACTTGACCACTTCACACAGTCTTATCGGTTGCATATGGCACTGCAAAGACAAAGAGAAAGAGAGATAGAGAGAGTGTAAATAGTTCAAATATATGTTTATATAATACGGAAGCTAGAAGTGCTTAACTATTAGAATTAAGAAAGCTTTTAATTTAATTTTATATACTTTTAGTTTTAGTGGAAATGTGTCTAAAGCTTGTTTTAAAAATGGTTTGATAGATATTTTGTATAATATAAATTTTTGTAAATTGATATATTTTGAGTGCTTAGTTCCAACTCTTGGAACTTTTGCTCATGGCTCTCAATAAAGTAATTACTTCTCCCAGCAGCCTGTAATTATTTCTATACCTTTCCCTCCTCTATTATTTCCCCCATTTTCAGACTGTAAAATGCATTTTGCACTTCAATCGTTGTCAATTTGTCGCTTCATCTGCATAAATTATGAATGCAATTTATGTAATCAAATCCCCTGTCATTGCCCTTCCTCCCCCGCAGTTCCGCTTTGTCTATTTCCAATGAATTGTGTGTGCATTTATGCAGAAATTGTGCAAAATATGCGCAAGTTTTGCAATTAATTATGAAAACATCAGAGCGAACATGGCGTATACGCAATGTATTTCCAATGAATTTGCAATATACGAGTATTCATGTGAATATGTGATTTCGTTGTGGCTTTAAACCACAACAACAGCGCCAAATTGTGGAGAAATTCGGGCTTAATGTGACCAATTGACGCTATCGACAGGCAACAGGATTTGTTTGTTATATAGCACGCAATAATCGCCTATTGCCTATGACACATCCTCCACACTCTGTGATATTGCATGCAATGTGCCTTAAAATATAACTATATTCAAAAATATTATAAATGTCATTTTTAAATTTATCGTACCGAAATATATATGTTTTATGACCTGCTAAGCCTATTACAATAGTTAATCCAATTGTTTAATATCGTGATATAAATTTGACAGGTTTTAAAACTCTATATGTCATTTTATGGCGTTTCTGCCCAAGGTCGAGACTAGAAACTGCTAAGTAATCTTATTTCAATAATATATGTAATATAATGGAAATTCCAATAAGGAAAACATTCACAGTATAAAAAAATAACGTAACTCTTTTTAAATTTATTTACAATTATACAAAAATAAATATTTCAATTTCATTGCTCAAATTAATTTAAATGTACATAAATGGTGATTATTTCTGTTTAGCTAAATTGGAGATGATTTTAAAATTAAATTATTTTTAAGACTTACGTAAAATATGAAAAAGTGAAAAAGTAGTAAAATGTATTTTCTTAATAACATTTTTTTTCAATTATGATTTTTAAAATTATTTTTAATCACAAGTTTTTTAGTTTTGTATGTCTTGTCATGAATTTCATAACTTTAAACTCTTTAACTCAAATACCTCAAAAAGTCTCTTAAAAAGAGTGCTATGTGACTTAAAATATCAGAAAATAATATTCTTAAAGTTATATTATAAATAATATTGTTGCATTTAAACTTAAGTCATCCTCAATTGCACTTGACTTTTGAGGGAACTTTCCTAGAAACAAATTTGAATGAGGTACCTTTAAGCTGGAAAAGCAGAATCAACTTCAAGCAGATGCAGCTAAATCTCTTTTAAGTATGTTAATTGCATAGAGACAAGAGAAGACTTCTCAAGTCTCATGCCACAATTTCAACCTCAGCCCCAGCCTCAGCCTCAACTTCAACATCATCCAGGTAGAAATATAAACCTAACGCTCTTACCATCTGTTTTCCACCTACGCTTGTTGTTTTAACTTATGATAATGATGCAGATGCTGTTGTTGTTCAGCTCAGTAATCTTTAATTTCATTAAAATTCAAGCTACAGCCAGCGACAGGTCCTTTTGTGCCTGGATTGTGGGATATTTGTTGCTGTTGCTGTTGTTGTTGTAGCTCGTAGTTAGTGCCTTATTAGCAGGATACGCGCACTTCAGCCAAAAACGCTCTTAGGCATTCATGAATTTTCCGACGTTAGTGCGTTGGCAACGCGAATTGCCAGCGCCAGAGAAATGGGGAGATTTTATGAAAATGCGGAAAATATATATGTATATGTACAATGTACATTGGGGTTCATCGATTTTTTTTATGACAAAAAATGGTAAAACAAATTCGTATTCTACGGTCAATCCTAAGATGTTTTCACCAAGAAACCATAGTACAAAAATCAATTCCTAGACCCCGCTTTTTGAGTTGAAAAATTTTGTGTGTTTAGTCCTTTTATGAAAGAAAATTATGTTTGAGGAACAAGTGAACATTTGATTTTATGAAATTTGGGAAGTCTTGGTCCTAACAAGAGTTTTGATACCAGTATTATAAACAACAGATATGCTAATAAAAACATGCTCAAGATTAAATCAATAAATAAAAACTTAAAAAAGCGAGGATTCGAAATTGATTTTTGTACTATGGTTTCTTAGTGAAAACATCTAAGAATTGACCGTAGACTAAGAATTTGGGTTACCATTTTTTTAATTTTTTTGGGCTCATACAGAACGATGCACCCCAATGTACATATAGCATATATAAAGAGCGTGAGAGCGAGTTGAAAGTGGATGTTACGTTGGCTGAAACTAAACTAAACTAAAACTGACCGAGGCAACTAGCTGACCCAGTTTATAAAAGTTTGCAATAGTGCAACTTAATCGGCAGACATCACGCCAAGATTTGGCTTATTATGATTATGAGTCTTAATTAAGGATAAACAGGACTGCGGGCCATACACGTATAACAAAAACTTCAACAGCTCAACTCTGACGTCAGAGCTAAAAGCAAAGCATATTAATTTTTTTAATTTTTTTTTTTGCCTTCCAACTTGTGCTTCTCTTCCCCTCTTGTCGTCTTTTGGTCGTCAATATTTCAAGAAGGAAAGGATAACTGAAAAGGATCTACATTCTGGTATGTCACCTGCACATGCATTTTAAATGGAACACCACAAAACTGTCCCCATTACCCCAAGCCCAACTCCCAGTGGACATAAAACTGTCACAGAGTAAAAGAGAGAGTGCGAGAGAGAGAGAGTGAGAGGGAGAGCTTGATGCTGTGAAGTGTAGAGAAGAGAAGAGAAGAGTTAAGCCAAAAGGGGTTAAGGGGTTGTATCAACCACAGCTACTACTTTGGCTCTCTCCTGCTGGCGTTGACGTCGTTTGGCGACCGACGAATGACCGACCGCATCCCCCCTCCCCTTTCCACCCCACTCTTTGTACCCTCTCCACCACTTTTGATGTTGATGATGTCCGCTTGTCGAAGGCGACAGTCACCACGCGTCAACGTTTGGCTTTCAGTCTCACCTTGCCCCACTTGCCACTTGCCACAGCCAAGCCTACCTCCCTCCCAACCTCCACAGCGAACAGCTTTTGTCAGCCTGAATGGGTTGGTCATACATTTTAATTTGTTACTGCGATAAGCCACTGCCTCAGTCGCTGTCGTTCTCCCTGCCCCATGTTGCATGCTCCATGCTCGACTGCCTCCTTCTTTTTTTTGCGAGCTGCCTCGTTTCTTTTCTGTTTCTTTTTTTTCGTATTTTATGGCTCACTTAAAGTACGTCATAAAAATTAACACGAGTGGCAAGGCCAAGTGGCCAAATGGACTACAAATTGCTCTTGCACAGCGTCGCCATCCAATTTTCAGGTGAGAATGTCAATGATTTTGCGTTTATTACAGAAAAATTCTTTACGCTTCATCGTTTATTACGGCTCTTCTCGATCAATTGCATTTTGAACGCTAAGTTTAATGCAGCGACTGCTTGAAAATTGACTCTTAATCAGTATGGGAAAGGTACGTATCCCATTTTTCTTAAGAGCACGGTCTTATGCACTGAAAAACTAGTCTCTTTTAATATTGGTGAAGCTGTCTTAAATCTACACAATATATTTTAATAATTATTTCAATAGTACTCAGTCAGTTACTTCAATCCTTTTTTATATTTTAAAATTAAAGTATGATTATGTCCAGTTTTAATCAATATCTTCTATTAAGAAAGGATTTTTTTCAAAAGAAAGTCTTTTTGACTCTCATCTCAGTATGTTTGCTTCTCTTAAAAAAAACTGCCTTACACCCTTTTCAATGCCTTCCCTTGAGGAAATTTCCCAAACTACTCAATTTTTCCAATTTCCAAGCTGCCTGAATTTCTTCACTGATAATTTCCCACACTTTTTAATAAAACTTTCAAAGGTCAGTTAAGTTGTTAAGTATTTTTTGTTGCTTTTAACTGACAGGGTCAACTAGGTAACCTGGTTATTTGTAGCTTGAGTCAATGTTAGCGATCAGTTGCCACATTTCCCCAATGTAACCAACTGAAGCGACATCTAAAAAGTTCATCGTGTTGCTGTAAATGCTTTTGGCCTGCTTTTCATATCGTGCAAACATTTAATTTCCGTTGGATTTCAAATATTAATAGAGCTCTGGCATTATTTATGAGACGGTGTCATCAAGTAAATGAAGCAGGCAACAGGCAGCTCCCTCTGACTCTCTCTCTCTCTCCCTCTCTCTCTCCCTTCCACCCTCTCCTGCTAAGAGTATCTTGGCAACTTGGTTCTATCTGCAACTTTGACTGTCTCAGTTCACATTTTTGGCTATTTTAACGTTGCGAGCTAGTTAAAAATTTATAAACCTTTCCCGGTTGCCTTTTTGCTAGTTTTTCTTGCTTCTTCTTTAAAGTCGTATCATATATTTAAGTGATTCTGGGAAAGTTGAATTGGTTTTTCCTTTTTAGCTAGAAATTTTTGCCAAATGCTGGCAAATCTCATTAAACGAGTATCATTATTTCTCGATATGAGCTCAACATTGAATTGGAATTGTGTTAACCTTTTCCCTCTTCTTGCCTCTACTCTGTTCTTCTCGTATCTGAAATTTCAGCTGATGTACTTTCTGAGAAATGCAGCTTGGTCTTTGCTTCTGTCTACTCTCAGCTAATGAACACTGCACTTGCACTGTGGTAAAATATTTGCCTTTTTTTGCCTAAACTCTAAAAACAAAGCTAGAGATTCGTTAATAAAACATGTTTTTTAATTTAATTTTTTTTATTATTACCTCCCCATCCGACTCTGAAAAAAGTTCAATTGTTCATAATTTTGTTAATTAACTCTGAATATAACTGAGTCTATATCTTGTTGTACATAAAAGAGATATTTTACAGGACATGAATGCATTTGTTACACATTGGACAATTCCACAATAAGACACACAAATACCAAATATTTCTATTAAAAATTAAATATCTTGGTTAACTTTTCCATATTTAAACATTGCTTACAATGTTTACACAATTTTAAGAAATTTCGTTTTTTTTTTGTAATTCTCCGAGTAATTCTCAATTAGCTGACTTAAATCGAGCTTTTAATATTAAGGTTTATAAATATATTTTTTATATTATGTTAAGAATTAAGATTTACTGAAGCATTTATTCCAAAATAACGGACTTTTTTCCCATAGTGCTTTAATCACATCCCCTGCTGATGTCCATCCCTGTTGTAGTTTAGTAATTGACCTGATTGCTTTGATGATTATCTTTGACTATCAAACTGACCAACCTAGAGCTCTTTCATTAGCCGAATAGAAAGCCAACTGTCCGGGTTGCCTTAGTCCCATCAATGTTTGTTTTTTATGGCATTTAATTAAATGTGTTGTGTAAAAATTGTTGCAACGCGTTGCAAATCTCTACAGTTGCATGTGCAACAAGCCGCAACAATAACATATATAAATGTGTACACACATATATAGATATTAATTTCAGTTTATCTACCTTCTGTTCATACTCTTGATTTAAAGAGAGTCTCTGTGTTTATTTTCCTTTTTTAAAGAATTTTTGCGCTAACTAAAGCTGCACAATCAACAATTGTTGTTGTTGTTGCTATTGTTGTTGCTGTTGTTGTTGTTGTTGTTGTTGTTGTGACATAGCTAATAGCATGGGTTAAACAAATACAAATGGAAATACAAATACAAACACACGTACTACATAATATGTTTTGCTTATTTGCTTTGGCTTTGCCCCCCTTTGCCCCCCTTTGACCCCCTTTACCCACATTGTGCTCTCTATCTCATGCCACATGCCACATACACAATTGTTGCAACAATTACACAAACACAAACACGAGCTCACCAAAACAAAGACCTCACCATGACAATGCTTGGGTGGGCGTGGCAAAACGCCTAGTAGTATGTACGGTTAAAAGATGAAGGAGGTGGGGCATATATGTAGGAGGCTGGACGAAGAACGTATGTAGAAGAGACCAGCATCCGAGTAGGAGAATCATTGCATTCCTCTACTTGGCATTCATATCAATATCAGTCTGTCTGTTCAACTGATTTTGTCTGCTTCAATCGAATTCGAATATCTTTGTAGAGAAATCAAATTTAGGATGCCAAAAAAGGAAACAAATACTTAAAGTAAGCAACAATTTTGTTCAGAAATATTAGAAGAAAATTGTTTTGATTTTGCCAGCACTGTTTAAAATTTCATTTCAAATAGTACCTAATGTAACATACATATTTAGTTTTGATTAACTTTTTTAAAAGTACCGATAGGAATTTATGTTATCCTAAAATTGAAAAATATTTAAGGTTTACAAAAGGACATACAAAACTTAGATACAATTGTTTGTAAATGATTCTAAGGCAAACTTTTATTTTTTTGTTGATTTCTTTTTTAAAGTATTTTGATTTAGTAATTAAATTTGTAATTATTTTAATTATTTTTTACATGTTCCTAGCTTTGCTTTTCTATTCTTTCCACATATTGCAAATTTTTAAAAATTTCGTAAAATTGCTTTGTTTCGAGTCGTAGTCCTAGATCAACATAAAACATCGTTTTAAAGATATTAATTTCAAAAAAATGGACTGTATCTCGTTTTTCTGCCCGAATCAAAGTACGGTCATCCTGGGCCCAGAAATGGGTTCTAATTTATTGACATTTTCCTGGCGTTGCCAAGAAAAAATAAATAAATATATAGTACATACATATAGAGCTTTTAGTCTATGTATGCTCATAACTATCTACTTGCATATGCTTAACCTTGATTATGCCAAGTCAATAGACGTTGGCAGTTGCTAGTTGGCAGGGACTGTGCCTTGGGCCTTTTGCTGGAGCTGCCGGTAGCAACAGAGGTATATGTGGGGGCCTCTGCGTGCCGGGCGCGCCTTGGGCTTTCATCAAAGTAGGCCAGACATTTGATTAATCAGAAACAAAGAGTGCAAACGAATTTGCGTCACAGCGAAGCTAATACACCCTAAAATAGTTGACCCTACACTCGGAAAAAATATGTTATCCTAAAATTAGGTACTACCGTTCTTGAATTTATTCTGACTGCCTATTCCAATGGCAACTGTCTGAAATAGTAGTTCGATTTTAATCAAACTTAGTAAGAATATATAAGACCGTGGCAAATATATAATACGTGAGTCTCGTACATTTTGGGATATTTGTTTTTCGCTGTCGCACCTTAGAATTCTGAACTGGTTCTATTTAAGCTATCGCTGGTAAACCTGGTAGCACCTATTCCGTAATGTCGCTTGCCTACAAAATACACCATTTTTGAATGGTATTTAATTTTGGTATTTTGCTTAATTTTAGTATACGTACTAGTGTATGTTTTAAGATTACAATTAATTAATTATGACAATGTTTTATACTAGATTTGGATTTAGTTAAAGATTTTTATGTATTCAATTTTTACAGACTTGAATTAAACCCAAAACGTACTTATAGTAAAGTACTCTCAAAATACTATTCGATGATCCCACTCAATTACCATATTTATATCCAGAGTTGGAAGGGAACTATTAATCATGAAAGTATAATCTTGAAGTAAGTAGAAATTTGTAGAACACCTCTGTATAATGACATAGAAATCTCAAGATAATCATCTTCCACTTTATCGTAGAATGGAAGCTATTTAAGAGGAAGATAATATAGAATACCTGAATGATATGAAGATGGATATTCTTTCGGGAAGAATGACATTTCTTTTTTTTCGGAAAACATACTAAACTCTTTAGGAGGACACCGGAAAATATTTTGTACTAAAGAAGAGCACTTAAAAACACTTAATTCGAAAAGCCATTTTATTAATGAAAGCTCCTTGGAAACTGTTTGGAAAACGATTTTTAGACTCACCTAAAATGTCAACATCTTTATCAACTCACTGTTTCTTTACTTTTATTGATATTTATTAATTTGTAGTAATGAAGAACCCAAATACTGCAAATGGATTTATTGAATTCGAGCCATCAAGGCACTTAAGGATGTGCGTTTAAGCCACATTCCTTGTGTGTGGAGCTTTGATCACGCACCGTGGAATCAATCACATGGTCATTCAGTTCATGCCGCAACGATTTCTATGAACGACTCATAAATCAATCAATCTATTTCGATAAAGAAACGAATGCATTCAATGGCAACGCGAACTGAGGCTGACCATTTCAGCATTCACAAATTCGCACATTGCCACATTATTCGTTAGCGGAGAGAGCGGCGAGAGGAGAGTGGCAGAAGGGGAAGGAGGTTTGGGCTGGGCACGTGATTTGACTTGATTTGATTTGATTTTATTGTTGCGGCGGCTTATCAGCTTTTGGGGGCCAGTTCGCTTCGTTGCACGCGTTGCCAATTCGATTCAAATGGGATGCGACTTGGCGTTTTCTTATCGATTCGGTTTTTGGCCTAGTACCTCTACCCCTACCCCTACCCCTATACCAACCCCTCTCTCTACCCTGCACCCCCTTCCATCGGTTTCTTCCTATCCTATTAGAACTGTAGGCCAAAACGTGCAGAGCAATAAAATAAACACATGGTGGGACAGCAGACACATACACTTGTGCACACTCACACACACACAGATATGCACCTGGGCAAGTCTACTCCTCCCCCGCACTCACTCCATCCCCTTGCTTTCGGTCGTTCAACACGCAAGGTCAGTGCGGCACACGTAAGTATGCAACACATAATTTTCTCTTGAGTTTCTTTCGTTTCGTTTCGTTTCTTTCGCGGAATTGCAAAACGTCGTTTCGTTTCACTGTCTAAGCCAAGAGCCGCTACCTCTTCCTCTCCACCTCTCCCCCTCTCCTTCCCCTTCCCCTCATTTTCCGCTGTGTGTTGCCATTGACATGGCATTCTTTTTTTTTTGTTTTTCTGTTGCATGCAACTTCTTTGCATTGGACCAACGACATATTCCGTATCCTTGAGCCGTTTGCTTGCCATGCCACGCCCACACTTGACGCCCCAGTTTAAGTCTAAAAATAGCAGCACAGCAGCCCAAAAAGACACCTTCCACTCTCCCTCCCCCTCCTCCTCCACCTCCCCGTCCTCCCTCTCCATGTGCCCTTTTTATTACAGCCAAGCGTATCTGAGTCAAGTCGACGTCCATTTCGATTTCCCGGCGTTTGAAGTTCTAACGGCATTTTTGTGACTCAACTCAGTCAACACGATAGCCCACAAATGCCACGCCCCCCTCGACGCCTGGACGCCTCAACCAAATCCCAAATCGAAAATCGAAAGTGTGCCAAGAGAAGACAAGAGGAAAAGGCAAAAGGCAAATGGCAACAAAAGGAAATTGTGTCATAAAAACTTTTTCGATTGCGCGACGCGACGCAAAAAGCAAAAAAAAAAACAACAAATAAAAATCTATCGCATATCAAAAAAAAAAAAAAAAGAAGAAAAATAGGGAAAACTGAGAAAACAGAGAAAAAAGTTGGACAGAACTTTAGCACATTGTCTTCAAACTAAAGCAGAAGCTGACAGAAAGGAGAATAGAAAGAAAGGGAAGAGACTCTTCCCATTTCCATTTTCACATCGACTTCGTCTTCGACTGGGCAATTTGTTCTTTGTTTTATTTGAGCTGCCTGCTGTTGGCTGCCATATTTACTTGTCATGTGGCTAAAAGCAAAAGCTCACGCCAAAAAATATTGACATAGTAAGAAAACGCACACACACAGACACACACACACACACATACACATATGCAACAAAACAAACAATAGGCCAAAACACAGCCAAGAAACACGACAAATCGGGCCAAAAAACAACAAAAAACAGAAGTAGGAAAGGCTACAGTGGAACGAACCTGACTGTTAGAGACCCTGTACCTATTTTGTGTAAAAAAAATTTTGGATTCACAAAACTCGGCTGCAAAATTACAACAAAACTTAAAATTGTTTGTATATATTTTATAGTACTTAGACAGTAAATAAAATATGTGATATTGTTAACAGAACTTTATTTACTTATTTATTTAACAACATATAATTGCAGTCAACTATATAAAATTAATAATTTAACCCGAATAGCCCTGGCGTTACCATTGGTAACAAGCAATAGGCATTTACTAAAAAAATTTTTTTAGACAACATATTAATATTAGATTAACTTTTATATGATATTCAAAGAGTAAAGTACTGTCTCTAATTGATAAAAAAAATGACTGAAACAATCTCTTGAAACTAGCTAATCGAAAAATGCGCATTAAGTTGCTCACTATATTCAGCAGTAAACAAATTCGGAATAAAAAAACACTTTTCTCGGTAAATTTACGCTTTTCTTATTCTTGTTACCAAATGGTAACGCTAGTACCGACAGGGTACTGGTTTTTTCCATGCATTTTATTAGCATTTCGGTTTTGTTTTGTTCATAAAATATGATTGTTCCTATAGCAGCTATATGATAAAGTAAACCGATTCGAACCAAATTTGGTCACGATGTACAGAACCAACTTACATGCATAATCTGTGAGTTTGGTTGAGATATCTTAGAAAACAAAAACGTTTTTCATACTAAAGGTGTATTTGACCCCGATTGCTCCTATGACAGCTATATGATATAGTGCGACGATTTTGATCAGATATACCAAGGAGGATACTCCCTGTTGGATAAAGCTTTGTTCATTAGACATTTTCTCAAATATTTGTATTTTTTAGTATTAAAAACACCAGTACCCTGTTGGTACTAGCGTTACCATATGATAACAGCCGAAAATGTGGCAATTATTATTATCTATTATCCTGACAAGGACGAACAAAAATAATGTTTTTTTTCGGATTTAGCGACCTCAAATTTATCAGTCCTGAAAGTTTCATAAAGAAACTCGAAAAAAAGTTTCTCAGGCCTATTCGGGTTAAGGAACATATTTGTTTTTTGTATTTTTAGAAATCGTTCAACCTAATTTAGATCATAATTTCCTTTTTTTAACTTGTTTTAAGAACCATCATTACATATGATAAAATAATAATAAATGGAAACAAAAAAAAAATTACGTTTTTATTTTTCATCTTCGACAAATCTCATAAGCTCTTTGCACATTTTAGATACAGAGTCTTAAAAATAGCAACGCCAAAAAGGACCCCGCCCCCCCGACCACCCATCACCTCCCACTTAACGTGCCAACACACACACACATGCTGAGAGAGCTGAAGAACAACAACAACAAAGAATGTAATAGTTTTACAACGACAGCCGAAAAGTATGCTCCGATTTTTTTCTCTTTTATTTTTTGTCAGACGACAGCGTGGCGTCTACAGTTTTACAGTCACTGAGCGAGCAAGCATTGCTTAAATTTTATTTATTTTTTAATTATACTCAAAGCAAAAATGCGTTTACTGCTTGCTGAGTCTGTTAAAAGCTTCCCTTCACTCCTCCTTTCCAACCACTCTGTCCCTTTCTCTCGCTCGCTCGCTCGCTCACTTCCCCGTCTGTGCGACAACAACAAGAACAACAACAACATAAAAGTCATAAATTAATGCGTAGCGTGTTGTTGGCTATTAAAAGCAATGAGCAAGCGAGCGCATGTGAGCGTACAAGCTGCTTAGGAAAACACACACACACACACATATATATACACACACACCATGCGCATTTACATAAAAACAACATCAAGCAAAAAAGAGCAAGAGGCAAAGAGCACTGAAAAAGCAGAAAGAAAGAAAGCAGTCGAACAAAATTTACATATTGCGCACGTGCTTGACCGAGCGCCGAAAAGTATGCTACGAAAAGTAGGCGACAAGAAGGCGCAGCGCTTCTCAAACTGTGTGACGCTACAGTTTAATGGCTTCGATCTTTACATACATATTCGTACATATTCCACTAAAACACTATGGACAATTTTCACATCCTTCTGGCCTTAAAAAAACAAATTCTAAACTAAGCTATATTTTCTTGCTCATTCTTTCTTAACATTCTGAAAAAAAATTCTAAAATTTACCTCCAGTATCATAACAATCAGGATTGCCACAAAAAGCAAAACCAACCGAAAATCTCCCAAAACTCCATACAATTTTTGGGATTTTTTCGGTTGGTTACGCTTTCTGTGGCATTCTTGAATATGTCAATATTAAAGCTGTTGTATGAAATACTTTTTTGTTTTTTAATGTATTCAAACACAACTCAATATGTTAGAATAATTTTCGCTCCTGAATTAACATATTTTACCCCTATTATTTTATGACAACACATATTCGTACATAGAAAAAAAATCCGGCATTGCGGAATAAAATCACTTCAAAAGTACGCTTATTCCGAAAAATAAAAATAAATATTTTGATTTTCAGGATTACGTAGGATTTTCTTTTAGTTCGATTCAGGGACTAGAATCATTATCGAATGTTAACTTCTTTTCTATACCAAATTCGTTAAACCGAAATTATTTAAACTAATATAACCGATTCGTAACCGACTAAATTATAAAATGATTAAATATTATCAGAGCTTCACAAATTAGTTTAGAGCAAGGCTGCAAACCGGTTTTTTACCGAACCTCGCTGAACCGGTTCGCTTCAGGTTTTTAAGCAATCCGAACCGGATCATGAACCGAATCTTTGATATTATATACTTCATGAACCCCAAAATGAACCGAACCAAATTCTTAAATAAAAGGTTTGGTTTGAAAAAAAAAAAAAATTACATACTTTTTATTACACCGTAATATCGACAGCTTAATATTAGCGAAAGTACTTCAACTCGCAATCTACCGAGTTTATTATATCGATATTCATGAAAAAATCGACAGAACACTGAAGTTCGTGCTCATCGTAGTTCATTTGCAAATCTAAATGATCTACATTCGAAACTTTTCTTGAAATTTAGTGTTTATCGAGAAGTGAAATGAACTTAAACGCGGAAAAAAACAAGTTCACTTACATAAATCACTTAAACATAATAATAATAAAATAATAAGTTTATAAAATTAGATTTTTTTTTAAATTTACTTTCTTATAAAAATTACGAAAAATTTTATACAATAAAAATGTTTTTTTTTGCATAAAATTGAACCAAGGTTCGAACCTACCCTTGAGATTATGAGGTATATAAACCGGTTTGTGAACCGAACCTAAATCTTGCACTATGGTTCGAACCATCGAACCCAATCTTTTCAAAAATTTTGATCGTTTGCAGCCTTGGCCTTGAGTTCGACAATTTTTCAAAATCACATTATTTTATACTAATTTCCAACAGTTATATTAACATTTTTGGTAGGCATTAAACAAATTTTGAAAAAGTGAAAATTAAAAAAATTTAAATTTGGTTATCTACATACTTGTGGAATATGTATTAATGCCAGAATGTGAGAAATTTGACCATAGTGCCAAGGGAGCAATAAAATAAACTCTGCTTTGGCAATAGAAAAAGAAAGAGAGAGAGAGCGAGAGAGAGAGGGAAATAAAGTGCGAACGAGACAGACTGTGTTAATAAACTTGTTTTGATACAACAGCCTCAATGGATATCTTTAGCTCAAGCACTTGACACAAGGTCAACGAGGACAAGGACAGGACATGCCGCAACGTAAACGGAGGTCAGCAGGTGGTAATATGTATTTCCCCCTCGGCCCTCGCCACCCCGCGCTCTTTAAGCCACATCATAAGCTCATTGACAAATGTTATTGTAGTTGCAGCGAATTGCATGCCATAAAAGGGGGCAGCAACAAAAGAAGCAGAAGGAGAAGGAGCAGCAGGGAAAAGAGGAGCGGGCAGGATTTAGGGAGTAAGTATCAACGCTGCTTGTGGCGAAAGCAATAAAACCGTTAAAGTATATTCTGGAAGCAGGAAACGCAGTCGTCGCAGTCGGTTAACGTTGACGGAAACGGAAGGCACATGGCCTTCCTTACCAATCTGACCAGCGGATATACGGATAGACGAACAATGCAGGCCGGCAGAAAAGGAAAAGTACCTTTTGGTGGAAATTGATTATTTTGTGTTTGACACAACGCCACGTGACAATTTTGTGGCCTAAAAACTGTTTGCTTTCGCCCACAAAACGTCAATTAACATGAAGTTACTATTTTTTTTTATTTTTTCAAATATAATTGCATTTTAACTTTAAGGGCAATTTACACTGAAAGCGAAACGACCATGGAATGAAAAACTCTATTTACAAAAAACATCGAAACATTTTTAAGCTGTTTTTTTATATGGAGTTTTTCATTCCGCGGTCGATTTGCTTCAAGTGTAACTTGCCCTTTAACCAGCTTAAAGAATTCAATTCGCTTTGAATTGACGAAAGTTTTAAGCCATTTGTTGTTTTACAAATTTTTCAGGCTACACTTGAAATTACAATTCTCCAAAGGAAATAAAGACACTTACAAAATTTTTGCTTCCTTTTAGGTTACTCCTTTTAAGGACCATATACTAACTTGACTTTGAATTGGGTGAATTGCTTTTGTTCCGCATTCCGAGTTCAAATGATCTATTTGAATTTATTTTTAGAAAGCCGAAGGAAGAAAGACTGATAGAAAATTCTCTGTTGCAAATAAAAAATCATTAAAAAAAAAATCGTAGCTTTGATTTTGAAATATGTAGAAAAAGTAACAAGTGTAGAGACAGTTGTTGTTTAGAATTCGCAACTGGTACACAACACATTGCTGTGGCAGTGTGGTAAATGTGACAGCTGCCTTGTTTCACATTTGTTATTTCAAATTCGTTTTTCTCGTGACTTACACCTGTGTTAAGCCCGGAACTCGATTTCGGGCCAACATTCGCCCAGTCATCCTAAATGAGTGCACAAAATCAGCCAGTGCCTCTCAAACTCTTTTCCTGAAGTCTTGAAAATAAAATAAACTAATAGTAACTGATTGGGTTTGGCTTTTGATAGTCAGCTTCTCTAGATTCGCATTGGCTTTTGATTATGCAACAAATAAACAGGGAGACAGAGAGAGAGATAGATTCAATGGGAGATACTTTACGAGAGAGGAAGAGAGATAAAGAGTGAGGCTTATTCAGTCAAGCAATAAGCGTGGCCTACACTTCATTAGGCACAACGACTGTCGCTCACTCACACACACACACACATGCACTCAAATCGCATTTACGATTTGTCATATTAAATATGCAAAAAGCAGCCAAAAAAAAAAACAGATTTTCGTGCTGCAAATTGTCGCCTGAAAGCAGGCAACGAAATATAAATAAAAATACACAAAAATTTAATTTTACAAAAATTTGTATCAAACAAATTTTTTTGCAAGCGTGAAAAAACAACAATAACAAAAATAACAACATGCTGTTGCTGTCACAAATGTTCATTTTATTTATTTAAAATGCTAACAGCAAAGAGCGTCATGCTCACTCCCTCCCTCTTTTCCCTCCCTTTCCTTCCAATTTCCTCACTTTCCAGCCACACTTTCCTCCCATTAAACTGCCTGGCTTTTTGTCTGCTTAGTTATTATTGTTTGTTGTTGTTGTTGTTGTTCTTGTTGTTTTACACCAATAGATTTGCCTGTCATTTTTTTTTACCCATTGTGTTTGTCACACACACACACACATACAAGCGCCCTTTTTGCAATTGCTTTAAATATTTAAGTAGTTCAGTTTGAGTTCCTGTTTTATTATTCTCTCATTTCGCTAACCGCACACACACACATACAGAGAGAGTGTCATGCTTGTTTGTATGTGTCACATTTGCCTTTCACTTTGTCGTTTCAATGGCTGCGACGCCGGCGTCGCTGTCGCTGTCGACGTCTCTGTCAAACTTCTCCCGTTTTTTGCCTGCTGTGCTTTGTTGTTGCTTTTTGTAAGCCTTTTTGACAACTTTAAGCTGTAACTTCAGTTGAAGTCACCGCACAGTCAACTGTGACTCCAAAACTGTAAGTGCTTGACACTTATGCAACCGCAGCAGCGACAGCAGAGACTGCGACTGAGGCAGCGCAGATTTTAGACACTTTTTGTTGCATACTTTTAGGCTGCACTTGAAAAAGACAACGACCAATTGTTGTGGCACTTTTATTTTCTGTTTGCTTTTTTCTACTTTTTGCTGACATAATTACGCTAAAGGAAAGCCTGCAACAAACAAACAAACATCAGTAAACTGACACACATTTTGAGTTGCCAACAACAACAACGAAATAAAAGCACCACAAAGATAAAAAAGTACGATGAGAAGTTGCATTGTGCGAACAACTCTTCAATTACAACAATAACAACGAGAACAACAACAATTACAAGTGTGTTTATGCCGCTCACTCTCGCCCTCGCTCTTTCTCTCGCTTTCTCCCTCGAAAGCCACTACGTTACTCGCACTGCGTAACGTAGACGGCGTTGGCGGCAATCGTCTCTCACCGAAGGAAGTGGCAAAAGAAGCAGCAGCAAAAGACAAACTTCATTACACAATAGCAAGAAGCAAAGGAAGAGTAGGAGTGCGAGGAGTAGTCGAGGAGGGAATCGTGGGGGAATCGTGGGGAAATCGTGCGGGGAGTTAGAGTCAAAATTAAAGTCGAGTGAATTTACCTTTTGTTGCTGTTGCTTTTTTGATTGCTCTTATGTGAATTATAATAATGTATTCCTGTTTTCTTTTCTTTTGCTTTCCTTTATTTATTTGCTTTCTTGCTTTATATTTTTATATGTATTTGTATTTTTGTTTATGTTTTTGTTTTTGTTTTTTCTGCTCTTCTTCGTCCTCTGCTGCTTCAGCTGCTTATTTTGTCACTATTTTGCTTATTTTTTTCAAATTTCTTTTATTTGTTACGCGTTTTTCCGCCTTTCACTGTTTGCACTGCAGTTTTTTTAGAAAAAGAACGAACAAAAAAATCTTACTTAAATATATTATATATATATATATGTATACACTGTAAAAAAAAACGTGCAGTTGTTGTCGAGGGAAATATGCAACAATTGCCGACTTTTGACTTGGAACTTGCAACTTGATTGTCCTTTTTTGGTTCGAACACGCCGCTCTCTATGCCACACTCATTTCCCCATTTTCAGCCATTTCTTCCATTTTTTTTTCTATGCCAACAATACGAAAAAAAAAATACAAAAAAAAAAACGAGCGTAGATGAACCAAGAACTAATGACACAGCACACAGAGAACAATTTTTTTTCTTATTTTTTGGGCAACGCTTTCAGTATGGGAATTTGGAATTTGTAATTTGTAATTCGTTTTGTGAGATTCTTCAGTTGTCGTGTGTTGCGCGCGGTTACGCACCTAAAAGTAGACTACGAACTCGTTACGAACTCTGTCGGCGTCGAGCTCTCTTCTTCTTCTTCCTCTCTCGTCTTCACCCTTCTCGCTAGCACACAGTCGATTGTAACAGCTGTCAGAAAGCTTAAAGCTTAAAGCTTAAAGCTCAAAGCTCAAAGCTCCAAGCTCAAACACAAGTCGTGCTTTATTAGCTGAGCTTTGTTTTTGTCGCATCTCAGAACCGAACAAAAGTCGAGCTTAAACTTTGTGTTGCAAGAAACTCTAAGTCCTTGCAGCGCCATCTGCTGCTTTTTTTCAGGCAGGCAGGGTAACTGTAAAACCACCCTTGCCCACGCAGCACTTAAATTACTAGAACAAACCGATTACCGATAACCGATAACCGATTCACGCATGTGCGTTTGTTTGTGTAACAAAAAACCTGTAGCCATTATTTACATATGTATGTACATGTACAGAATATAAATACAACGCAATTCAATGTCAAGTGATTAAAGTTCAAATTAAATTTCAGTACAAAATAATATTATAATTAATTGAAAATTAATTACTAATTAAGTAAATCATATATTGCTAGTGACAACTGTAAGGCAACAAGTTAAAAGTAAAAGCGTCAATATAAACAATGTTTTGTTAAACATCATTTGACAACAACAGATTCAACATTCCCATAGCCAACAACAACAACAACAACAACAGCAACTGTAAAATATAATCAAAATCAAAACAAACAAGAACAACAACAACAGAAAAGCGAGTTAAACTGGTTTGTTCATATTACTAGTATTTAGTTTTGTGCTGCGACAGCGACTGCGACTTACGACTGCAGCAGCGACAGCGACTGCGACGAATTGAAAACAGAGACACTAACAATTTTAGCGACGCACACTGGGGCAGGCGGCCGATATGCGTGGCAAAAATCATTTTTTTGACGAAAGCGTTTGTAAAAAGTAATAAAAGCATTCGATAGAGAAATATCCAGAGATTACAAATCCAAAAGATTTTTGAAATCAGTTAAAAATTGTGGGCGTGACAGCCTCTCAAAGTTGACCCTTATTTCAGTGCGCGCACAAATGTGGATTTTTTCCTAAAATGCAAACTTTAAAACTGATTTGATGACAAGTTATATGACCGATCTTTATGTTTTGGTTTCATCTGAAAAGTACATTCATTTTAATTAAATGCCGTAGAATTTTGTTTCTTCACTTGTTGACCTTTCATTCCAGCGATGTTTAAAAAAAGCACTAAAATTAGGCTATTTTTTGACTTTGATGGAATAGAAAAAAATTGGACTCCGAAGGACTCGATCCCACTACCACAGGAGTCTTCGTTAATCAATTCTCTAACGAAGTAACCCCGGTCTTTCATGCGTCCAGCTGCGTCTGGGAGAGTTATAGGACGAAAACTGATGCAACCTCACAATAAAATGGTGTTAGAAGAGGAAGAGCGCAGTACAATTTCATACGTTTTCGTTATGAGGCATCATACAAGATTTATCAAAAAAACAAAATTTTTTTTTTTTAAATAAACGTAATTAAACTTTTTTTATATTAAACGATGCTGTTTAAAGAATAAAAAGATTGAAATTTATATTTCGAACAAAAATAAATAATTTTTTTTAATTTTACATGTAAAATATGCACTGAAAATATTTTTCAACTTTGACCGAAAGCCCTGAATCAACCATTAGGCCTATTACGCAGTGAAAACACTCATTTTAAAGCTTATAAAGTTTTCTATCAAATGCTTTTTAAATTTTGAAAATATCTTCACCGGTTCAAAAGATATGATTTTTGCAACGCAAAATGAGGATCTGCCCCACTGTGCGACGCTCAGTCCAAAGTTCACAGACAGTGGGAAGGCGCAACAAGAAAGTAAATAAGTGAGTTTTGCTAACTGCAGATGCACGAACGGTGAATGCTCTCCCAACACCAGACGGAGAGCGTGGCACAAAGAGCGTAAGTCTAAATGCAAGAGAGTGGGAGAGCAAAATGAAATGGCAAGCTCAAATTTACAGCTAAATATCGAATTACGAATACAAGAAAGAGCGTCAAAAACTGATATTATTGTTTATGTATGAACTATTACACCAAACAAATTTATTTTTATTTACTTAATTTTATTTGAAAAATCGAAGTCCTAAAATAATTTATAAAATAAAATGGAACGGAAGAATAATTTATGTTTATTTTTATTTTAACTTTATATTAATAATTGGATAAACATTAAAAATAAAATAGTTTGTTTGGCTTAAATTTAAATTTAAATTGGGAACCGGAGCTTATGAAACTAATCCACCAAGCGAACCAAAATCAACCTCTATGGTCCAACCGATCGAACAGATCTTTTATAAAATTTTTGTCACTTACGATAACCATGCATATAGACTTATAACCAATTTCGCATACGTAAGTATGGTATAGCAAATTCTTTGTATATTGTATCTAAAGTGCCAAAGTGCAAAGTACAATAATTTGTTCATTTTATTAGTCACATCAATTTAAAAAAAATGCTATTAATACCAAAACGAACACTCACATTTGAGTCAGTCGGTCAGTCAGGCAGACATACTTATAAATAGCGTATGTCTTATCAAAAATTGCACTGCAATAATTGTTTGCATCAAAGTTGATGATAAAGTCGAACAACCTGACGCATTTCATGTAGGGTTAAATCAGAGAGTAAGAAATTAAAATCTCTCTCTCTCTCTCTTACACTCTCTCACACTCTCTGTCACTAAACTGGCCTTGAGCTACAAATACCCTAAGTCTGTCTGTGTATGTGTGTGTGTGTGTGAGGGTGCTTCTTCTGACATTCAAAACTTTTTGAACAAAGTACTATATAAATGTATTTCCCATTCATTTTTGTACGTTGCCTACGCCTCAAAGTTGAATGCCCTGCGCTTGCCACAGGCTCTAAAGTGAGGTTTGATACCCTTTCCATTCCCACAATCATTTCCATACCCACATCCAATTCCACTTCCATTTCCAGTTCCATTTCTAGTCCGGTTTCGTATTGCTTATTCCAAGGCCTTGAGCCTGTAATCCAAGTTTGACTCGCTGATTAGAGTGATCTACTTATTAGTTCAGATTTAGTTACTTTTTACGCTAATCAACAGTACCCAGTACTTTACCCCCGACTAATAATACTAATTATTATAATAGTACTCACAACAATATCATGATAAGAGCACTCACAATACAAGCCTAGTCATGCTCACAAGGACGGAATATTGTGACGGAATTCACGTCTAGAAGACAATGGAAGGCGATAGCGATAACTGTAGCCTATCAGGGGTTCTTTACACAAATACATATACACATCCAAAGATATACATGCATGTAATTAGTTGTATGTACACTTATCTTGTAAATTTAGAAACATCTTAAATGCAACGAATTTCATTTATGTACGTCTTTTGCAAAAGGGAAAAATAAATATCTACATGCATATGTAGAATAGACAAATAATCTAGACAGCAAGATAGGTAGATAGATATAGTACAACCACTTGTATTCATGTAATACAGGGGGCTGAGATAGATTGTAACTGATCTTTAAAATTAAAAAAAAAATAAATAAATGCTTTTAACTTTTTAATAAACTGCCTTATTTCATTGAAATAAATTTTGTTGTGTAGGTTAATTAATTATAATTGACATTTAATAATACATATGTTATCAACTATCATTGTAAAAAAAATACATTTTCTTAGTTTTTAAAATTTTTTTTTTGTCAGCTGCTCATAGTTTTTAAAACAAGCTAAAAAGATAAATAGCGAAATTCATAGGGCTAAAAATAATTTTAAAAATAATATAAAAAACATGTGAATTTTTTTGTCAAAACAATTTCTTCATTAACTGTAAGTATTTATAATTTTCTCTTACAGAATTTTGAGCGCTGTAACTTAAAGCGAAGATGCTGAGCTTTGCATATGGAAATGCATTTACATATGTATACTAGTATGTATGTATGTATGTTTGTACATATGCATACAAATTAAATTGCATAATTGTTGATTATTTACTTTTACTGTTACAGAGAGGCATAGCGGCGTGGGCAGCAGCAGCGCGCTGCAGCGTCTGCAGCGAAACATACATACATATGTAAGCAGCATGCAGAGAGCGCCACACGGCGAGAGCAAGTGTGAGAGAGCGCACGTGAGAGCAGAGATCTTGTAACAGCAAACACAACAAGAGCTAAACAGCGTGTAGGCGCAAAAGGAATCACAAAACAAAAGTAAAACAAGAGAGACAAAACAACAACGAATGCCAATTGAACGCCAACGCGATCTCACTGTATGTGTGTGTCCGTGTATGTGTGTGTATGCATTGGTGAGTATTATTTTGGTGAGCCGGCGAGCCGGCAACGGCCTCGCTGCGACGCCAACTGGTAGTCGTGCCCCAGCACTTCAAAGCAGCAGACGTGTGTGCAGCAAGCAGCAAGCAGCAAAGCATAAACGAAGTCAACAACAACAACAACTTGAACTCAAACTTAAACTTAAACTCAACTTAACGTAGCTCAAGTCAGGTCAAGTTAAGAGTGTTGCGCCAGCCAAAGAGAGTGTGCAAAGAGAGTGCGTTAAGTAAACAATTTCAGTCAAATAATGTATCCAGTTCACACCGCTGTCCAAATGCTGCGTCTGCGCAGCGCTGCAACCACATTGAATGTTGCTGCAGCTCGTGCCATTTCCACGAACCGCCGACAGCGCAACACGGCGAGCGTTGAACGCGCCCAAAGCATCGGCGATCGCGATAAGTTTCTGCATTATAATGCCGAGGATGGTTATTATAAGACATCCCCATTTGATCCCATTAAGGTGCCCAATGTCCCGTTGCACGAGTACGTCTGGCGCGACTTCAAAAAGTGGGAAAACTCCACGGCTGCGGTAAGTCGAAAAGTCGGAAGGTCGGAAAGTGAAAACAAATGGAAATTAATTCAATTCAAAGATTCAAACTATTAAATGCGGTTCAAGACAAGTGTTTTCTCTTAAATCTAATTTCTAATAGATACTCCAGCTATTTCAATTGGATTTTTAATACAATTCTAAAGTGAATTGTAAGGTGTTTTAAGATAGATTGCAGCTGCAGAAAAAATCTTATAATTACTTCTGTTTGTTTCGAACCAAAATTCGATATATCCTAAGTAAGTTGTAAAGTTTAATTGAAAGTAAGTTTTCTAATTTCTTTCAACTAATATCTTAGAGATATTGTTTTTTTTAATTTGTAATAGTAGTAGAAGTTAAGTAAATTCTGAAGTTCAAATGTAATTAACATTTGATAGATACTCGTATAAGACAATAATACGAGTATCTATCAAATGTTTTCCGAAAGATATTTGTCTTCTTAAATTTTTGAAAATATTTATGCTATTAAAAGGAGAAGTAGCAATTGTAGGGTATTTTATAGATCAATAGAATACTCAATCAAAAATTGCATAGTCTTAAATAAATGTGATTTCAATCGATTCCCTAGAGAAACTTCTCCCTATTTGATTTTCAATTCAGTTTACACAAAAACAAAGTAAAGTGCCGATAGAAGGGTGCGGTAGGGTACCTAGAAGTACCTTAAATAAGTAGTATTCCTACTGATTAGTTTTTTCAATAAGTTAAGCCCTATAACGCAATTCAATACCCTCACTTTACTTTACTCATCCAAAACTTATCAATACAATTTCATTATTCATTGTTTTTTTTGTCAGTTTATTGAACCAGAACCTATGCCAATATATACATAGGTGTGAATCTGCGTGTGTGTGTGTTTATACGTCTACCAATGTTGATTTTTAATTTGGTTTACAGTGCGAATTTGAGTGCGATTTTCGAGTGGGAACGAGTATACTCATAGTGTAGTCACGAGTGGCCCGTGATTCGCAATGACCGTAGAACTTAGGTCTGCAGGTGTACGGATATGTACGCATACAGTATGTCACGTAATTTCATTGACAAAGAAATCAAAATAAACATATTTAATTTTGCAGAAATAAAAAAAAACCTTATCTTGGTTTTATTCCTTTTAGTTATAAAATAAATAATGAGATCCATTCTTTTAATAATAAAAATATATATATTTTTGTTATATATTTTCGTTGGAAAAACAATTAATTGATATACTGTACATGTTTAATTTTATATGGGTCATTTGAGTTTATGGGGGGTATCTGAGTATTGTGGAGGCGTAGAGGGAGATATCGTCTGGCTGATAAGACCACATGATGTGTGAGTTGTGAAATGCGAGTTGCAAAAAATAAAATAACGAGTAAGAAATTCAAGCTTCGAGATAAGAAGTACGAGTATTTACTACTGATACTACAAAACAAGAGGTCTGTCAATATTGCCATTTTCCAATTGGTGCACTTAAGGGGGGCCTACTGTGCGATTGTCGGACAAATTGACAAGTTCAAGTCGATTGGGTTGGCATTAAATTGCCTTACATCTGGCTGATAAGAATGTGAACGGCAATCCAACTGGAAATGCGCTTTAAATGGAAATGCAAACTAGATTCGCCATACATATGCCAATTGAAACACGAGTGCAATCAAAAATTCCAATTGGAATGCCATGCAGCGAGACGGAGAGACAGAGAGTGGGAGAGAACGGGAGCGAGATACGATCTATAAATAGTTGCATGGGATAGCTTTGTCACTTGCACTTGCATAAGCTACAAGTCTTCCCCACCACCCACCACCCACTCTCTCTCCCTCTCTCTCTCGCTATCGTTGTCTCCCTCTTACTTCGTCGAATTTTTCGTATTGTTTACACATTTCACTTTTCGCTCAACAAATCAAAGTGCAAATGTTGTTCATTGAAATTTATTGCCATCACTTGTGTGTGTGCGTGTTTGTGTGCGTGTGTGTGTGTGTGTGTGAGTGTGAGCAGCAAAACAAGTCTACTGTCGAACTACGTGTAAAGTCAGTAATCAGAGGGTCACAAATGCACACATACATACATGCAGAATAGAATCATAAATTAAATGCAATTAAATGCATTGCACGTAGGTGCAAAGTGCAGCTTGCGTCTTGTCGCGCCCCAATTGAATGCCAATTTCCAATAAACACAGTGAAAACAAAAGAGAAACACACACACACAAGTCTCGTATGGTTGGCGGTGGGGGAAGCCAATGGAATCTATTTCCATAGTTGGATTCCAAAGCAATGCACTGATCAAAATGTGCACGCACACTAATGTATGTGTGTATGTATGCCCATACATACATATGTACGTACTTACATTCATACGTACTTAGTTCTCAGCTATCAAGCACACATTTTGCAAAAACTTAAATAATTTCTTGAAACTCGTAAACAACGTATTTTTATCACTTCCAACTCAATAACATTAACTGTATTTATGTTAAAAAAATTAGATCTCTCTATATGTTCTTAATCTCTTATTATTTGTAATGTTGTAATTTAATTCCGCTTTTGACGAGTCTTCTTACTCCTGGCATATGCAAAACTCTCTTTGCTGTGGTTCTCTTAAGCTGTGTTTCGATCCTACGCAGCTCCCTTTTTACATCAATTGAATTCTGCGCGCCCCAGAGCATAAAAATGGTTGCTGTACAGTGTAAGCTGTGTGCTCTCTGCTGGCGTCGCGTGCGCTCCGCTTACGTCAGTTGGAAGCTGCGACTTCCAAATTGTTGGTGTAAACTCACACAAACGAGTCAAAATCATAATTTCTATTTAATTGGCAAATTTGATGTGGACATTAGACATTGAAATACGGATGTACTCGTTTTTATATATGCTAATTATGATTGTTTGGTTTTTGTTTTTTAAAACAAAAACCCGATTGTCGGCTAATTATACATGTACAAACATACAGACATATGTATGTAAATCCATATTTATTATCAGCTTGTTTTCATCTTGCTTTGATTTCCGTGGGCCTGTCCTCAGCATGTAAAGAGAGTGCGCGGCAAGCAGTTGCTCTCTTCAGTTGCCTTGCTCTTTTTTTGGGTAATGAAAAAAGTCAACAAACGACGCGTCGCCCAAAACAAAACAACAACACAAGAGACAAACGCACACTTGAGCACACACAGAGAGAGAGAGAGAGAGAGAGACGCGCACACATACAGCATACATTGGCAGCTCTTAATTTCATACATTTGCAGACTTTGTACTTTGCCCCACTGAACTTTGATCAGTGGCCGCAGTCGCAACTCAAGTGGAACGCAGAGCGCGTCAAATGCACGAAATGATTCCGTTTTTTGCTCGCTTTTATTTTTTATTTTTTGATTTCTTTAATTTTTAAAAAAAGTTGACCATTTTTATGCGCTTGTTTATTTGCCCATTCACAGGTTTGTATGTGTGTGTGTGTGTGTGTGTGTGTGTGTGTGTCGCGTTTTATTTATAATTCGCAATCTAAAATTAATGCCAATTTTTGACTGCGCAAAATAAACCGGGTATCCCCCTCAGCCCCCCGCATTGTCACCCAAACAGTTCTAGCTAAAACTGTTGTGCTTCACGAGTTATTAACTTGCAAAATTTCGTATTAGCCTTTTGCTTTCGGCTTAAATTTCTGCTCGTCGTGACCTTCAACTTGGCCCTGACCAAGGTCACATCCGCTTGCAATCAGTCAAAACTGCGGCTAATGCACTCGACATACCCATTAGTCAGACATTAAACTTTACGATTCGGTGGGATCGTCTTGCGATCCAATTATTGCTCGGATATTCCAGCTTGAATTTCAATATGAAATTTTAGATTTTCACAGAGGGTGTAATACATGCATATATTCTTAGCACCTTGAGCTGAGAGTATGTAAATAATGCTTTGTCTTGTCTGGTCCGGCTGATCGTTAAATGGCGCCGAAGTTTTAGATTTAAATTAAATTTTATTTTATTATTAATTTTATTTTAAGCCAGAATCATCAAAATCTAACGACTTTAACATATAGAAGTGATCTGCATAATATTTAAAGAGAATTAAGACTCGACATTGTATAGATTCTAGTATAGAATATATATTTAGAATGGAATTCTAGGAATATATTATCATGTTCTTAACTCTAATCGATTATAATTGCCAACTCTTTTCTTATTTTTAAATCCACATATATCATTCTTAGCTATCCTTGACAAGAAGTTTGATACATCAGAGAATACCTCATACTTTTAAGGTTAAAAGGAATCGATTACTTTTAGACTTTTTCAGATCTTCTTAGATTATTGAATCCCTTCTCTATATCTCTGGTTGTAAAATATACTTTAATGTTTCCATGCTTCGATAAAAATCTTAATGTGGTATCCCACAAAATCTTTTATATTTTTAAGGTTTTTAGATGTATAGACCGTTTTCCATTTGACTTTCTCTAGTCTGTGTTAATACTCTCAGCTTTTACACTATTTTCTATAATTCCCCATATTTTGTCTCTTTAATCCTTATCTAGGTCTGTGTGGTCACGGATCGTCAATATACATTCGCCCAAATGCGAGATTCGAGTGCCGCCTTTGCAGTTCGCTTGCAGACAAAGTTTAAGCTGGAAAAGCCTGATGTTCTGGCTATTTGTCTGCCCAATATACCAGAGTATCCCATTGCCTGCCTGGGCGGCATTGAGGCTGGACTGGCTGTAACCACAATCAACCCCATCTATACGCCAGGTGAGTGTCAACCCTTTTGTTTTTTGGGATACTTTGCAACCCACAATTTAGTACTTAACAACTTTGATAAGACGCCACAGTTAGCAATAAACGTAAATCTCGTATAATTAACTCTTATCAGGCTCTTAAAAAGCTCTGTAAACTTTACGACCTTGAAGTCAAAAGATCACAGTTAATGATAAGCCTAGACACAAATTTTATAGATCGGGTTCGGCGCAAAATTTTGGACTACGAAAATCATGAAAACCTTTATTGGGAGGCCTAAATAATTTATATAGCTAAGATAAGCTATATTATTCAATATACGAATAAACACGATAGCCCATTTTTATACCCGTTACTTAAAAAATAAGTATGCTTTTGTCACTAGACTTTTACCTCGTGTAGAGGTTTTTTTTGTGTGATATCTGAAGTTTTTTAAATTGCATTAATGCAGGCAGAAAGAAAAATATGTAAATTTATTTGATGAATTTCTTTCATATTTAAAAAAAAACTCGTCAAAAAACAAAACTAAACGGTCTGGTAACACTGGATACTTCAGCAACACAAAACAAAACAAATCTGTCTGGCAACACTGGTTATTTGTGCAACGCAAAGCTGTCAGCAACACTCTCAAGCTCTAGCTGCTACGCCTGCGCCTTGTTGCTGCTGTCCTCTCTTAATACTTATTAAAATATATATATTCAGTAAATAGGCTATATCTTCTGAACCCCTTAGCCAAAAGTTATGTTCCATATACAAAAACAAGCGAAATTTTACGTTATCGTTAGAGCCGTTTTGTCATAAATCGCCAAAATGTAAGATAAAACCTTATTTCACATGTTAAATGTTACCCGAGTACTTTAGATAAAAAGTTTAAAGGTACAAAAAGAAAATATACCATATTAGCTGTATATATTGCTAGTCGCTTTTCGCACTCTTCGTGCTGCTTTCGTCACAAGCGCGAACTGCCGTCCGTAGTGATATATTAATATTATCTATTATCTTACTTGACGACAGCAAGATCGGACAAGTAGAACGACAGTAAAAGCTAACCAAAGGTGTTAACAATTAAGGCAATACAAGCACCTAAAAGTATGCAGTAGTTTTTATTAGGTAGTAACTTTTGTAAAATACCTTAATATATATTGAAGTAAGTAACGGGTATTCTATAGTCGGGTGGTTCGACTATAGCCTTTTTGACTAGTTTATAGTTAAGGTTAGCTAAACATTTTTTATATAAAAGCAGATTGCTCGACTGGTAGATACCCTGTGAAGTAGGTAAGAAGAGCGTATAATGATTTTTTTTTTTTGTGTTTTGATTCCCAACAGATTAGCTGATACAATAAGCTGAAACATAGGAAGTGCGTGACTAAGAATTACCCTGCATTAAGACACAGATAGAGAAAGAGAGGGAGAGAGATACATATTAGATTATATATATTACAGCAATTTCGATAAAGTTTTAGGGAATGTTCGACCGACAGATGCCCTGTACTGAGAACAAAGTGCACTGCAGGGCTTGATAATTAAAAAAAGAGACTATATAAAGGAAATTTGAACATGCGAGTTAGTGGAGAGGAAAGCTATTCTTTGATTGAGAACTTTCCGGGAAGAATATATCAAGGAAGAATCATGCTTTTCAAGGATATTAAATCATAAGACAGTAAACTGTGAAATAAAAAGCAATTGTTTGATAGACAGAATAGAGAAGAGGAATTCCCTGTACAATCGAAGCTAATCGGGTATATTATGACTTGCATTTCAGATGAGATTGCACGCCAGTTGATGTTCAGTGATGCCAAGTTCCTAGTGGGCAGTGCCCAGGGCTATGGAACATTGCGAGAGGCGTGTCAGCTGGCGGGAAAACAGATTCCCATTGCGGTGGTGCGCTGTACGGCAGGTGAATCGTTGCCGGCGGGTGCCATCGACTTCTTTGAGGTGATGAGCACGGAGAATGTGCGCTACGATGAGCTGAGGACTCCCAAAGATGCCACTCCCAATGATATGGTGTTTCTGCCCTTCTCTTCGGGCACCACGGGAATGCCCAAGGGTGTCGTCCTCTCCCACAACAACGTCAGCAGCAACTGCGAACAGGTGCAGGCGGCCCTGCACATTGATTCACTGGTGAGCCAGGATACCCTGCCAGCGGTATTGCCATTCTTTCACATCTATGGCCTTACCGTGGTCATGCTCTCGAAACTGGGACAAGGCGCTCGTCTGGCCACGATGCCCGCCTTTAAGCCAGATGACTTTATCAAATCGTTGGACACGTACAAGGGCAGCATTCTCAACTTGGTACCGCCAATAGGTGCGTAACATTTTCCAATTACCAATTCCCTCATCCCTCATCCCTCCTTAACTCAATCAATTGTCTAACCAATTGCTGTTTTTCTCCCGTCTAGCTCTTTTCATGATCAACAATCCGAAGGTGACGCCGGAAGTCGCCAGCTCCCTGCGCGTTGTCATGTCCGGTGCTGCTCCAATTGGCGAACGTGACGTCGAACGCTTTCTTCAGAAGTGAGTATCTACTTTTAACAAATTCTCATCGTTCTGTCAATATTGTACTTCAATTTACAAATAATTTTCCCCGTTTCCTGCTTTAAAATCACATTTTAAAGCATTCGTTCTTTGTAATTCCATCAGAAATTTAAATGGTCCATTGTCACCTGGCTGTTACCTACATTAGTTTTCAGTGAATTTCAATCCAATATCACAAGCTAATGTTTTCCATAGCATTCGTGCACTGTTTATACATATGTTATACTTTCAATTTTATATTTTTGGCAATTTTCGTAAATTTTCATTCCAATCTCTTGACTAGAACTCATTATAAAATAAATTTAAAGTCTATCAATTAAAAAAAAAAATTAAAAATAGGCTAACTGATTTCCTTTCGTATCTCTCGTTTCTAGGTTCCCCAAGGTGCGTTTCATGCAGGGTTACGGCATGACGGAGGCATCTCCGGTGATTTTGATGACGCCGGAGGGTAACACACGCTACGCTTCGACGGGCGTGTCGCCGGGCAGTACCGAGTGCAAGATTGTGCCACTGAGTGGGGACGATTCAAAGGGCGTGGGTCCACGCACCACTGGGGAACTGTGTGTGCGAGGACCTCAAGTAATGTCCGGTTATCTGAACAATAAGGAGGCCAATGAGTTGACCTTCTATCCGGGCAATTGGTTGCGCACCGGCGATGTGGCATTCTACGATGAGGATGGCTATTTCTATATCACGGACCGCATGAAGGAGCTGATCAAGGTGAAGGGCTTCCAAGTGCCACCCGCCGAACTGGAGGCGGTACTGCGCGATCATCCCAAGATCCTTGAGGCCGCCGTCTTTGGAATACCACACGAGCTCAACGGGGAAGCACCGCGGGCTATCGTCGTTTTGCGTCAGAACGAGAAGGCGACTGCCGAGGAGATTTCCAATTATGTGGCAGGGCGTGTGGCACACTACAAAAAACTCGAGGGGGGTGTCGTGTTTGTTGATGAGGTGCCCAAGAACCCAACGGGCAAAATATTGCGCAAGGATCTCAAAGAAAAGTATTCGGACTGAGCCATCCAACTCCCAATGTATCTTGTATCTGCTAGATACCTTTTGAAGTTTTCCAAAGCAGATACGTTGATTTTGTTATTTTTTTAACGTTCTTTTTAACTAGAGCCCAATCATATTATTTAATACCAAGCCAATGTTTTGGCGTTCTAAACATTGCATTTAGACAAGTAGCCCTCTGGGGCTACTCTGTAGAGAGTAGCGAGTAATCCCTAACGAATAGCAGATAGAGAGTAACGAGATACGGAAATCTTTAGTCCTAGACGTAATTGTCATTGGAGTGGTCCATAGTTTTTAAGTTGTCATAGGGCTAATTAGGACTTGTTGCTTAGGTTGTATCTGCACAGTGTGTACTCGATTGTAACACCTGGATCTGCATATACAATTTAAAACAAACATATATCATATATTTGTCCAAGGACCGGACATAATCATAAGCAAAAAGACGAACAATATAAAATAAATCTATATAATTTTTTTTTTTTTTTTTTTTGCAGTTGCTATATGTTTAAATATATATATTAGTAAGTTAGTTGTATATATATTTAGATTAAGAACGATATTGAATATTGATATATTTACTCATACCATATAAAGATATATCTATATATACATTTATATATTTATGAGAATTTGTAATAAATACTTATTGACCAAGTTATATACTCGTAAAATGTTTTTAAATTAATATTAAATCGAAGGGATAAAAATGTGGTTCTGTGGGAAAAGCTGGATACATGATATCTTGACCAAATTTAAAAATCATATCTTGAAATTCACCTGCTGGAGGTTCAATCTGGAAGAGCATTTAGTAATCGGCATGCAAAAGATTTTATGATTATATCAATCCCATTAATACTCTCATTTTGAAGTTTTCTTTTAATTTATTTATTTACGACAAAATACACAAAAATTTAAGATTCGATTTATTATTTATTTATTTAGTTATAGTTTTTCTTGCACTTTAAATCATCCCGCACGCTGCATATAAATTTATGATACTCGCACTTAAAATACAATAGAAAAAAAAATATATTTTCATGTATATATATCTTTGATTTCATATTTTATAATAAGTATTTTGTTAATTCTTGTAGTTCTGTTAAATAATTTCTTTTGTGTAAATGCGCGTAGATTCTCTATACGATTCTTCTTCTTTTCATTATTTCTTGTTAACATTGTTTTGAAGCTGAATTTCGAAAACAAATTGTGGCTCATTACAAGGCTGCAATAATTGTGCTTATGTCGATCTAGAAACAGTTGACCAGACTATCCGAATATTTTATTAGTATTTATTTAGATTGTCCTCAATGTTTCATGTTGATGTGGGAAACGATACATTAATTTTTGTTTAAAAAAGAAATTGAAGCCTTTTCTTTTAGCAATTCATCAATGAATTCTAAAAGGAGTTACATTATTTTTTCTTAGAATTGACATCAATGAATACTCAAAAAATCGGGTCCAATTTTTATTTCAATAAAAAAATGTACAATGTTTGCAACCTTGTTTAATTATACTAGAACACCAACAGTGATAACTAAAAAAAAAAAGAAAAGAAAATCCAAAAACTGAAAAAAGAAATGCATAGAAGAATACGTATGTATATATTTTTTGTAAATAGATTCAAGAAATTGTTTTAACTAAATTAAAGTTTTTATAAAATGTTTCGTACAATTTTTCTTAAGATTTTTTTTTGCTAAGAACTATAAAACAAATTGTAAAATGTTGACAGTAGAAAAAACATTTATGAAAACGTGATACGAAATTAGGACATAAACAGTGTTGGTAAATATACATATAATAATTGTTAATACCAAAAATATTATTAAATAATATGAATTATTGAAAAAAAAAAAAAATGTTGAATCGAACGCATATCAATTCAGTGTGTGTGTGTGTGAATGTTTGTATGTAAGTTGGAAGATCTGTGGCGCCATTAAGAGTAGTGTTGTAAAGTGTGCCTTGTGTGAGGGTGCCAATTGTTTATTTGGCACAGTGGGGATGTGTTATCGTTGTCGTTTTTGAGGCAGTTATTGTAGTTTAAACTGAACATAGATGGTCGGAAAAGTGTTAGTAAATGACAGTGTGATAAGCAAATTTACAACACTGTCAAACTAAATGCTTGCTTTAATCAAAAGATCTTGATGGTCGTGTGCGTTAAACTTATTTCACTAAAATGACAGAGATTACAACATTGACGAATGCCAAAAATACATACGCGTAAATATAAGTGTTATTATAAATACTAACAAACTGCACAATTATGTAGGCATGTACTCTTTGTTGAATCTACAAATTTCTCTTAACTGTTTATAATATTTGTAATTTTTAGTTGCTGGTATTTTCGTGTTGCTTGTATTTATTTTTGGTATTTCTTAATAATCGAGAAAAGGCCACAAAATGCGTTTGCGAATGCGTGCGAAATGCATAACTTTCGATTGATTAGATATATAGCTGATCATTAAGCTGATCTTTAATTATACACACATTTATACACACACACTGACACATAATATCGGAGTACATTTTGCTATAACTGTTCTTATTGTTGTTTTCTTTTTTTGTATCTGTAGATAATCGTTCGATTCTTTATAAGTGATTCGCTTTCGTTTCATTTCGCTCTAACAAATGCATTCCCTCTCTCTCTTTCTCTCTATGTTTCTCTCTACTTTAATTTCTATCTCTTTCCAGCCATCTCCTTGTCATACTGATTCTTCTTCTCGCTTTAATTATTACAATTCCATTGGGGGTTACGTCGTCATTGCCATTTGTTGCACATCCCATTCAAGCAGATTTCACGCCTTGGCTCCAGGTATTTTCGATAGAACCTTGGATAGATCCACACCGGTCAAAGCATTTATAGAGGGCGGCAACTGTGCCACAAGGCGTGTCACATCATTGGTCAGATTATCGTTGCCACCAATCAGCACAATCTCATCCGTTTTGGCCAAGGGTGCAGCCACCTCTGCGGCAATCTAAAAACCAAGTAAATATTCAATTAAGCATATTTTTTTCTCAATATTTCTTTTTGTTATTCACTCACCTTGGGCAGCGATTCGAGTACTATATTCATAATGGCCGCATCTCCGTATTGTTTGTAGACATTCGCCTTCATCCGCATGCGTTCCGCCTCCGCTTTTCCCACCAGCTCAATGGCATGAGCCTCAGCTGAACCGATTTTCCGAATACGTTCGGCTTCAGCGCGTGCAGCTTCAATTGTATGGCATCTATAGGGGAAAGCAAGAGGAAAGTAGCGAGTTTAATTGAGTACAAAATTATTAAATAATTAAAATTGAATAAATTAATGGAAACTATTTTTATACTTAAAAAAAATATGTAAGATTAGCTAAATAAAAGAAGCTACTAAGAGTTCATCATAAAACTTCCTAAATTAAATATAACTTATACGATGTGTTTTACAAAGAATTTTTACGAATTGCGAATATATTGCATTTCATTAAAACCTTTAAGAAATATTCAAAAGCTGCTACAACCAATTATCATTTGACGTATAATAATGCTCTATAAACTGGGAAAGAAAACTTTATAAAACTTCCTATTTTTAAACACAGAATTAGATTTAATTAAAAATTAATTGAAAAAGTGATTGAATGAAGTCGAAACTATCGTAAGCTTTTATCCATAAAATCTTTCAATGTATTTAGTTAATAATGGTGTTTATTTTTTATTAAGCTACGAGCACTTAATTTCTGAATATAAAATAATTGGCAAGAAATTAAGTTTCTAGGCACTTTTCTGCCTTTGATTAATTTGCGTCTAGGGCTCTATATAATATTAATAACATGGCATGGACAGCAAATAATTTATTATCAAAACAGTATAAATATGCTATAAAAGTAGTACAAGTGTAATTGTAGTATAAATGTTGTACTGAGTTTATAAAACCCATAAAATGAATTCGAGTAAGGAAGTAGACTCAAAAATACTTCCTTCTTCTGGTGTGTAATATGTAAGCATCTTATTTAGTAAGTTCAGTGCGTTATTTGCTATAAAAACTGTATGAATATTTTATAAAAATACTATTTCAGTTGCACTACAACTGGCAAGATATTGCAAAATGTTTTGATCAAGGTATATTTTATAGTATTTGCATGTTGTTTGTCAACTGGATAAAAACCTATTTGATTTGCACGTCAACAGGTCGTATGAGTAATCAATTAAAGTAACTCTAACATGGAGACTTGCATCTAAATGCTTGTTTTGTGTTCTTTTTTCTCTCTTCCAAGTGGTTGCTTTTATTTAACATTTTTGTAGATGTGAAAAAATGGTCATCCTATTTAAGCTTGATGTCAAATTTTTCTATTAAACGATGTTGATGTTAATATCGATGTTCTGCTTTGATTTATATCACTGCATTTATGCGAAGTCGTATTTCTAATGTGGACATCAATGCAAGCCTGCCAAAAACGTGCTTATGTCAATCTATTAACAGTTTATCCGACAATCCGAAAACTTTAAGATATTTTTAGATTGTTCTCAATGATTATGTTGTGGGAAAACGAATTAATTTCTGGTGAAAGTCTTTTATTCTGAGTTCTTAGAGGCAAGTGGACTATTTACTATCTAGAATCGTACTTTGTGATAAACAGGTCGTATAAGTAATAAATTGTGGCAGCTTGGATACTTACTGCTTGCCTTGGGCAATAGTCTGAACACGATAGGCCTCAGCCTCGGCGGGCAGCTTGACGGTGCCGATGAGTTCACGATCCTTGCGTTGAACCTCCTGAGATTCGATCTCGATCTGTTTGCGACGCTCGACAACCTCGATTTGGATCTCCTCGTTACGGATCCTTTGACGGACCTTGGCCGCCTGCAGTTCGTATGCCAATTGAGATTCGGCCTTGGCCGTATTGATCTCCTGATCGAAATTGGCCTTTTGCAACTTGTACATGCGCGTATTATCCTCAATTTTCGTATCCGTCGAATATTTGACATCCATGGCGCTTTTCTCGCACTCGGCCTCCCTAATGCCGGCATCTCGATTGGCCTCGGCGACGCCAGCGTCGGCATCTCGCTTAACCACAGCCGTTTGAGCCTTGCCCAACGAAGCCAAATACTGAACGTCATCGTAGACATCCTTGATGGTAAACGAGAGTATCTCGATGCCCATACGACCCACATCAGGTGCGGCAACCTCGCGCACCAGTGCCGCGAACTGATCGCGGTCTTTGTACACCTCTTCGACTGTAAGCGTTCCTGTAATCATGAAGAAATGAAAGCCAAGTTATAAGACCGCAGTTAGACGTTGCAACAACCTTCCAAATAGTATTAGTAATATCAAAGGAATATCGCAATTTCAAATTTAATTATTAAATTATTATAAATATTTTTAATAATTATTAATGTTTTGAGTAATTTTATATCCTTTTCTTTAAATTAATTTTTTAAGTTCGCTCTACAATTTATTTTTAACAATGCAATAATTTGTAATTATTGGGAAGATATATTAACTATTTCTTTTTTCTTTCTTTTCTTTTTGTTTTATGGACAAGGTCTCGCTTACCGTCGAACTACCAGCCAAGTGACACCCACAATCATGGCCACCTTGAAGGCGCCCATCCACACCATGGACATGACTCTCGATTTTCGATATTCGATTCGAATTGATTCTCGACTTGGCTTGCTTAAGCTCCCCCTGCTTATGGGCCCAGTTAACACTGACAACTGTCGACTGACAACAGCGCGCGCTGCGAATAAGCGTATTTATCTACCCTATCGCTGTTTTTCTTCTTTTGCTTCTTCTAGTTTTTCTATTTTAATTAAAACATTCATATTAGTCTTGACGTCATTGGCGCAGTCTTATCGCCTCAAACTTGTCGTTGCGGTCAAATGCTCTGCGATAAAGCTGAAAGCGCGAAACTTTTAGCTTTATGTTTTGCTCTTATACATGTCGATCGCTTAATTTGAGAGCTTTTAATTAAATAAGTTCATCTGAAAGCTCGTATATATATATTCCATTGAACTAGAGTTACATTATTCTTAGCCACTTTTTTCTTAAATGAGCTGCGATGTCAAATTTAAGATGTCAGATCTAATAGTTTATTATACTTAAATATACACGTATGAGTGTTTTATGTGAATTCTTTGGAGTAAAGAAGTTATTCTCGTAACTCGTATATTATCGATATTTCCGGTATTCCGGTATTATATATGCCGAATCAATCATGATCAAAATGATATTCCGCGTGAAAATCATTTAAGTTTTAAAAAAGTAATGACCAAGGACCATAATCATTATAAGTTATATTATAAAAATACTTGGTAATGATTATATTTAAATTTTTTATGTTTTTCATCAAGAATAATCATTAGATTTGAGTAATTTAATAAAACTTACACCATAATTATTATTTTTGATCAAAAAAATAAATAAAAATCAAAAATAACCATTATTTTTGATGAAAAAGAATAAATATCAAAAATGATGATGGAAAATGTTTTTTATTTTCTTTCGCTCAAAATAAAACTCAAAAATAGTACTGGGGGTTAGCTTTATGACTCCTTTATAAGGATATGCAATAATATTGGTGAAAAGTCGAACACAGAATGCGTAAATTACTGTTGAGTTTTTTTTGAGCGAAAAAAATAAAAATCGTCTTTGATCATTTATGATTTTTATTTTCTTTTTCAATGATAATGATCATTTTTGATTTTTATGTTTTTTGATCAATAATAATGATTATTTTTGATTTCTATTTTTTTTGATCAACAATAATGATTGTCTTTGATTTTTATTTTTTTTGATCAAAAATAATGAAAATAAGTTTTATTAAATTACTCAAAACTAATGATTATCATTGAAAAAAACGTAAGAAATCAGAAATCTAAAAATCATGGCGGAAATGCAGAGATTGTAAAATAACAAAGATTTTGGTGGATATCATTATTTTCTAGGACAATTATAAGTTGGTGTTTTTTTATTTAAAAAAAATCATTATTTACGGTCCCTGGTAATGAAACTTTGAAGTTTTAGAGGAAGTGGCAAGGGGAAACTGTGAAGAAAATGAACAGTGATCGAAAGTATGGATAAATGGAGTAATGGTAAATATTATATTTTCCAATTTTGATGCATAATGAAATTAGAGGCCAAATAATAATAAAATTGTCATTTCACAAGATAATCGGTTAGATTTGACAAAGTTATGTTAGTTTAAAGTTTTAGAAAACGTGTCAAGGGAAATGTACGGAAAATGTACGGGACAGTGTTGGCCAATATATAAATTTATATATTAAAATTATATATAATATATTAAATCCAGAAATGAAAGGATAAAACCGAAATATAACCAAAATAATTGTTTCAGGACGTATCGAAACCGAAATTGATATTTGTTTCGGTTAATTTGTCTGGTTTCAACAATACTGATTCCATAAAAAGGAGTTTAGAGAAGTTTTTCCTGAGGCTAAAACAACATACATTCTCCTTTCCTTTCCAATAAAGTAAACTTAAAGTTTGATTTTTGGCTACAGTGAGTTCTTTTGAGTCAGTGGCCTCAATGGGAAAGGATATTCTTAGCGACCTTCCCAAACAATATTGGTGTGCTTTAAGGTCAAGCCCCCAACCGTACGACAAATTTGAACCGCACTCACTAGTAACTAGATATTAACTAAATGGAATATCGCACAATAAACTCAGTCGAGACAGTTGTTTGGTTCACACGCGATTCAATTGAATTAAAAGCTACTTCGGCTTCAAGGGTGAAGTCGAGGTAAGGAAGGTACGTGGTTGGAGACGTTGTGACCGGAGCGTTCCATGTCGCACTGAGAACTGGCAATATACGGACACCGCAACTATTCAAATTGTGGCAGTTGCACAAATGAAAGCCGCCTTGAGTTTCAAGATATATACACATACTAATAAATATATATATATAAAAATTCCATCCCCTCATCTATTATATACAATAAGAAATGTATGTATTTAGTTATGAGTCTATCAGGTTGTCTACAAATAAAGTCAGGGCCATTTGACGAGCGTAGTTCAAAAGTTCTATTAAGAAGAACAATTACGACTATTCATGGGAATTCAAGTGGTACGAGTAGTTCAAGCCGACACTTGGAAGCCTGGTTCAATGCACTCGTAAATTTTTTCAAGTTTAGTTTGATTTGTGTAATTAATTGAGCATCCAAGGTCAGATCTAGTCATTGTAAAACTCGATTAGAAACGATAACAACGATCAACTCGACACAACATGAACTATAAAGCTAAATTAACTGCAAAATAACAAAGCGAGTAACGATAGATCCAGCGTTGGAAACGATCCGGAAATTATCCATCCTACTAAGATTCCAAGTGTTCGAATTTTCCCATTAAATGTGTCCCATTTTGCAAAAGGATTGAAATAACTTCCCTTATGTCAATAATGTCGAAAATAGTGTATCGTAGGTAACTAGTCCAATACGGTCAATCGTATATCACGTCTTTTTAAACATTATGTAGCTCATTAAACCGCATCTAGCCGAATATCGAATTTACTTTTTGAATAAACAATTATATCGTATGTGTTGCCGAAAAACATATATCGTATATTTAGTCAATTATACTTAGGGTGGTCCATTTAAAAATTTGAATTTAATTTTGCTATAAAAAAACGGCTCAATATTTTTTTAAAGGTTGAACATTTATTGGAAAGTTTGGTTCATGTCATTTATTTATGAAAAACAATTCTGGTCAAATGACCACCACGGCTGACGAATATCCTATATTTTGTTGTATATAATTTACGACATTCAACATTGTTTATCTTTTTATCGTGTATTTAATTACTTGAAAATGATCGGATGTTGTACATTTTATTAAATGTCGTATTTATAATTGAATATCATAGGTTTTGACAAATAAGTTGTGTCGATTATCGCTTATCGTATGATTTGACGAATATCGTATTTCTTTCGAATATCGTATTTTGTTTTTAAATTAAATATGTTAAGTCTGAATATCGTATTTATAAAAACTCACCCAATATGGCGCGCAAGTGTCCTTCCAGCGTTTGCAAAATCGTCTGCTTTATCTCCTTGACGCTCTTGCCCAGAAATTGCTCACTGGCCGTTCCCAGCAGCTCGTCGGCCTGATGATGAAAATAATAAACATTCATCATCTGTGTAAGTGTGCGTGCGTGTGTGTGTGTGTGTGTGTGAGTGGGTGTGTGAGTGTGTGTATGAGTGTGATCATATGATTGGGTTATGTTAGTGTTGTGATTGTTTGATCAACACGGCACAGAATGAGAGATACAGAGACAAAGAGAGATAGAGATATAATGAGAGCAGCCAGCAGCCAGAGCAGAAGTTGACAATCCAAAGCCACAGCCAAAGACATGAGTAGTTTTTGAATAGTATTGTTGATTGTTTATGGTTAATGAATAATTGTTTTAGTAGTTATGAGTAGTATTAATTGATGATGATAATGTTAAGACCGCACACACACATACACCACACCAGCACACGTTGATGTAATGGTCATAATAGTAACAGTAACAATAACCGTAACCGTATCAGTGACATTAACAGTAACATTAGCAGTAACAGTAACATTAACAGTAACAATAACATTAACATTAACAGATGTTTAGCAGTAGGCGTAATTCAATCAAATGATGGTTGTTTGGTTAATTTCGATTGTTATCATTTACAGTTGTTGTTATTTTTTTTTGTTGTTTGTTTTTTTCAAATTCGTTTGATGAGTCGATTGAGTTGAAGTTGAGGTTGAGTTGGAGTTGAAGTTGAGTCGAACGATCGAGCGCAGGGTATGTGGTTGGTAGTATTGTTAAAAGAAAGTAGAGAGAAAGGTAAAAAAACACAAATGTCAACAAATTTCGACTGTTTATATAAGACCAGTAGCTCCATTTAAGTTAAATAATGTTTTTCTTTTTTTAATTTAAATTAATTAAGTGTGATTAATTCTCTAGTTTGTGTGAGTGCTAAGAGTAGGCTAAGTATGTGAGAGAAAAAAAACAAGAAGTAATTTTTAATGATAATGAACAAACATGCAGGCAAATTATATGACGACAGTTACGTTCAAATTCTTCTTCCACGGTATATTTTGTTTATTTTTTTTTCTGATTCGATTTCTGCGTGCGTGCATGTGTGTGTGTGAGTGTGTTAGTGAATGAGTCTGTATGTGCATGTGAGTGTATTCACGAGTAACATTAAACGGTAAACGAAACATGTCAAAAACCAAGCGAACGAACCGAAGTAAACCAATAACAAATTTTGAAAAGTAAACAATTTGAATATACCCTCTTTTGCCATACTATTGGTACAGGGTATACATATGTGAGAAAACAAAGAAATTAAATAAACGTACCTCGTCGTTAGCATAATCTTTATTTTTATACGAAGATGACTGTAATAATGAAATGAAATAATTGGGTAAGAACATAATTTCGATTCAATAAAATGTCAAAGTTCCCAACAGAAGAAACGTCAACTAAGTGCGTCAATCATCATTATCAATCATTTCAGAGTTGGAAAAAAAAAGTTTCAATCAAATAGAGAAAGAGAGAGATAGATAGAGATAAATCATGTGGGGGAGTGATGGAAAGTGAGAGAATGATAGAATGTGATCATAGATAGATAAACAGATTGTGATTGAGCGATCGATTGATAGATTGATGCCTTCATAGACTCAACTGCAAGTTGTCGCTGTGATTGAGTAAAATTCATTTGAATTAACTTAATAAGCTAGGTGCATATTATCAATTAGTTACAATATTATATTAATTTGTCTGTGCAATTTATGATTCAAAAATTTTTATTTTCTTTAAATAGCAGCTACTGTGCATGATTGAAGGCTGTGAATGCAAATCCAAGTCACAGTAATGATTTTCAGCGTGCAAATACACACACACAAACACACACTCACCCACACACACGGGTGAGTGGGAGTGTGAGCTGTGAGTGTTGATGTGAATATAGTGAATAGCACTCAAAAGAAGCTAACGGAACTCAAGAATTTATACAGCATTTTAAGGGCTAAATCTACACTTACTTTTGATGGATCAGATCTAAGGCGCTTGCAAGGCTAAATATAATTAATTTAATTGAATTTTCTTTTTTGAGGGGGAATTAAAAATGTTAAATTGTACATAAACAGAACAGAAAAGTTGAAGGAAAAACGAATGCCAAATGGTATTAAATTGAACGATATTATCATATACAGTTAAAAACTTGACGTATTATAGTATATACTAGATTGGTAAATGGAATTCAAGGAACTTTAAGCCAAATTTTCAGACGTTGCACTACGTTGCTACCAAAAATGCATGCCAAATAGATAGATATAGATATATATTTGTATACTATATAGATAAATAGATATTGGTATTATAGTTAGAAGCCAAAGTAACTTGCATACAGAACTCGATAGATTTGTTTAATTTTTTTTATTTGTCGGTTCAAACAACACACATACCTTCATGATCTTGCATTGGGCCACGCCCGTAACGGTCAAAGGTACACCTTGGGCTGTCTCCACATTCTCGCACATCGGATTCAGTGTCATCACATTCAGCGAGAGACGCTGCACGTCCGTCACCAACCACCAGGCCCAGGCCCAACCACCAACAATTGTACGCTTCTTTGTGGAACCACAGCAGCCACCTGTAAGCAATAGAGACAGAGAGAGTGTGTGAGTGAGCCGGATAATTACTTGTTAACAGTGCTTTACATTTCACCTTATTTTTAAAGATACATTCACCTAAGCTGAACTGGACTGAACTTTAAACGGATACACTAACTGCTACCCTGTAATCACTTGTTGACATAACTTTTCCTACTTAAATCCAGTAAATCCAATTGTGGATTTACTTTTTTTTTTATTATCTAAATATTTTATTTTTAAATTTAAGCAGCATAACTGTAATTGACTGCTGTAATCACAATTGATTATTATTTTTTAATGGTCCGGATAACACTTTTAATTTTCATTTAAAATAAAATGTTTTTATATTTGAAAGCATATGTACAATTTTTCCCTAAATACAAAATATAAATGTTTTGCTTTATTTTTCAGACACACAGATTATTGATGATATATGATTTTAAACGAGCTAACAAAAAAAATAATGTAAATACATATTTTCGTAGACACAAACTTCGAATGCCATTATTTTTATATTTAATACACAAATTTAAAAATTACTTTATGCTTCTTGTTTTCAATTATAAATTTATACTTCTTTTAATTCAACAAATATTAAATTTGTTGAAAGCAATTCGAGAGTACTTTTCTTGAACCTAATTAATAAAATTAACTGTGGGAAATATTCGTATGATAGAGGACAAAGATAATGCTATCATTGCTTTGATTGAACAGCTTATATCATGCTACGACTATAGGGCATTAGCATAGCCGCCTAGCTTTAAGTCATCTGTTTTAGCTGCATAATTCTTTAGCTTCTTAGTTCATCAGCTGTTTACATTTTGGTTAGCTGTGTTTTCTTTCACACTGGTTTTTAGCTTGTTGTTGCTGACGTAATTGGTGCCAGTCCAAGTCTGTTGATTATGGCCCAAATGATGACCCACAAATATCGCCGCTGGCATACGCACTTTTTGGCAGGCCGTCAGCTTAGTTTACACACATACGTGCATATATACATGCATATATAGTAAGAGTGAAAGCATTTCGCTGCCTCAATTGTGTGTGTGTGTGTTGTCTACGTGCCGGCAAACACGTCAAAAGAGTCCAAACTGATGATTTACTTAAAGCCAAATGTGTTGTCAACTTGTGTAGCTTAACAGGAAGCAATTGTCCATTTGCAGTGCCAACTAACGGGCCACCTACAATTGCAGTGGGCCCTCTTCCCCTTCCTCTTGCCACACTCTAATTCCCTCTCCACTTACCACTCCCACTTTCTGCCCCACACTCTTCCAGCCCAGTTAAAAAGGGCATTGTGACAGCTGCGCAGACGCAAAAGCCAAACGACACTCTCAGAGAGAAAGGGAGTTTACAACGAGAGCAAAAAAAATGGCAGAGCGAGAGAGAGAGAGAGAGCGAATAAGAGAGAGAGAGCGTGGCTTTGCAGTGGCCATTTCTAGTTGTAGTTGATTTTGGCTTCGTTTTATACATTTTTTTTTTGTACATTTCTTCTACCAACGCTCAGTTGCCCAGCGAACGTCGCAGCGCGCGGCTGCAGAAAGCGCACAGAAAGAAAGTATTAAAGAAAGCACACAACAACAACAACAACAACCTCAACCACAATCACAATAAAAACAAGAAAAGCTCACACCTGAACTCAGGCTATTAAAAACAAAACAAAACGAAACGAAGTGAGGCGACAAAAAAGCTCTCCTTTGACACAGTTCTAAAAACATTAAAAAGTGAGTAGCCATCGTAAAGTGAAAAGCAATAATAAATATACTTAAATACAAATAAATTAATAAATAAACAATGCAAAATTGTGCCAGCGACAAAAAGAAATCAACAACAACAACTACAATGAAAATGACAGCAGCGCAAAATGAGCTCAGAACAACAACAAATTCTAAGCAAAAGCCGCTGTCGCTGTCGACGCAGACGCGTGCGCAATAGCAACGCCGACGCCGACGCCGACGCCGACGCCTACGCAGAGAAGCTTTCTCAACGAAAGTGATTCACGTCTGGTTTCGTTAAGTTTTCGTCGCTGTTATTGTTGCTGCTTGTGTGTGCGTGTGTTATGCATTTCTCTTTAGCGCTGTTTACACAACTATTTAGCGCCTATTCGCAGTGTAACTTAAAAGCTGCTGCTGCTGCTGATGCTGCTGATGCTGCTGATGCTGCTGCTGCTGATGCTGCTGATGCTGCTGCTGCTGATGCTGCTGCTGATTGTGCGACTGCGCAGCTGCTGCGGTTGCTGACGTCGCTGCTCGTACCTTGAACTTGAGCAGCGTAGCGCACATTCAACTCGCGGCGGCGCAGCGTCAACCAGTTTGCAACAACAACAACAACTACAACAATAACAAATATTATTAGCAGCAGCAACAAGTTTGTAATTACTAACAACAACAACTGCGGCAAAGTGCTGCTAATATCACTATTGACTTGGTCCAGGCAAAGATTATGCAAAGTCAGCGACAGGAAACGTTTTTGGCCAAGTCAGCGTACGGCTTAATCGATAGGGCGGCGTGCCAACAAACTGGTTGTGTTTATACACTCACTCAAGTAATTGTTTTCACAAAGCAAAACAAATCACATACTACGCTATGCAAACAGAAACCTTTTCTTCTTTTTTTTTTACTTTATTTTATTATATTGGTGGTGCTTAGAACAGTTAGTCTAGTTATTGTTTTGACAAGGAAACCAGAATCCCATGATTTACTTTTTAACGAAAAAGTTCATATATTTTATTTTGAAAAAAACTTTTTCTTGGTTATGTATTTAATTTTTCTAGCTTGATTAAATCTGTTGCTTATGGGCTTAAAAAAAAATCTACAAATATTATGATTTATTACATAAATACGATTTAACTATTTATTTTTCATTGTCAAAACAATTACACTTGACAAAGTCTATACATATATATAATTTGTGTGCCTGTGTGTGTGTGTACGGCAATTGTTGCATGCCTCTCTGACAAGAAATAATGGGAGGAAAGCTGCAGAGCTCCAATGCAAGTTTTTAAAGTTTTATAATAGCCGCAAAAGATTTCACTTTTATGCGGGAGACTTGCCCATACCTCTGACTGTTCCCCTTTTCCCCCACAAAAACATACAACACGTGCAGCATTACAGACCCAAATAAAGCTCATTTCGAAGCTCAAATACGCTTTTAAAATTAGCAAAGTATTTTAAAGTACAAAATGTGCTTGTAGTGTTCTTAAAGCTTTTCTAACGTGATATCGCTTAAAATAACGGTAGTGCTTTGTTATTAACCGTTAGAACGAAAGCTCATTACGAAAACTTCACATGAAATACAAAATTACACTATCATTCGTCATTCATCATTTATCATTTATCATTCGGGTGTTGAATTGAAATTCCGATCGTAAAAGTTTGATAAGAGTGCCAAGCATGTTGTAATGCCCCAAGCGGGAAAGGGTATTGCATATCAAATGGAGTTACGAAATTATCGTAATGCTGCTCCCTCCACACAAAGATCGTGATCGAAATGTTGAAGCATGAAAACTGTTTTTCTATGTGTATCCAAAATGATCGCTTCGTTGTTTAACCTGATTACATATTTTAAACGTATGTACGATATGTACATACCCTGTACAATTAAAGCTCTCTGTAGTGGTCTAATCGACTTTGCGAGTGACTGACATTGATTGACAAGCAAAACGCGGTTGAAAACGTAAAAGGAAATTCAATTTATTACAGTGGTCTCCATTTATGACGTAAGTGAATACGCTGGCGGTATTTTAGACAATTCTACGCCCGAAGCAGGGAAATTGAGTGGAAAGTTATTGTGTAAACTGCAGGTTATCATTAATCAGTATGTATTTCAAAATTAATTTGAAACACATTAGTGGCAAAATAGTTAATAGCTTTTGACACAAGTATATGTTTGGCATAAACTCATTTTTAAAAACTAACTTACCCCCTTAGTGGAAATGTATTGCTAATGCACTGAAAAAAAAGACCAACTTCTAAAATCAAGAGCATTCATCTTAAATATTTTGTTCTTTAAATACGATTATTTTAAGAACAAATTACTAAAACTCACAATACCAATCTAAAAAATCTTTAAATCTTAATATAAGAATAAAAATCTTAAATTGTTAGGAAAGTATAAATAGGTGCAAATTAAAATAACATTTCAAAAATTACTAAAACAGAATAAAAGGTAAATAAATCAAAATTTAAAAATAAAAAAAATTATAAATATAAAAAATAAATTTTTATTTTTTTTATTTTTTTAATTTTAATTTTAAGAACATTTATTCTTAAAATAAGAACTTGGTCATATTTAAAATGTTCTCAAAATCAAGATGTGTTCTCTTAATTGATGTTCTCGACGCATTTTTTAGACCAAAAATCTTTCTTCAAACAGCTGCAAAACTTATATTCAGACATTTATTTTATTCGCAAATATTATTAAGGTTCTCGATGAAATTCAGTTTGTTTGTTTTTTAATTGTTGTATATCTTAAAATACGTCCAAATATAATTGTTACCAATTTCGATAACGCTTGATATTTCTTGATTGATTTTCCATCAACTGATCAAAAGATTCTTAATTGCAGACACGCTGAGTTCATTCAGATCATTAGCATCGTAATCGTTATCGTTCTCGTTATCTTTGGAACCGATTGACGGAGGCAACATGAGCTCGGCGATTGTGGGCGCGGCATCGGCGATTGGAGGCGCGGTGACGGCGGCAACAAGCAACAGTTGGTTCATCCCAATGTTGATGGCAGCGGTCGCCTATTTTCAGTACGAAGAGATCATGGATCCCGAATCAAAGCCGAGCGATGTGAGCAGCGATGATATTCTCGATCATTACGATTTCATAGTGATAGGGGCCGGTTCCGCGGGTGCTGTGGTTGCCAATCGCCTAACCGAGGTGGAGAACTGGAATGTGCTATTGCTGGAGGCGGGCGGGGATGAGACGGAGCTAACGGATGTTCCCCTCATGGCCGGGTATCTACAGCTCTCGAAGATCGATTGGCAATACAAGACAGAACCCTCAGGAACAGCGTGTCTGGGTACGTACTAGGGGTATTGATACGAACATATCGGTACCCACTCCTGGGTTGGGTTACTAACTTAATCTGTCTCTCTATATCAACTACAGCTATGCAGGGAGGACGTTGCAATTGGCCTAGGGGCAAGGTGTTAGGCGGTTCAAGTGTGTTGAATTACATGCTTTATTTGAGAGGGTCGAAGCACGACTATGACAACTGGGAGGCACTCGGCAATCCCGGCTGGTCCTATCGCGACGCCCTGTATTATTTCAAGAAGTCGGAGGACAATACGAATCCCTACCTGGCCAGCACTCCATATCACGCAACTGGGGGCTATTTGACGGTGGGGGAGGCGCCTTATCACACCCCCCTGGCAGCCAGCTTTGTGGAGGCGGGCGTTGAGATGGGCTACGATAATCGGGACTTGAATGGCGAGAAAATGACGGGTTTTATGATTGCCCAGGGAACTACCAGACGTGGATCACGTTGTTCCACATCCAAGGCGTTCCTGAGACCAGCTCGACTTCGTCCCAATTTGCACATCTCGATGAATTCGCATGTGACGCGCATCATGATCGATCCGATCAGTAAGCTGGCTTTTGGCGTGGAATTTGTCAAGGATCAGAAACTGTATCATGTGCGTGCCACCAAGGAAGTAGTGCTATCGGGTGGTTCGGTTAACAGTCCCCAGCTGTTGATGCTGAGCGGAATCGGACCGCGTAAACAGCTGGCCAAGCACCGCATTCCCGTCATCAAGGAGCTAAGCGTTGGGGAGAATCTACAGGATCACATTGGTCTCGGCGGATTGACGTTTCTAGTGAATCAACCCGTTTCCATTGTGGAGAATCGTTTCCACACAATGTCAACGGTACTGCAGTACGCGGTCTTTGGCCAGGGACCCCTCACCATACTGGGAGGCGTCGAGGGTCTCGCCTATGTGAATACTAAGTATGCGAATAGCACGCTAGATTGGCCGGACATTGAGTTCCATTTTGTGTCGGGATCAACCAATTCGGATGGAGGATCGCAGCTGCGTAAGGCACATGGATTAACGGATGCCTTCTATAGATCGGTCTTTGAGCCGATCAATAATCGTGATGCTTGGAGCATTATTCCCATGCTGTTGCGTCCCAGGAGTGTAGGAAGTATTCGATTGCGTAGCAGCAATCCCTTTGATTATCCCTACATCTTTCCCAACTATCTGAGCGATGATTTCGACATGAAGACCTTGATCGAGGGCGTTAAGGTCGCCGTAGCTCTGTCTCGAACAAAGGCCATGCAACGTTTTGGCTCGAGACTATCAAGCATACATTGGCCGGGATGCGAGCAGCTTCCTCCACTCACCGACGCCTATTGGGAGTGCATGATCCGACGCTATACATCGACAATCTATCATCCCGTTGGCACCTGCAAGATGGCGCCCTATTGGGACAAGGATGCGGTCGTTGATGCCAAACTTCGGGTCTACGGCATTCGTGGACTTCGGGTGATCGATGCCAGCATTATGCCCAAATTGGTATCGGCCAATACGAATGCTCCCGTTATTATGATCGCCGAGAAGGGCAGCGATATGATCAAGGAATTCTGGATCAAGAACACTATAGTCTGATAAGGCCCGATAACACCCGAACATCATGTTTAAGCGAGTGTGTGAGTGTATGTGAATCTGAATGTAAATGTGTATGAGTGCCAGAGTGAGTGCCAGTGCCAGAGTGAGTGTGACTCTCTAGATTTAATGGGTGCACCTTCTTTAAGGTATTCGTTCCCAACTTTTTTTTTTTTTGTTATTCTTAAGCCATCCCAATGTATTTATTAAAACTTTATGAAAATGCAAACCAAGTGACCATTAAATGAGTATTTCTTTTAAACGATGCGTTTCATTTTCACTAAATACTTTTGGTACTTGGTACAAGTGTAAGCAGCAAAGAATTTGTACAACAATTGTACCATGTTTTCTCATGTATTTCTGTTTTAAATATATTATTGAGGTACAAATGTACCTTAGTCGAGATATAGGAATATTTTGGAAACAGTTGTATCTTTATATCAGAAAATATTTACCTAAATACTAGTAGAATATTTGGTAACATTTTTTTTTAAAAGAGGTTTTTATATTGTATTGGAAGTATGTACTTTCTAATGTTATAGCTTTTTTAATGAGCACCCGAGTATCATTCTACCCATGTGTATCTGTTGCAAACAAATCTATCAGTCTACAAACAACACTTGAAGAACTTGATACACTTTGATCCCTTTACAATTACTTTATCATATCTGCTGCAATTAAAGTTTTAAAAATTAATGCCATGGGGTGAAAGATTGATAAATAAATTGCAAATATAATTAAAACGATATGAAGGCAGGTGTGTAACGAGAGAAATCATAAGTGCTGCTCAGCAGATGATAAGATAAAGTTGAAGAGGCTATAAAATGAAATCAAATAGTCTTAAGTACTATTATTATAGGCTATAAATAACCAGCATAATCTTGTAACAAAAAGTTATGACAAGCCCAAATGGATTAGATAGCAGATAAATTCAGACATAGTATCTCCAAGCAAAATTAAGTTTAATTTTGTGCCCCAAGATAACATTTTGGATCAAGTATTAAATGGTATTAGAAGATCTACAGCTTAAGTAAGCCAGATATGAGACAATCTCAAGGCATTTCAAGTTTGGATTTAAGATTCATGCAAATATTAACTTTGTATATAGTTTGGGATAATTTAATGATGCTAGTATTACAGGGTATAAAGGGAGTAATTAACTGATATGTTATTTGGATACATATGTTTATTATAAAGGAATTTCATTATTTAGATCAGGCAGATCATTATCTAGTTGGTTCTCCTCTGCTTGATTTCCTAGCATGGCTTCCAACTGATTCTCCTCCAGCTGTTCCTCATTGAACTGATCTTCATTGAAATGATCTTTATTAAACTGATCCTCATTCAACTGATCCTCTTCCAACTGATCCTCATTAAGCTCATCCCCATTCCACTGATCCTCCCGTATCATGCGTGCTCCCTGCTCGCCAATCATCATGGATGGTGCATTTGTGTGTCCAGCAGTTATCTCTGGCATCACACTGGCGTCCACAACCCTCAATCCTTGGATGCCACGCACTCTGAGGCGTTCATCGACGACGCCACGTGGATGAGTTGGAGCTGCCATGCGGCAAGTGCCGACGGCGTGCCACGCCCCAATGAACATGTAACGAATGTGGCACAGCCAATAATCATCCGAGTCCGGTGGCAGGACATCGCATTCGGGCAACGGTGGCAGCCACAGTTGCATGCCACAGCGTTGAAAGGCGCGTGTGGCAGCCAGCTGTTGCACGTAGCGCACAAAGCGCAACAATGTGGCACGATCATCGGCATGATCGCCATAATTGTTGCGTATCAAGGGCTTCTGTCGAGGATCCTTGCTGCGCAAGCTGACGCTGCCTCGTGATTTGGGCAACAACAGGGAGCCCATGACTTGCAACATGTCCGTCTGCTGCAGCGCCGCCTGCTGGGCCGCCACCAACTCTGGACGGAAGCCCAAATAGCCAAAGCTGCCGGCGCCACCGCGTTGCAACAACGTGTGTGCCACAACATGAAGATCGGGCTGTCCACTGCGACTTTGCGGTGCACTCGAGTTGAGGAAACCCATCATGGAGAAACTGGACGCCAAAGGACCACGCTGATCCTGCAACAGATACTCGGCCACCGAGGCGGGCTCAAACGCGCCACGCCCCCTGTCGGAGGTGCTGTTGACGGCACAGTTGCGTGTGAAGCGTAGGAAAAGCGGCAACATGCCGTGATCATGCAAATTCTCACCGACTCCCGGCAGATCCAGTTGCGATCTGATGCCAAGTTTGGTCAGCTTTTGAGCGGGGCCAATTCCCGAGAGCAGCAACAATTTGGCCGAGTTAATGGCGCCCGCACTGACAATCACTTCCCTTCGGGCCCAGACACCAAAGCTGCCGTTGCGATCTTGCAACGTGTAGGAGACTCCCCTAGCCCTCGGTTGCCCACTCCCCGGCGAGTTGAAGAGCAGACGCTCGGCTTGAGCTCCGTGCAGGATACGAAGATTGGAACGTTGTCGCACCTCGGGTGTGGCCAGATATTTGCGTGCACTGTTCGCTCGCCGTCCGCTGTTGATTGTGGCAGGCACATGGTGCGTGTAGCCAAAGCTGCTGCCTGCCACCAGAGGTTGCCGCATGCGTGGCACGCCCAATTCCGCGGTGGCAGCATAGATCAATGTCGAGAGTCGCAAGTTCAAGGGCTCGACGGGAAAGTAACTGAGTTGCAATTGCGTTTGCAGGCGGCGATAAGCGTGTTGCACGTGCAACCAATCCCAACCCTTTAAGCCGAGTCGCCAGCGCCAGCCCTGAAAATTCTCCGCACTACCTGGCACATAGATGTTGCCATTGATAGCGCCGGTGCCACCGAGCAACTGTCCGTGCCACCAGCAGCAGCCGTGTGGCGGTTGCATGGCCTGACAACACTTTGGATTCGGTTCGGCCTCATCGTGCCACATGTAGCGTGCATCATGATGCAGCGTGCCACTCCAGCCATAAATCTCCGACTCAAGAGGTGGCAAGTTGCCCGCCTCCAGCAGCAGCACTTGAACATTCGGTTGCTCGCTCAATCGACTTGCCACAATGCTGCCGGCACTGCCTCCTCCCACCACAATATAGTCAAAGGTGTTGCCTTGATTTTGCATCTCAGGTGTGGCAGGTGCCACATACGCTGGCGGCCAATCGCTGCTGTTGGTCAACTTCCAGGCGCTGGCATTCAATGCACTCACCACAGATTCGATGCTAGCGATTCCAAAGCCGCTGCTTCGTGGATTCCCCGGCTCATCCCCACCACTGGCCACAGCTCCTTGCAGCAGGGCAATCGTACAGCACAGGGTTGCTATTGTTGCCAAAGCTGCCAGGGTTGCCAACCTGCTGGTGCAGTGAGACCGCACGTTCGGGCTGTGCATGTTGAACTGTTTAGGCCGGGCTAAGACTATTTGGCTCGTTGCCTTCCATACCATAAAGACAACCCAAAATGATTCACGTTTTTTACCTTTAAATTTTAAATGTTTTTAATAACTTGTTCTCATGATCTGCGACTTTACAAATTTTATTTGATTCTTTTTATCTGCCATTTGCCTTTATTATTGTGTGTGTCTCTTTCTATTCTCTTTATTTTGTTCTGTTTACACAGCTCTTTAAATATTTCCGATTCTCTCTCCATCTATGTTACCTTTCTCTCCCTCTCTTTCTTTGCGCCCAAAGCTTCCACTCTTAAATAACAGAGGTGCCAGTGCTTAAAGCTCTCGCTTTGAACTTAACAGCAAATGCTTTGTATACTCTACAAAAAATGGGCATGCTGCATATGTAAGAAATTTCAATGATATAAAGTTTGGAATGACGTTTCTTAACTCTGAAAATCCCATGCAAATCTTTCAAACTCTAAGGAGGGCATTTCTAAGTCGTCCACTCGCCTTACTTCTGCAAAAATATTTAATTAAGTATATTTCAAACTCTAAACGACTAAGTCAAGTCCAAGTCACGATAACTGATAGTTTCGTTTTAAATTAAAATTTCATTTAACTGTTCATTACATTTTTAGAGTTTTTCAGAGACTTTGAAGAGATACACATTCAGTTAGTCAATTAACTGATAACAAATTTTATTTTGCAAAAAAAAAATACCTTAAAAAAGGTTTTTTTGTCGGGAGCACTATGCAAATATTATAAGTACGAAATGAAGAATAAAATCAAGAAAATATATTTCACTTAATACAATAAGGGGCGTGGCAGACCCCCCAAAGTATATATATTCTTGATCAGGGTCAACAGCCGAGTCGATTGAGCCAAGTCCGTCTGTCTGTCCGTCTGTCCGTTTGTCTGTTCGTCAGTTTGAGCGCGTCGATCTCAGAAACCATAAGAGCTAGAGACTTCAAACTTGGTATGTAGGTTCCTGGATAGTAAAGGCAGATCATGTTTGTTTTTATTTCTGGATCGGATCACTATATCATATAGCTGCCATAGGAACGATACATCGAAAATTAAGTTTTAGTATGAAAAAGTTATTTGTTTGTTGAGATATCAGAATCAAACTGATAGAATATGCATCTGGGCTGGTATTATACATCAGAACCAAGTTTGGTTAAAATCGGTCCACTATATCATACAGCTGCCATAGAAACGATACATCGAAAATGAAGTTTTAGTATGAAAAAGTTATTTGTCAGATATCAGAACCAAACTGATAGAATATGCATCTGGGCTGGTAATATACATCCTGACCAAATTTGGTTAAAATCGGTCCACTTTATCATATAGCTGCAATAGAGACGCTCCTTCTTTAATACTATTTAATACTATAATTGTAATTAAATTTGTTGCTTTTTGCGATTTTGTTTAGCATATCTTGTTTTCTTTTCGCACGGAAGTCTTATACTACAAAGTCATACCCAATATGTATGTATATTTGTATATATATATGTGTATTCATTTAAGTAAATGAGTTAATCAAAATATACTCGACATTATCAGCGAATGAGGGTTTGACATAATACACAAAACACTCAAACACTCAAATTCAAGCGAACAAAGTTCCAGTGTAAATTGTCAAGCGATTCACTTATCGATGCGATCTAAAAGTTCAGATTACGAAACTGAATAAAAACAAACTAGACGTGAGAATGTAAATAATGTAAATATCTCTTGTTGCATAGCTGAAGCTTTAATACGCTTTCTAATTTAGTTTTTGCCACTTTAATAAATACGTAAATTTCTCTATTTGTTAAAACAAATAAAAATAATGAATTATACAAAATATATTTTAAAATATGCATCTTTCATTTTGTCAAAACAATTACTTAACTTGGGGACTTGAGGGAGCATTTTCAACAGAAGAGTTCTAACTTGTTGTGTAATCGATACACCGATCACGAAGCGGCACGCTTCCATCTCTAGGGGTAACAAACACACAGACATTGGTCAATGCACCTGCAAGTTGGTCAAAAGCGATTTGATGGCTCAGCAAATTGTGCAGAACTGTGTAGAATTACCCTACTCAAAGAGAACTCCAATCCCAAAAGCCGGGTTCAGTTTGAAATTGACTAACAACTCGAATTGAATTGAAAACGAATCTAAAAGTGAATCTACAACGGAAATGACGGCGGTCAACACATTTGTGACCATATGGCGATTCCTGCTGACACTGGGACCCTCAGCAATGGTTATTCTCATGCTAAATAAGGGCATTAAGGATTACAGATCGGATATTGTCGATGAGGAGCATCGGGTGCGTTCGATACACATCGAACAGTTGCGCAACAGTTACGATTTCATTATTGTGGGCGGCGGCTCAGCGGGTTGTGTTCTTGCCGCTCGTCTCTCCGAGAATCCGGCTTGGAATGTGCTTCTGCTTGAAGCTGGAGGGGATGAGCCCCTCTTGATGGACTTGCCCCAAATGTATCCGGTATTCCAGCGCAGTCCATGGGATTGGAAGTATTCGACGGAGCCCTCGGATCGCTATTGTCTGGCAATGGAGGATCAACGTTGTTTTTGGCCGCGGGGCAAGGTGCTCGGAGGTTGCAGCTCCATCAATGCGATGATGTATGTTCGAGGGAATCGTCATGATTACGATCATTGGGCCGAGTTGGGCAATCCGGGCTGGAATTATGACAATATTCTGCATTATTTCCGAAAAGCGGAGGATATGCGTGTGCCGGGCTACGAGCATAGTCCGTACCATGGCCACGGTGGTCCGATCAGCGTGGAACGCTACAGATCCCCATCGCCATTGCTGGATATATTCATGACAGCTGCCAGTCAACTGGGATTGGCCCATCCCGACGGCGATTTCAATGGACGCACTCAGAGCGGATTTGCCCCACCACATGGCACCCTGCGGGATGGATTGAGATGTAGCACCAACAAGGGTTACATGCGTCGCAGTTGGCAGCGTCCCAATCTCGATATTGTGCTCAAGGCATTTGTGCAACGATTGATTATCGATGGCACCGGAAGCAAGCGTGTCCTGGGTGTCACATTTGAGTATGGATTGGGGCAATACAATGTGCTGGCCAGCAGGGAGGTGATCCTTGCAGCTGGCGCCTTGGCGAGTCCACAACTCTTGATGGTCAGCGGCGTGGGACCCAGGGAGCAACTGCAGCCACTTGGCATTGAGGTATTTCAACATTTGCCCGGCGTGGGTGGAAATCTACAGGACCACATTTCCACATCGGGTGCCATTTATACCTTCGATAGCCAACAGCCGGGTCAGCACTTGTCCTTCATTGTGCCTGACCAGTTGTCTGAGGAGTCGGTGAACCAGTTTCTTCACGAGCGGCGAGGATTCTTCTATGCGATGCCCGTCAGCGAAGTCATGGGTTTCATAAGTACACGATATGAAAAGTCTGGACGGGATTGGCCCGACGTACAGCTCTTTATGGGTAGCTATGGTTATGGTGCTGATGGTGGCATGGTTGGCAGACGTGGAGCGGCCATCACCTTGGAGAATTATGCAAACACCTTTGAGCCGGTGATGTATCAGGATTCCTTTGTGATTGCCCCACTGTTGTTGCGTCCACGCTCCCGGGGTTATGTTCAATTGCGCTCCAAGGATGCCAAGATTCATCCGACGATTCATGCCAACTACTATGATGATCCTCTTGACATGGCCATCATGGTCGAGGGTCTTAAAATGGCCCACCATCTCACCCAGACGCCGGCGATGCAACGTTTAAATGCCACCCTAAACATTTACGAGTGGAGAAATTGCCCCGAGGTGGAATACCTCAGTGATGCATTCTGGGAGTGCTTGGCTAGGTATTATTCTCAGACCATTTATCACCCCGTTGGCACCTGTAAAATGGCCCCAGATGGCGATCCCTTTGGCGTTGTCGATCCACGTTTGCGGGTACGCGGTCTCCGTGGTCTTCGGGTGATCGATGCAAGTATTATGCCCACTATTCCCAATGGAAATACAAATGCTCCCACTCTGATGATCGCCGAGCGGGGAGCGGACATCATCAAGGAGGATTGGCATCATTATTCACATGGCGGTTGGATCTAATTGCATTTTAATCTTATTTAGTTCTAGTCAAAGCTACAATCTTTCTTATTTTTCCAACTCTCTATCCTTACCATATATATATATATATCTCTCTTTGACTCGCTCTTCAGTAACTATTCCGTCAGTAAATCTTTTATAATGCACATTATCATTATTCACACCACAGTTAACATATCTCATTTTTCTCTAGTAATTGTTCCATTAATAAATATTTAACACAATAATTCATTCAATTCATTTCGAAGGTCAAAACAATGAAGCAAATGAAACTATTTCTTAACTGGACCACAAAAAAAAGAAACAAGCAACCAAACAATGTGCCAAGGGTTAATAACGATCATTGGCTATACTTTTCAAGAATTGCAACCTTCGATCGTTCAGCGAGCATTCACAGCTCCCACCAAAGCAATTAAAAACCCAGCAGCAAATGCGAAGCTAAGAAAACAACATTCCCACTGAAATTGCATTTAATATGTGACATTTTTCCAGATCATTGTAGCAAAGGTCACCCCAAAGTGGGAACTATGTAGGGAATCTACTGGAAAGTTCCCTATTCGATCAGTTTAAGTCTCAATTAAAAACAAACATTAAAATAATAAAAAAAAGTTCTATATTGAAATACATTTTGCATTTAATATTATTAATTGTATTGCTACTACATAGTGTATGGAATCAACTGGAAAGTTCCCTATTCGATCAGTTTAAGTCTCAATTAAAAACAGAAATTAAAATAATAAAAAAAAGTTCAATAAAAAGTTCTATATTTAAATACATTTTGCAAATAATATTAATATTTTTATTGCTACTACATAGTGTATGGAATCAATTGGAAAGTTCCCTATTCGATCAGTTTAAGTCTCAAGTAAAAACAAAACTTAGAATAATAAAAAAAAGTTCAATAAAAAAGTTCTATATTTAAATAAATTTTGCATTTAATATCATTAATTGTATTGCTACTACATAGTGTATGAAATTAACTGGAAAGTTCCCTATTCGATCAGTTTAAGTCTCAAATATAAACAAAAATTAAAATAATAAAAAAAAGTTCACTCAATAAGTTCTATATTTAAATACATTTTGCATTTAATATCATTAATTGTATTGCTACTACATGGTGTATGGAATCAACTGGAAAGTTCCCTATTCGATCAGTTTAAGTCTCAATTAAAAACAAAAATTAAAATAATAAAAAAAAGTTCACTCAAAAAGTTCTATGTTTAAATACATTTTGCAATTAATATTATTAATTTAGTTGCTACTACATAGTGTATGAAATTAACTGGAAAGTTCCCTACTTGATCAGTTTAAGTCTCAATTAAAAACAAAAATTAAAATAATAAAAAAAAGTTCACTCAATAAGTTCTATATTTAAATACATTTTGCAATTAATAGTATTCATTCTATTGCTACTACATAGTGTATGGAATTTACTGGAAAGTTCCCTATTCGATCAGTTTAAGTCTTAATTAAAAACAAAAATTAAAATTATAAAAAAAAGTTCTATATTTAAATACATTTTGCAATTAATTTTATTAATTCTATTGCTACTACATAGTGTATGGAATCAACTGGAAAGTTCCCTATTCGATCAGTTTAAGTCTCAATTAAAAACAAAAATTAAAATAATAAAAAAAAGTTCACTCAAAAAGTTCTATATTTAAATACATTTTGCATTTAATATTATTAATTTAGTTGCTACTACATAGTGTATGGAATCAACTGGAAAGTTCCCTATTCGATCAGTTTAAGTCTCAATTGAAAACAAAAATTAAAATAAAAAAAAAGGTCAATCAAAAAGTTTTATATTTAAATACATTTTGCAATTAATTTTATTAATTCTATTGCTACTACATAGTGTATGGAATTAACTGGAAAGTTCCCTATTCGATCAGTTTAAGTCTCAATTAAAAACAAAAATTAAAATAAAAAAAAAAGTTCACTCAAAAAGTTCTATACTTAAATACATTTTGCAATTAATATTATTAATTTTATTGCTACTACATAGTTTCTAGCTTTTAAATAAATTGATTTTAAATTTAACGTTTATTGTAGGGTATTTTTTAGGCGTCACAACGCAAAGTTAACTGTTATTTTGATAGGGTATTCTTATATTTTTGGATTATGCATACGTGCAATGCTGTAACTGCTTGTAATGCGATTAGCCGACGCTAGGCGGCGTTCTGTGCAGAGGCGGCGAGGCAAGAGGGCGTGGCAAGGCAAGGCAAGGCGAGGCGAGGCAATGAGGCATTTGTTCCTAATTGAGTTGGAAATCAAAGACAGCGGTTGTTGTAAATGTTGTTGTAGTTGTTGCCGTGCTTGTTGCTGTTGCTGCTGCTGCAGTTGCAATATTTCCCAGCACATTCTGGCGACATTGACAGCGAACGCTGGTAAATTGTTGTTTTTGTTGGGGTCGCAGTTGGTGTTGTTGTAGCTGTTGCCGTTTTGGCGTTATTTGTTGTAATTTTTAAGCGTACGCTGAACCAAATGGCAAACGCGACAAGTTTTACCAGTTTACCGATTGTCGACTGCACACACACACACACACCTGCACACACACACACACACACACACACACACACACACACACACACACACACACATACACATGGAGTGTGTGCTGTGCTGAAGTTTTCAAAAAGGTTTTCGAGATTTTTCACATGTTTCAGTCCACACCGTTTGCTGCTAACATAATGACGCGACCAAAGCAGCAGCTCCAGCTCCAGTTCCAGCTTCGGTTCCATATCAAGCTTCAATTGTTGCTGCTCGTGCTCTGCGCATTGTTGCAGCTGTTGCCAACGATTGTGGCACTGCCACAGGATATTCTTGTGGATGCCACACAGCTGGAACAGGCGCCATCATCGCCAGCTCTGAGTGGGCCATCGGGTGAGTTGTTGTTGTCTCCAGCTGCTGCCTCATCCTTCTGACTGGACTCTACTTCTCCTCACCTGCTACTTACCACTGTCACCAAGTTCCTTTTCACTTCTTCCCTTCTCCTGCAACTAGCTTTACCTTCCTGCTTCCTTCCCATCTCTTTTGTTTCTTTCCACCGCCTTATGCTCCATTCTCCTCTATCCTACGGTCTTCTACCAACTCTGACCTTTTCCTGATTCTCCTTGACTTTCTATACAGTCTCCTACTCTCCTCCTGATTTTCGCAAATTTCGCCTTACCTCTTCCATATATTTCTGACCTTCTCATGTGATACTTCTTGTTGTTTTCTGATTCCTCGGATCCTTTTTGTTTTTATTTTTTGTTCTGATCATTGTTGCTTTATTCTACTACCTTTTGCTTCATTCTTCTCTCACGCATACTGTCTTCTATTGACTCTCCTTTGTATGATGTCTTCTAATTATTCAAGTGACCTTCTTACACATTTTTAGATTCTTCCAATTCCCTCCCTATTCCTCTCATCTTTCCTCTTTCTTTTCCCCCTCTATGTTCAATCCTTATTTTTTATTCTGTCCCACCCTCCTCTTTCTTCTAATCTCTCTCTTATAATCTATCGCTCCCATGCTTCAGTACTCATCTTTTCCTTCCTCCAATTTCCACTTTCTTCCATCAAATTCTCTCTCTTCTCTATACCTTCCATTTCCTCCACTTTTCATTCCATATCCTGATTCTCTACCAATCTCCCATTTTCTAGTTCTTTTGTCTCTTCATTCCTCATCTACCCTTCTCTTCTCTATATATCACCTTTCTATCTTTTTCCTTTTCACTCCTCCGTGACCCTTATAATGTTTTCAGCTTAGATCTATCTAAACTATTCGATCTTTGTAGATCTCAGTGCTGGCCTCAATCTCGTGCCCGTGAGCAATTTGATTGCCGCTGCGGCAAATGCTGAGCCTCCCGCGCCTATTCAATTTGTGCGAATTGCCATGAATAGTGGATTGTGAAAAGCGGCCAACAGGTGGCGTCAACTGTCTACATCACTAATTAAACCTGTATTTAATTTTATGTTATTTTGTTGTTTTTTTTTTATTTTATTTTTTATATAAATGTATATCCTATAAATAAATACCCTGTATTAAAGTAGAGAATAAAATTGGCAAAAAAAAAAATGAAAATTTCGCAAAGAAAAAATAATAACTTTAATTAAAATGTTGCAGAGGAGTGCTTTTTATTGATAATTTTAATCTATAATTTTGATAATGTCTTTTAAGTATCAGCTGAGAAAGGGAAAAATAATGTAAGAGGACAAGGTATGACAAATCTTATATACCTCAGATTCCTACACAGCTAGAGTCTGGTATACGTCCATATTCAGATATTAGCTGATCATTGAATCAAAAGGTTAAGTAATTAAACTCTCATGAGAAACAATAAGGAACAAAAAATAATTTTTTTTTTCAATTTAGAGGGTATCTTGTCGATCACTTGCCACTTGTTTGTGTGTGCAGCGCGTTGTTTGTGGCACTGCCAATTGTTGAATGCCAGCAATGTGGTTCTATTGTCGCGATTATAAAATTTATTCGCCTTTTATAGCTATAACCTGACGAAAAAAAAAATATTAAAAACGTGCAATTCTTTTTTATTGTCAGTGTCGTTGGCATTTGTGTGTTTGCCGATTACAGCGTACCTGTCCTTGATCGACATTGTCGAGGTCTGGGTTACAGTGACAGCCACAATGCAAAATACAACCATTAAAACTATGCAATAACAATAACAACAATAATAATAATAGAAATAATATTTTATATTATAATAATAATAATATTAAATAAATATTACTTTTTCCTTCCTTAAATTGCACACAGATTAGGTTGAATTACCCAATTGTTTTTCCCATTTACATTCGATAAGATAACTGAAAATATTGTTAAATTTTACGATGACCATAAAAGAGAGGCTCTCCAAAGCGAATACTTAACCAAAACTGTTAGATTGGTATAAATGTGTTCTTATCTATGAGTACAAAATAACTTTAAGTGCGTTTACTATATAAGAAGGTCAGTTACGAAATCTCTATCAACCGAAAATCTCCCAAAAATTAAGATTTGGGAGATTTTCGGTTGGTTTCGATTTCTGTGGAACCCCTGTATACAAATTATAACGTTTCTGAAGATGGACACATTTTGGGCAAGCTTTCCTTTGTTGAAATGCTTGATACTTAAATACAATTTTCTATGCAGTATCATCTGAAATGATTGTTGGAAAATTAAGTTGAAAATCATTAAAAAAAATTCGTTGAACGCTTGCTTAACCCATCATATGATATTCAAGTTGTAATTTGAATTATCAACTGCGTCATATTCAAATTTCGAATGCCTAGGTTCCTTAAATAAGCAACAAAAAAAAATATATGCAAAATAAAAAAAATTGTAATGTAATTAAATACTGGAAGTAAATTGATTAAATTTATTTTATATGCAATAAACACGCTACAATTGTTTGCCGATAAGAACTTACAATTCAATAATAATCGTTTGAGTTTATCTCATCTAAATCAAATAAATTAACATGTAAGCATGTAAAAAAAAATTTAATTTGTAAGTGATTAAAAGTAGATTGTACAATATATTTTGATCTCATTGACTAGATTATTTTAATGAATAGTTGTCAACTTTTGTCAATCAGTCAATCTTTAGTCTATTTTTTTTTTTTCAAATTGTATGACAAAATTCTAGAAATTTTGCTGTAGGCTCGATTACACTGAGAGAGATTTCGTTAGAAATACTCAAACACATTCAAATAATTAATGGATAATGATTTACTGCCTAACGTTCAGGTAAATCATGCTGCAAATATTAAAAATTATTTCAGTTTCTTCTGATTGAGTGACTGAAAGAGTTAAAACACAGCTTAAGCGCTACCGTTAACTGTTAATCTGTAAAGTACATGATTTGGCAATTGTCAAAGTATTGCATTCACTGAGTATTTGTGAGAATTTGAGTATTTGCAATGTGGAAGTGGCACGTGTTGGGGTCACTGAGCAAACAGGCAAACAGGAGCAACAGTTACAGATCATACACAGATTGATATCGCTCTGATTCATTGTTGTTCTCTCTCAGTCAACATCTCGTCAGCAGCGATAACCGGCTAACAGACGGAAAGACATACTCTTATCGCATCTATAAAAGCAAATCGCAAACTCGGGCGACGAGTCAAATCGGCAAAGTGTATAATGTTGGCAACAAGCGATCTAACGGATGCGGCTCAGTGCGGAACACCCGGTATTGGACTGTTGCAGGGCATGGTTACCTTGTTGGTGCAGACTCTACTTTCCGCCCAATGCAATGTTGCACCATCTAAGCTCTGGCCACCGGACTATGGGGATCAACTCGCCGATCTTCGCGAGGAACTCAATTATGACTTTGTTGTCATTGGTGCCGGCTCAGCGGGTTCTATTGTCGCCAGTCGACTTAGCGAGAATCCCAATTGGCGTGTTCTCGTCCTGGAGGCAGGTGGTGATCCACCAGTTGAATCCGAGGTGAGTTCAAATCAGTTCTGTGTTTAATTAACTTTCAATGTCAAGTTGAAGGCAAAATGTAAACAGGAATTGCGTCAGTCAAGTGCGACACTTGTATGGAATATACAGTTAGTCTAATAAATTTTTTAACCAAATTATAAGTTCACATAAAATATTTTGTTTTATTTTTTTCTATTAAAAATCCCTTATTTTTTTTTGGTTTTATTATAGTTGCTTACGGTTCATAAACAAATTACAGCTTATACTTTGTCAACATAGTCACATGAGTAACTGTAGCCTGTAAAACCAGTTTGATTTTCCGAACGATTCCCTGAAATCGAATCTTCGTCTATTTAAGGCACTCATTTAAAACAATTTAACTGTTCTTCCCATGTTAATGTGACGTTAACAGTGTGAAGTTAACAGTAACATGTTAGCAGTATTTAAAAGGTTTCATTTTTTGTATTAAAAGTAGCTTAATTAAGTCATTGCAAAAATGTTGTTTTACACAAAAATACATTTGTTTATCAAGCGAGGTTATCTTAAGATAAGCTAAGGTCGAAAGACATTGTAGTGCATTATCTTAGATTTATAGCTTCAGAAAACAAGTAAATCTGTTACACTCGGTAAACAAATTTACCTTTTTTATTATTAATAAATTTTTTCTCAGAATGGGAAAAAACACCTCAAATATTTCTACAATAGCATTTAAAGATATATATATATATATATTTGAAGTATATATTTTGAAGTAAATTTTATTTTTTTAAGGGATATTTCAAATAACGGTATTGCAACTTTAAAATTTCGGGAAAGTTCGAAAAAAAAATATTGCCTTATTTTCTACTATTTTTATGGCAGTGGTGTCAAAATATATTTAATATATATTTTAATATATATAGAAAATATATTTTATTAAGATAAGGATTAAGTAAAAGTGTAGTTGAATTTTATTGTAATGCTTATATCTTCTATAATAACAGATCCCAGCGCTGTTCTTTGGACTACAGCACTCGGAGTTCATTTGGAATTACTTCACAGAGCCGAGCAAATCATCCTGCCAGGCGATGAAGAATGGTCGCTGTTATTGGCCACGTGGAAAGATGATTGGCGGAACGGGTGGAGTTAATGCGATGCTCTATATTAGGGGTAATCGTCAGGACTTTGACACTTGGTCGGCGATGGGCAACGAGGGCTGGAGTTACGATGAGGTCTTGCCCTATTTCGAGAAGTCGGTGCGTCCAGTGGAAAATGCGACGCATCCACAGGGTTATGTAACATTGACTAAATTTGAGATGCCTGCCATAGAAAAAATGATATTCGATGGCGCCGAATCGTTGGGCGTGCGACACGTGCGCGAGTTTGCCGAGGGCAGTTTTGTGGGTTATTCAAATGTGCCGGTCACAGCACAAAATGGACAACGTGCTCACACAGGAAAAGGACATCTGGGTCGAGTTGCCGGACGATCGAATCTTCATGTGATTAAACATGCTCTGGTCAAACAACTGCATTTTGATGCCACCGGACAGCGAGTGGAGGCTGTGAGCTTTGTGCGTGGCGAGCGCACATATCGTGTGGGCGTGGCCAGGGAGGCAGTTCTATCAGCAGGCGTTATAGATTCCCCAGCATTGCTTCTTAGATCCGGCATCGGACCACGTCAACATTTGGAGGAACTGCATGTCCCAGTGGTGAGAGAATTGCCTGGAGTCGGTGGCAATCTGCAGGATCATGTTTTGGTGCCACTTTTCATGGAGCTGGAAAGTTCAAAAGAGCTGCCAACTCAAAGGGAAATTCTCGACAACATCTATGAGTATCTATTGAATCGAACGGGACCCTTGGCCACTCACGGTACCGCCTCCCTTGTGGGATTCATCAACACGGCAAACAACACTGATCCACGTTATCCGGATGTGGAATTCCATCATTTGGCCTTCGAGCGTGGACGTCACGACACCCTCGAAATGTTCCTCAACGGACTCAGTTTTCAGGACCAATATGTGAAGCATCTGCAGCAGCAATTGACCAAATTTGATATATTATGCATCTTTGTGCTTCTCTCTCATCCCCAATCGAAGGGTCAGTTGAGTCTACGCAGCAAGGAGTTCAGAGAGCCCCCTCTGTTGGTTAGTAACTATTTGACTCAACCGGAGGATATGGCAACTCTATTGCGTGGCATTCGCTATCAGGAGAGTCTATTGAGTACCGCCTCATATCAAGCTTCTCGGGCTCAAATCACTCATATACCGATCCCTGAGTGCGATGCATCGAATGAATATCGATCGGATGATTATTGGAGATGTTATGCCAAGTATTTTTCAATCACCTGCTACCATCAAACAGGCACTCTCAAAATGTCCCCGGCTAGTGATCCCAATGCCTGTGTCAATCCTCGACTCCAGCTCCATGGCATTGACAATCTTCGTGTCGCCGATGCCAGCATCATGCCCAAAATTGTCAGTGCCAATACAAATGCCGCCACGGTCATGATTGGGGAGCGTGCCGCGGACTTTATCTCTCAGGATTGGACGGGGTCAGGTGATGGAGCAGAGGAGCCAAAACGGCATTTCCATGATTACGATTTGTAATCGCTGGCACAGTTTCTAGTATATTAAATTGCAGATACTATATATTGATAAAAGTCATTTTAAGCCTAGCGTTTGTCAAATTTAATCTCTTTTTTTTGTTCTATTTTAATAAAATATTAAATTAAATAATATCTGTTTATTTTTCTCAAGTGAAGCAAATGTTTTCCATTTTTCCGAATTTATGATTTAGTTTTTTTAATAGCATCTTAATCCAAAATCTTAAGAATTCAAAATGCCATTACATATATACAAAACATTAATCTTGATATGAAAACATATTTACAATAACAATTGATCATACTTTGGTTGAAGTTCAATTAAGGAAATGTCAAAAATTTTATCAATTATACTTTATATATCATATTTTAAATAAAACAAGTGGGTGGTTACAGTCGAGCACGCTCGACATAAGGATACTTTGAGCCCAGGTACTTTGTACTGAAAGTTGATTTTCGAACGATTGCTCCTATGGTAGCTATATGATATAGGAAAATGATTTTAACCAAATTTGGCCAGGATATATAACACCAACAAAAATGCATGTTCTATAAGTTTGACTAAGATATCTAAGAAAACAAAAATCTTTTTCATACTAAACCTTGATTTTCGACTGAGCGTCCCTATGACAGATATAAGATATAGTGGTCCGATTTGAGCCAAATTTGGTCAAGATACACATTACCAGCTCGGATGTATATTGTGTCAGATTAGTCGAGATAACTTCATAACTATATAACTTCATTTTCAAAGTGTCGTTCCTATGGCAGCTATATGATATAGAGGTCCGATCCAAAAAAAAAAAAATCAAACTTGATCTGCGTACGGTATCCAGGAACCTACTTACCAAGTTTGAAGTCTCTAGCTCTTATTGGCTTTGATATCGACGAGTTCAAGCAGACGGACATACGGACAGACAGACAGACAGACGGACAGACAGACGGACAGACAGACGGACAGACAGACGGACAGACGGAAATGGCTTAATCGACTCGGCTGTTGATCCTGATCAAGAATATATATACTTTGGGGGATCTGCCACGCCCCCTTCTGCCTGTGACATACATTCTGCCAAACACATTATACCCGTTTTTGCCCATTTTTAATGGGCTCAGGGTATAAAAAAAAACAATTTTAGTAGTCGAGAGAAGAAGATGGTCAACCTATGAAAGCAGTTAAGCAAGAAGTAAGGGAAAAAATTCTACATATTTCTTAAAAGGTTTACATTTTTAGAAGTGAAGACAGATAACACCAAAAAGTAAAACCTTAGTAAGAATTTTTTAATAATTCTAGTAGCTTTCCAAATATTTCACAAACACAGAGTTTATATTTAACATAATTTTTGCAAAGAACAGACACATTTTTTTAATACAATCGATTCTCAGAGCTCTTTTTCTTTCTCTTCTTTTTCAAAGCAGTCTGTCATTGACTTATTGAAATCGGTGGTAAAATGCACTTTAGAATTTCTCGACATTGTCAATCTAATTATTCCGATTTCATTTAGTTGTAAGCGTTCAACAATTCTAAAACAAACTTTTATTAAACACATTTCTCAAATGGAATAAATAGCTATTAAACGCAACTCTCAATATTATTGTGGGTCATAAATGCTCATTGAATTTGATAAACAACAATTTTGTAGGGTGCTTCATATTACGTGCTGACTGAACCCAGATGCGTACTTTGGCAACAGGTAAATAACAAATTGAAAATGCTGACAATGTAATTTACTAACATGCTAAGGTGTTGTGGTGTTTTTGTGGTGTTGTTTATGCCGCCTCGGAGACCCACATTTCCTTAGTCTAATCGCAATGACATAAAGATATCACAATGGAAACGACAGCCAAATTGTTTGGCCTGGCTTATCATCGGAGGCAGCAACAATACATTGTGACTTATCAGAATCCATAGTTAAATGGATGAATGGACAGATGGATAGATGGGTAGATGGATAGAGGGAGAACTGCACACTGGTAACAAATCTAAATTTTTTGTCAAAAATAAACTTTTTTGAAAAACTATTTATATTTCATAATAGAAAATATCCAAGCGCCGAAAGAACATAATTTTTTTCTTTCAATTTATGATCTGTTTAATAACAAAAAATTAGTTTAAAATAAGTCTGTAGATATATGTATTTATTTTATTATTGCCAACAATTTAGGACTTGGGACCAGTGTCAACTGGATGGATGGATAGACGGATGAATGGATGGACGGATGGATGGACGATCACTTGTATGTGTTTGTGGTCGTAAAAAGCAATTCAATTTTAAGGCGCGGGCCTTATCATTGGAAGGTAGCCAGAGTTGTTTAATATGTAGTGTCGATGTAGTGTCACCTTAGGCTGCTGTGACTGCACCCGCTCTTTGAATGTCACATCTAATCTCTGTGGCAGTGATAAAGGCGCGTCCGGCAGTTGCCCGGCTTCGAATACGTGTACATCTATCCACGTATATATATATATATTTTATTTGCATTGCAAATATCTCAAATGATTTACGGGAACGCGTGCGGCATGCGAATGAAACGTTCGACGGTCCGTACAAATGCCGCTTGCCGTCTTCATACGCCGGACAGTAGCTCACGGGCAGCGTCAGTGTCCAGAAGTGTGCATTTATCGAAAAAATTTTATAATTGTTGAGAACTATGGAATTCCTTACAGCACAATGTGCTGCGAGATCGGCAGGTCCGGCGAATACGTTAATGTCGCTATTGCTTCACACACTGATCGCCAAATATTGTGATCTCAGTGGACAACAAAAGTGGCCAGCAGATTATGGGGATTCGTTGGATAATTCCGGTGGATTTAAGGAACCATATGACTTTATTGTTGTCGGATCTGGCAGCTCGGGAGCTGTTGTTGCCGGTCGCCTGGCGGAGCAAAGCAATTGGCGTGTACTTCTACTCGAGGCTGGCGGTGATCCGCCAATTGAAACGGAATTCGTGGCCTGGCACATGGCAACACAGTTCTCCGACTGGGATTGGCAATATCATACACAGCCGAATGGACGTGCCTGTATGGCGATGCAGGGCGAGAGTTGCCATTGGCCGCGTGGCAAGATGCTCGGTGGCACGAATGGCATGAATGCCATGATCTATGCACGGGGCACACGCTTCGATTTCGATGATTGGGAGCAGAGAGGTAATCCCGGCTGGGGCTATGACGATGTGATTCATCATTTCCGCAAGGCCGAGAATTTGCGCTCGACGCGTCCAGGCTACAAGCCTGGAGATCATGGTGTCGATGGACCCATGACACTCAATAATTACGTCTCGGACAACGAGTTCCGTACAACAATCCGGGCGGGTATGCTTGAGATGGGCTACGGCAGTGCTCCGGACTTTACCGAGGGCTCGTACATTGGGCAAATGGATATTTTGGGCACCCAGGATGGTGGACGTCGCATCACCACCGCCCACTCCCATCTCCGCAAGGATACGCCCAATTTGCATATCGTGCGACACGCCCACGTCAAGCACCTCAACTTAAGTGGAAAGAATCGGGCTGAGAGCGTCACCTTCGTGCATCGCGGTGGCAAGGAGTACACGGTGCGAGCGAGCAAGGAGATCATCCTCTCTGCCGGCGCCATTGGCACGCCACAGATTCTACTGCTCTCAGGTAAGTGAAAGTCAAATGAACGAACCTAATCAACACAAAATTCCGATAAGATAGTCAAACCATAAAATATACGAAAAAACAATAAATACATTGAGTGTTGGTCAAATCTATGAGTAAACAGAGATATAACATAGCCGCAGATATAACTAACAATCTGAAAATGTTTCGTTCTTATTATGTTCCCTTCTATACAGTCGCATTACTCTAAGAAGATGGCTTTAAAGCTAATCAGACCTTGTTAAAAATAAAAAACCATTTACAGCTTTAAGCTTTGAGCTTTCTGTATTTTTTGCTGCTAAGCTTCAACTTTCAGTTCCTATTATATTTATTTTCCACTTTAGCAAGCTTTCCTATTCAACTTTTACACATTAACAATTAATTATTGAATTAGGCTTAAATCAATGATTCGGTTCCACTAATCAATTGTATATTTTTTAAAGATAAAAGTTTGCTGTCATCATCTTTAGCTTTTATTCTATTACTACAACGGGTTAAAGTTTTTTTTGCATAAGTCTTAAGCTTTACCTAGTAAAAGTTAACAGAGCTTTTACTTTTATTGGATACGGATTGCTATTAAGCTCTGTCTTGAGGCTTTTGATTTAAAGACATTTGCACATATTAAATGTAAAATTGGTATAAGCATTTATTTGGTTTGGTATTTGGGTCCAACTTTATGTATATACATATAATAGGCACACGAGTAGCTAATAAATAATAATTCGAAACCTAAACACGAAGTAGTATTTGATGTAAGGATATTTTCATTTATGATCAATATTTAACAGTATTTTTTTTTAAAATATTTTATAGATAACAGTATATTTTTAATTCTTATTTTATATGTCCTAAGATAACAGTTAATAGAGAGTTTTATTCAATTAGTCAATTAGTAAAATTAATTAATCACTGACTATTTAAATAAAAAAGAAAAGTTAAAATTTTATTAGTAAATCTCATTTTAAAAATAAAAAAGATTTCGTAAATAAAAGAGATTGAATAAAATATATGTTTTTATGATTGTTGTGCTGATCAAGAAAATATATATCCTTTGGTTTCTAATGTGTTCTTCCCGCGGATAAATAAAAATATTAAGTGTGATTAAAATAAAAGTCAGTAACTTTCACTAATGATCAAATAAAAAAATAAATAAAAAAAAAAACGGGTATTCGTTACGTAATTGAATAAAAATATTCAAGTATTGAAATATTCAGAACTAGGTATAAAATAAAGAAACAAAATACTTTATTTTTTAAATATCTCATAAAAATTACAAGAACACAATTTATTATCATTTGCACTAGTTATTATATAAATATAGAATATCTTTTTTAAATGCAGTTTTCATAAGTACTTAATTGTTATAAATAGAACAGTAACATGGAAGGAACAATATAATGAAAAGGTACGGTATACAGATAGAAGGATACGGTTTAATATAGCTGATAGCCAGTTTCTGTACTGCCATCCTGCCATTTGGGATCATCACTGACCTTGGCACGACACATGGGGCACGTTGGCTCCCGCTTAAACCACGTTTGGACACACTCATTGCAGAATATGTGACGGCACTCGAGAATAGTTGGGGAATTGAATGGATCATTACAAATGGGACACATGGAGTCGGCAGCATTGAGTTCTTCCTTTGTAGGCGATCGCATTGGATCAGTATTGGATCCAAAGTTGGCAAGGGCTTTCTTCAAAAATACGAAGCGCAAAAGGAACTCAAAAAGCTTAGTGCTAGTGTACAAAAACATCAGAAAAACTGGAAAATATCCCATATCCGGATAGGATGCATGTATATAGGCTATCCATTGGGTGATGGGCGTAAGGGAGCGATACAGCTGAGAAATGTATTCTACAGCGGCATAAAGACGTCCTCGAAATTTCATATTATGCATGGGCAGCATTGTTATCACAATCTTGATGAGTATCGTGATTAGCCGCAGCAGTAAATCACTGACAGCGACATGATAAAGCAACCATCCAAGTGGAACGGGTTCAGCTACATGTGTTGCATCAACTTCCTCGGTAAATTCCTGGAAAATATCCGCAAGAGAGTTGTTCTTATTGTCCTTTCTTGATGGCGGCACAATCAATCCAAAAGGATCTGGCGGTACAGTTGCCAAAAACAGACGCAATGCAACCGCAACAGATCCTATGACAGCATCACGCACCAATGCGAAATATTGTTTATCATTCAATCGTGCCACTTGAAGAGGCAACGTTCGATTTAAATTCCAAAAAATTATCTGAAGCAGAAAGACATCGCATATATTCTGCCACCGATCGTACATAAACTTGATGAGCAGTAGAAAAATGATGGGCAAGTAACGCATTAATTGGACAACTGACTCGGCAAACATTTCCCTATGAATATCACGACTATTTTCTGGAGATGGAGTTGGCGCTGAAGTTGAAGTTGAAGATGCAGCTACACCTTGAGAAATGACAGTTGGATTGCTGTCCGATTCCGATGCTATTCCCGGCAAACTCTCACTGTTTGTTTTCGTAAGGTTGTGGCATTGTGACTCCTTCTCATTCTCACGCAGCGAGATGCTTTTGCCCAAGCCATTGCTATTCTTGCTGCTCATGCGCATCGACTCCGAGTTGCCGTCACTTGTGCTAGGGTCGTTCAAGGGCAGTGGTGGCTGACTCACCAGATTGTCGCCAGCTATAGGCTGGTAACGCAATTTGGAATTTGCAAGTAAGGAGCGCAGCAACTCAGGTGATGGCGATGTGGACATTGCATACATATCACGCCAAAAACCCAATTGACGCACTGAAGCGGGCGCTGTATGAGGAGCGGCTAAGCCTGAAGACGTTGTGGATTGCTGCTCCATGTTGCATGAACGCTGTCTGGCCAGGAATAAGTTCAGTTTGCTATTAATGTCCACCCGTGGACGTGGACAAGGACACGGACTCGGAATCGAACTCGACTGATTCAGCTCCTCCATATTGATGCTTGTGCTTGCACCAGTTTCGGTTTCGCTTCTCGAATTCAATGCTGCCAATGATACAGCCTGTTCCTTTGTGTTTGACTCAGTGTCATTGCTCTCCATGCTAATAGAAGCACTTTGCTCCAACTTAATACCTTCCTTTGGATAGTTATTCATTACACAATTTAAACAAGTCAATTTTTTTTGCAAACAGCCTCAACTTGGACAATGTTAAAGAACGTCAAGTGAAATGTGATGCTGTCGTGATAGCTGACGCTTAATCAATGACCTTAAAGCTTTACAGAAGCTGCTAATAACCAATTGAAGCTTTAAGCTTTTCTTATTACCACTCTTTCCAATACAAGCATCTTTACAAATTCTTTTTTTATTTATGTAATTAACACTTTTTTTATATTCCAGAAATTTAATGTTATTCTATTCAATCATAAACGTGCATAAAGGGTTATAAACCGAGTCCACGAGCATAAATAGGTTTTATATAGTACTTTTATAAGTAATACTATGTACTATTATTTTATATGTTTTACAATTTATACTTTTATTTTAGCTTTATTTTGTTAAAGTGAGAGTTAGGTATGAGCAATTTTTCTGAAAAATAATTTTAGGAAAATCAAGAAAAATAGCAAAGTAAATGAAAACGCTTACTATCGTAACATAAAATTAAATTTAAAGTGACACTTTTTCATACTGAAAAGACGAAAAACAGATGAATTTGTTAAAAAATGTAGAAAAGCTTTAGGTAATCTATTAGAAAATGAGTATAAGGCTTTTTTAGTTAAAACGACTCCCATACTCACTGATTTCATCTTTAACGAGCTTTTCAATTTAATGACTTTTGTTAATACTTTTATTAAGCTTTAAGCTTAAATAAAAGATCAATCCGCTTGAGCTTAAAGCTTATTTGGGTTATCTCTTGTCATCTGATTATTTAAATATTTGTGTACAGCTTAAAGCTTATGACAATTAAAAGTTGAACTCGATAATAGAAGAGCTTTGTAATTAAAGTTTTCCTTTCGGTTTTGCAGGCATTGGACCAGCGGAACATTTGAAGAACGTTGGAGTACCCGTTAAACTGGATCTGCCCGTGGGTCGCAACTTAAAGGATCATGCCAGTCTGCCCGTCATCTTCCAGATCGACAAGTCAACGGCACGAAAGCCCACCGAGGAGGAGTTGGTGGATGCCATGTACAATCTGTTGATGGGTAGATACAGCAAATTGTTGCATCATGAGGCAACCGCATTGACGGGTTTCATCAACACGACCTCGTTGCACGGTCCCAATCCCGATATACAGACAACGAACTTCTTCAGCCTGATGCAGAGTCCGGAGTTGCGTGGCTATGTGGCTGCCACAGGATTCAATGACCGTGTGGCAAAGAGCATTTTATCAGCTAATCAAAATTCCAATACCTACATCACGTATCTGTTGCATTTGAAACCGTTTTCAGCGGGTAGTCTGGAATTGCAGAGCACCAACTATTTGGATGCACCACTTATCGATGCCGGCTACATGACAGATGAACGTGATGTGGAGACCTACATACGAGCCTTGAACATCTACAAGCGTCTGCCCGAAACGAAGGCGTTCGGTGAGCGTGAGGCTTCCCTTCACAAGATCGATCTGGAGTCGTGCAATGATCTAACCTATCAATCGGATGATTATTGGCGCTGTTATATCCGTCACATGACAACCACCGTCTATCATCCAGTGGGCACGGCTCGCATGGGATCCGTCAACGATCCCACAGCTGTCGTCGATGCCAGACTACGGGTCCATGGCGCCAGCGGACTGCGTGTCATCGATGCCAGCATAATGCCCGATATTGTGGGTGCCAATACCAACGCTGCTTGCATTATGATTGGCGAGAAGGGTGCCGACATGATTAAGGAGGATTACCTAGGCAATCAGCATACCGAGCTTTAAGCTTATTCAATTTATATATCACAAAAATATATAACATTATTTTTTTAACATTTTTTTTTTTACTTTTTAAAGATAATGAATTAAACTGAGTATGTCGAAAATTTTTATTGCATTTTTAATAATTATCGTATCGCTTTGTCGTTAAATTAAATTAGTTTATTGTCATGAAATTGAAAAAAAAAATGCGATTTGCATTATTATTGACATCACAATCTTATTTCAACATTTTTAAGATAAAGTTTCATTGCATTTTTGTGTTCAAAACTTTGCTAAAAGCAGTGCAGTGCAGTGTGCAGTGTGTGTACCCGCAAGCAGTGCAAATTACCAATCAACTGCTTAGCACATTGGCTCTCAAAGTTTCCGAGAGCTTTAAGCACAGTCATTGCCAAAGCCATGTAGTAAGCGCCGCACAGTGACTCTCAAAACTCAACTTAACCCAACTCAACTCTGAAACACATTATCGTTGAATAAATTAATTTATTACAGGGATTAAGTTTTATGAACTGTTATAGGAACCGAAAAAGAAACTAACCATTTCATATTTTGTACCGGACTGAACCCGTAACCGAAAATGTTCCTTTTCAAGACCCGAAAGCCGAAACGTTTGCACCGCTTTTGGGACTTTTTTCTAAAAATAATATTTTTTTCTGTATGTAAATTTGTGTGGATCAATTTTTTTCGCGATGAAAATCTTAATCTTCGATGAATTCTAAGAAGATTTGCCAAGAAATTATGGGTCTAAATAAATTTTGAGCTTTCCATTTTAAAAATAGTTAAACGTTTTTTATATATTGCTAATTGTCTGTTAGCGGAGTCCTACGTTGAAATTGAAATTTAGTTGGTGGTCTCTTTTTAATTAAATTTTAAATTTAATTTGAAATGAACTTTTTTGTTAAATTTTCTAAAAAACTTAACAAAAGTAATTTCAAAATCAATTTTAAAAAGACTAGTTAAGATCGCCAACTAATTTTACTCAATACAAATTGACCCACTCTAATGATGGTATCAATTCTTTAGGTTATTCTAAATTCAAATGCAGAGGGTTCCCCTTTAAAAAGAAAATTGAAGGTTTAAAATCTCATGCTTTCACTTTTATTCAACTTCCAATGTCATAATTAGTATAAAACAAAAAATGTATAAGCTCAGAAAATTCATATTGAGGTGAATAGTGGGTCTCTCTTTTGTAGCATAGAAAAAAATAACAAAACAAACAAAATCAAATTAAACACACAGAAAAATTGCCACATGAATTTTTAGGAAACCAGAAAAAGTATGAGATACATTGATTTTCAATATTTTCAAACAATAATCTTAATTCACTTTTCTCTATATTATTCCGCAATACAAAAATAATTGCTATTTTAAGATGGTATGTTGTTGTTTTATTTAAAATTATTCCTATATTTTGCTAATAGAAAAAACACTTCTCTTATCAAAGAAATAAAAGAGAGAGGCCATCATGAACTCGAAGTTCAAATAACAATTGCAAAATAAATAAAAATAGTTTATTAAATTTCTTTTTTAAACTTTTATTTTTTGCCTTTTATAAACCACGTGTTAATGTCTACATAATCAGTTGTTTTACATATCCAAACATTTTGTAAAATCTCCATTAAATAATAATCTCTTTATCATGGATTTTATGTGTGGCATATTGATTCTGTTGTATTGTCTATGCCTAATGATTGATAGCTTTCACTTTTCAATTGAGTGGCAACTTATTTATTTTTTTGGCTCATTGTTATGCCACATTTGGCACTGGACACAGCCAAGACATTGGGATGGTATTCATTGGCGCCTCGAATGTTTGGCATGCATACAAACTGATGGCAATTAATTGGTGGGTCGAAGAAGTGCTTTGGCTCGTGATCCACAAGTGTCAAAAATGAAAAGATGCGTTGCACCCACGTATAAAGTGTTGCTAAGACAGAGGCATAGGCAGCAGGTGGGGCAAGGGGAGGGAGTAGTTGTAGTGGTCTCAACTTATTAGTTTTAATTTTTAACTACCTCACATGTATATTACGCCATGATGGTTATGTAATGAAGCTAACTGTAAGTTCGAAATATATCTAAATAATATTGTATATATATTTTAATTAACTGAAATTACAAGTTTTAATTGCATATTATTAACTTCAATAATCTTCCCAAGCCGAAATCCTTAAGTTTCCATTTAGTACACTGTAAACAATTCAACGAAATTCGTAACTTTCCAGCGTGCTTACAGTAGTTCTTAAAGTTGACTATTTTAGTTGAACGTAATTGTAATTGAGAGATATATCAACAAATCAAATGAAAAGTATAAAATATAACTTTCAAGCATATTAAGATGCGATTAACACTGGACTTAACTTATCACTTAATTGTACTTATGCTAGTTCCGAAATTTAGGAATTTCAAAAGAAACAGATAAGACACATGCCAAAATAATTTACATTTTGTTTAAAAATTGTAATATTTAACCATTTACAATTTCAATTTATATTGTAACGAATCCAATTCGGAAGTGTATTCACGCTAGTTCCTAAACTGATGGAAATAATCAATCAAATCATTAGCTTGAATCGTTTAAAACTCCGTTTACCATACCAATTTACACTGAACTGAACTCAATTGAATTGGAGAGAGGCCTTAAGTGTACTGTTAAGTAAAGTTTGTCCCACGTTGATTCCAAAATTGAGCAATTAACCCGCACGTAATGCGGACGTACGATGGTACACTTGCACTTGGCCCTCAGAGAGATTGTTGGAGAGTAACGAAATTAAAGCTAGGGATGTACGCAATGAGATCCATCAGAGATGCGTTATGTTAGATTTGACAGTAAATTACGAGCGAGCGGCGCTACGATGACGTGCACAAATCTTTTTAAAGGTATTTAGGCAATAGATTAGATGAGCAGATGTCAGCTAACAGCTACCAGTTGCCAGTTACCAGTTGCCAGTTACAAACTACCAACAGCCGTCTCATGTGTGTGGTAACCTACATACATATGTACGAGTACGTATGAACATACATACATGTACAGTGCAGCTTCCCTAAAGTGGTTCAATAATAAATATTATCTTCAAGGTTTTTTTTTTTTTTTTGATTAACTAATTGACTGACTGATGCAACTCAATGCGTGGAAACATCCCTTTTGCAACCACTTTGACTCAACTTATAAGCTAACCTCAAGTTGACTTAAAAGAATGCGCCCTTAGCGGGACTTCACTGTACATCTCTTGAAGTGAATTTAGGAATAGGTCACGTAGTACTCGTGCAATATGCCACGCTCCAGTGAGATTGGGTTTGTTATGTTTTGTGTCTGGCCTCAGCTGGTTTTGTATTGACAGATACAAGACATAGATAGATAGATACATGTGTAGATACATTCATAGATTGAGATACTCACTGCAGTTGTTGGCGCACTTGACGCTCTGCCTCTGTTGCGGTTTCCCCATAGCTCAATTGTATTGTTTATGCTTTACTATTGTCATTTAATGAAGTTCATTTTCGATTTCATTTGCTTCTCGTCAATGACTCAGCAGACCCCAAAGAGCCTGGCCAAAACGAAACGCAAAACGTGGCCAATAGATAAAAGTGTTGAACACATTATGTCACCCCCCACTTCAGCTTCTGCTGCTGCTTCATCTTCTACCTTTCAAGTGTGTTTGCATTTTACTTTTTATTGCTTTTAAGTACATTTTTATCTATATATATATTTATTTATTTTTTTTTTTTTTTGATTATGAAAGCATAGAAACACTCGTAAGTGCCGGAAATTTGGATATTTGGCGGTGCGTTATGTTGCCCATTCCGCAATTGTAGCGGAAACGACTTAAGTCACATTTAACCAACTAATTATAATCATTTCTCAAAACAGCGTCACCTATTGCCCAATTGCATGATAGTTTCAGTTACTTAGTTTTCCTGAATCTCAAGGAATATTTTTGAAAAATACCCAAAAATACTTCCTTTCTAACAATAAAACTTAAAGACCTCTGGAATTAATTATTTTTAAATTCAACTACTTTCAAATAATCATATAACAAAATTTCATAATATAATCTCAGTAATGGCGAGTGTAAACGATTGTACAAAATGTTGGAATTTGTTAAATGTTGCACAAGTTTGACCCTCATCTTGTGGCATTTCTCAAGTCATAAATTCTGTACCACAAAACCATTTGACAGCCCTTGAGAATTCTTGGCCAGCAATAAATGACTTGACCACTCATTGAAGGGCCTGTCACAAGGCTAAACAGAGACAGAAAAATGTAAAGGGATAAAGCAACAGTTGACAACTTTTGGTCTAGTTTCATAATGGAAACTGCAAAGTTTCCCAGCTGAGCTTAGAAATTTTCGCATGGAAAGCTCACACACTAGAAAATGTTTGACCTTGTGTCATTAGCAATATCAACACCAACAACAACAACAACATTAATAGTCATAATACAAACAACAATCTTCAAATATCGTATCAACGACCACAACAATTTTATTGTCGCTCTGTTAATTTGCGGGAATTACATTTTGTTTGTGTCTTCATCGGCGTCTCTTTTTGAGGGGCCACATGGAAGTGCCTCATTAGAGCGTCTCCACCTCCACTGTCACCTCGCCTTCCCCTCTTTACTTCCTCCACATCCTCTCCTCCCAAATTCCCTACAATTTCCACTTTAAAGCGTTTGATTACGAAATTGGTATTAATACGATTGAAGCACTTTTGATTGAGACATGTTTGACCCCAGATAGGTGTAACATCTTTATCTTAAAGTGCCTCGTAATGATGATTTTGAATTGGAGAACTGGTATTGAATACGAAATAAGTTGTAACTCAATCAAGATAAAAAAATAAATGTTTGCTGTAACATTTTTAATATTATAATTATCAGATAAAGCTAACTGAATCGACATATACTTTTCAAAATTCTTTTAATTATTTTTAAATTATTAAATTATTAGATTATTTTTGTTTATTATCTGGGAAATATTAATCGAATGTATTAATTAATAATAAAATAATTTATTGAAATCTAACATAAGTTGTTATTTACTTAAGAGAGAGTTAAGAGTTAAAAAGTCTGGGTGTGTTAATATACTTTTCTTGTGACTTTAACAGTTCAATAATTAAGATTGTAAGAGCATCACTTCAACAGCATAATTTTGTATGCCATAGGAATGCAAAATTTATGTGTTTCATTTTTAAAACTATCACAACTCTATTATTCCCCTATCTAATCGACTAATTTTACAGGGTATTTAGATTTCATAACCAACTCTCATACAAGAACATTCACTTTTATGTAGATCGATGTGCATAAATTTAAAAAGCTGAGGATATGCATAAAATATATGTTATTATCTATAATTCAATTGAATCTATGCACATTCGACACAATTGATTTTTTCACGCTATAAAATTGCTTTCCCGTATTTTTCGCTCATGATTTCATCAATTTGGCAATTTTTGAACCGGTTTACAAACATAACAGTCAAGTAGATTTTACGTTCCAATTTCAATTATTAGTATTTTCACTTTTCTTGGGAGGTAAACTCAATTTGATTCTATTCAATCCGTTGGAAATTCGCTCAGTTCCTTATGAATTTTTGGCTTACGTGAGCGCACACACAACCGTACACACACACACGTACATACAGGTGTGGATCGTCTGGTAAGTGCAGATAACTGTTAAGTGAGCATGAAGGTCGTTTGGCTAAGTGAAGTAAGTGAAGTAAGTTTAAAGAGAAGCCAATAAAAAAATGCCCAAATGAAAATCACAAATGCCAGAGAGAGAAAGGGAGAGGGAGAGCGAAAGAGAGAGAGAGTCGAAGTATGCCAGCTAAGTTGAAGAGCGAGTCAGGAGCGCCAAACGGTTGGCAATCGGTTATGCGCCCGCCGAACCGCTCAACCGTTTCGCAACAGCTCCCGCATCCAAAAAGGAGCCCATCAAGATGGAACGCAGTTGTCCACAGCTCTCCAATTGCGGTAGTTGTATTTGTATTTGCTTGTGGACTAGAGATGAGCGCGTGCTTTCAATTTGATAGTGATAACATTAAAGCTGTATCATATAATTGGAGTGTTGAATGTAAAATATTACATATTTTCAATTAAACATATTTAAATTATTTATGATAAGTTTACTAGATCAATTGACGGTGATTAATATGTTAAAAAGCCAAATTATAGAGGAAGGAAGTCTTATATACATAAGTAAAAGTGTAAGAATAACAAAAAAAACAATTTAGCAGTATATAAAACGTTTACAATTATCGCTCACAACAGAATTGAATTGAATTGAACTCTTAAAGTAATCTAATACTTAAAGCCGCATATGTAAGTAAAAAAAACAAGTCAAAAGAGGCCAAGCCGTCAGTGTAACGCTTACGAATCAGGATTGAGAGAGAGTGAGCAGAAATTCACAGAGGTAATTTAAGAGCTCTTACTGCTTCGTGCCTGTTCGTGTCACGCGCTCAATTCAAGTGCGCCTCAATACGCTAAAGACGATTCGAAAAAACGACTTGACTCTAGAGCGGAGTAGAGCGCATGCGCAACCGCAACCGCAACCGTTTCGAGCGGAGGGGCAGGAGAGGCTTGCTTGCAACAAGAAATTGAAAAGCAGACAAAACGTCGCACACGAGTTGCTATTGTGGCTCAGAAACGCAGCGGCTGCCAAACGAGTCGGTTGCCTACTTTTAACATTAACTTTAAACTTTATTTATTTATTTTTTTCATTCCCATTTTTGGGCCGAAACGCGGTGACGAGGAGCTCGACAATTCGACTGAGTTGAGACAAGCGCACGTTTCGAATAAAACGAATACAAAATTTCTAAAACAAAAAAAAAAAAAGTTTTGATTTTTTTTCTATTCTTTTTGTTATAAATATATATATAAACGTTTTTTTTTTTTTGTGTGTTTTGCTTTCGAATGAAAGTGCACAATTACAACAAAAGGCAAAGTGCAACAATAACAACAGCAACAACAACAACAAAATTGAAAACGTGCTCGTAAATGTGATCGTAAACGTGATTCGAGACTGTGATTGTGAATGAAAGTGTCGCAGAAAATCCTCGGCGATAAAACAAGAAAAATGTGTAAACGAGTTGAGAATTGAGAAGCGAGAAGCGAAAAGCGAAAAAGATTGCGCAAAGAAAAAGTGAGAGAGCACTTAAGAAGCAGGAAGAAGAACGAGAAGTGGAAGCTTTTAAGCAATTTAAAGGAGCTTTGGTGCCTTTACTCTAGAGAGCTTTCATCGAAATTATGGTTGTTGTGCCTGCCTTGGGCGCCGCCGCCGTTTCGGTGGGCGGTTTGTTGTTTAAAGCAAGTGCCGCCTCCAAAGCGGCTGCCACAGCGGGCGTGGCAGCTGTGGGCGCCTCCAAGCTGGGTCTGGCAATTGCCACAGCGATCAAACTAACAACAGCTGTCGTCGGCGTTGGCAAATTGACAATAATACCATTTCTGATCGCCGCTATAGCCTATTACAATTACGATCTATTCGATCCAGAGAATCGACCTTTTAATGTCAAACAGGTGGATTTGGCCTATGATTTCATTATCATTGGCGGCGGGTCAGCGGGCACGGTGCTTGCCTCCCGCCTCTCAGAGGTGCCACATTGGAAGGTGCTGCTGCTGGAGGCGGGCGGACATGAAACGGAAATATCGGATGTACCGCTATTATCACTCTATTTACACAAAAGCAAAATGGACTGGAAGTATCGGTGAGTTAAAGTCATAAACATTTGGGAAGGTCAACGAAATATAGCACAAATTATATTATTATTGTAATAGACTCGACGACAACTTAACTAAACTAAACTAAGTACACATTTGACATTCAACGTTTGTCACCTTTCGGTCAAGTCAAACACAGCAAGCCCTAGTCGAGGTCTATGTTTGAAAACCTCAAGCCTCAAGTTTACTTTTGCAACTGAGTTTTTGGTTTGGAATTTTTGGGTTTGGATCTCTTGATGCGTCACATTGATGACTTGCCGTTTCGTCTTGTTGGTCAATGATGTGGCCCAACCTGTTGACTGTTAAATGCAAATTAGCAGCGTTTATTGATTTCGCTCATTTCGAACGAATTTAATCAAAACTTTATGCAAAGAACCGTAATGATTTTCATTTTCAAAAATAATATGATAAAATAGTAATTTTTTTTTTTAGTAAAAATAATACAAAAATTGATATTTTTATCTTAAAATCATAAAGTCTTTCTTTTTTTCAATTTCTACTATAAAAAATTAATTCCATGAAAGTATTGAAAAATGTATATAATTAAAGTTTTTGGTTTTTGCAAACTTAATCTCATCTATTAAATGTTAATTGTCGAATTTTCTGCTGCAATCATGAGTAGTTAAACTATATTTAATAATCGATTTATTAATTGCTCTGCTTATGCCTTAATTAGTATCATGTTTTCTTTGCTTATAAGCAAAATTCAACAAATGAGTTGCTCAATTATTACTCTTATTAACTTGCACACCATTCATAAAAGTATTAGATATTCCTTACTATTTAAGACCCTGCTACTCCTTTAGCTTTCAAACTATGTAAGTATTTGTAATTAAAAATGCTTTTTTTTTTTGTAATAAAACCTTTTTTGTGTATGTATAAATATTAATCTTAACACTTTTATATTTTATATAAATTATAAAGGTAGAATCAATTGGTTTAAAATATTGTTCTGCGTCGGTTGTTTTTTGGTTTTCTGACATGTACAATATCCAGATGCCAATTTACCGAAAATAACGGAAAGAGCTTCGTGAGCTCTGTAATCCACAATATGCCCACCACTGATGTAGGCCGAAAATATAGGTTGAGAACAAACATACCGAGTCAACTATTATTCCCATTCTAAAAACATATGCTTTTGTCAATTATAAATCTAATTTCCTAGGAAAATTTCAATCATTAAAGGTATGAGCACAACCTACTCAACAAATGTATAGACTCTTCTTTAGTGTTTTTGCAGTTCAATGGGACGAATCGGCTTTCAATTTGCGGCTCCTACGCATTGCGACAATGTCTGCCACCTTTTGAATGGTGTATGTGTTATTTGTAAAACAAATTAAGGTGTTCAATTATCGAGTTATTTACTTCGAAGCGCGCCCAAGACTCAAACTCAGGAGCTGGTATTTGCACACTCTAAGAGGTTTTCAATTTGGGTTTGGGTTTTTCTCGCTGCTATAATAAACAAACTTAATTCGACTGCAATAAACAAATAGATAGTTTTTTAGTTTTTTTTGTTTTTTTTTTTTGTATTTGGCACATTGTATAATGAATTGTGAGAGAGGAGAGTTGCTTATATGAAAGTTAAGCAGTCAAGAGTATTTCTTTTTCTTAATTTCTTTCTATGCGCTGCCTACATGATATGACAGAGATTCCAATTCAGTCAAAGATATCACTTGACGGGGACATCACCTCATTTTCCCCTCTCCTTTTCTCTTCATTCTTCTATCTGCTTCTCTGTATGTAACTGATTTAAATTAGAACAAGCTACCGTTAGGAACAGTTGAGTTTCTTCTCTCATGATAAAATATCACATGAAACTATCAAACGCTGATCACCTGTTGGTGACTGCTTATTATTCATGAGCTTGAGTTGAGGTCTCTGAACGCATTTCAATACCGTAATCCAGTTAACTGTTTAGGGCCACTTTAAGCCGGGTCGAGACGGTTCGGACCCTGCCCAGCCTTAGCGTCGTTTATGCTGACCACAATAATTCAATAGAAAAAAAAATTTCACTTTTTTTCGCCGCAGAGAATTCCAGTCTCCATTAGCATGCGTCTTTAAGACATTATCATAAACATATATATATATATATTTTGAATTCCAATTCCAGTTCAAATAAAAAAACTATTTCCATTTCATTTGCTTTCTGTTGAATTTTACGGCAACGCGTAGATTATTTGTAATTGAATGCAACAGAGCGGGGCACGCTACAAGCCGAGTTAGTTGTCTGTTGCCTGTTGCCACTTGCCGGTAAATGAATGCGAAATTTAAACACACACACACACACACACACACTCACATGCATATACAAATTCAAAATTGAGTGTCTGTGTGTGGCAATCTGCGCCTGTTTTCCGCGCCATTGCATCATTTACTAGGCGGCAGGGGCAGGCGCCTCGCGGCAAGCAATCAACAACAACAACAACAACAATAGCAAAAGCAAAAGCAACGACGACGACAACAACAACTGGTTGCAATCAGCTGAAACTGCCAACAATAACAATAACAGTTTCCAGCTAATCTCCGAGGAGACTAAGGCCAGAGCCCTGTCCCCATGGGCCTCTTATCCCTCGACAGCATCAAGTGAAATACAAGTATTATTGGCATTTGTGCATTCTGTTTATCCACAGTGAAAGGGCAGACTGTTAGCCGAATTGGAAATACTCTGCCTACCACATTTATGTTGCACTTCAATGATTTGCATGCAACATTCGGTTGCTAAACAATTTGACATTCCTTAGCCGGCATTTTAGTCATTTTTGATCTATTTGGAAATTCAGCTTATAGTTATTAGATTAAAATTGTATTGCGTTAAAAAGTTTTAAATTTTTAAGCTGTTCATTTAAAATCATATTTTGAAATTGTATTTAAAAATGTTCAATAAGTTTTTTGTCAGCTGCTTTAAGTTGACATTAAAGAAATTAAGATGTCCAAGGTTTAAATGAATTTAAGGCACTAGTAATATTAATTGTATACTAAAAATTCTTTTAGTAATACTACTTTTCATTAAACAATGAGTGTGTACTGCTTTTTGATGGTAAATTTAATTTTGTCACTAGCGCAGACTCCCGTCCGCAGTGAAAATTTTGTAAAAATTTGAGATATACATTTTTAATATATTTTTCTCTTATTCTTTCTACACATTGTACTTTTAGATATTAAATTACATGTGTCTTTCCTAAAATCATGTCTTCAATTAATATGGAGGTATTTTACAAACAATTTTATAGCTTATTTCAACAGACTGTTATTAACATATTTGCTGACTCGTTCAAAATGCTGTAAAAACCAACAATTGGCAAATGCAATCAAATTTTATGACAACATTTCGGTCATATTTATGAATATTATGTTTGCGAATATTATTAATAATGGTCAACTGTTGGGGGTGGAGGTGTTGGCTACACACATTAAGAGTGTCATTTATGGCAGTCAAATGCGATGTTATGCAACTGTCAGCTAATCACCTAACATGAGTATTTTAGTAGATATTTGACAATTAAAACGCTCTCAAATTATCATAAAGAGGCGCCACTTAACATTGGTTTTGATTATTAGTCAGACACACAGACACATACACACACACACACATGTGCAGAAACACCTGTTACCTGTTTCATTGTAATATACATTTCTCACCAAATATTAGAGATGGGCCTGGTCAACTTTTTCGGCTCTCAACAGGTCATCAATCAGTTACAGCTAAACTAGCTAAATGTTGCCATTGTTGTAATTGTTGTTATGCTTATGAAATAAATTGTAACGACCGCAAACAAAATTGGCGCCGCATTTGAGCGTGGTGTCATTAATGTCATTGGGCGGATGGTTAGCGCCCTATGGTCTTAAAGTGAATATTTGACATCGATATCCATGGCAAATGCATTCGGATGTCGGCCATAAATTCCAAATATTTAGTTTGACCAGACAGCTGAACCGATCGTGAGAGATGGAACAGAGGAGGGAAGGGTGCGGCCTGGGGAATGCCGGTATATCCTACAACAGTTTCTCAATCTCTCAATGTGACGCGGCCAAAAAAACCGGTTCGTATATCGGTTAAAGTGGGCTAATCGGTTACAGGTTTGCTGCTGTCTCTGGAAATGGTACGAAATGAATGAAATGAAACAAACACATACGAGAGACTAGGCCGGGCCAGATCAGGCAACAATAACAACAACAGCAGCAGCAACAACAACAAAGACAAAGACAACTGCAAAAGCATTGCTGAAAGTTGAAGCGGGCTGCTCGCTTACCAATTGCAATGAGCACAATTGCCAATCAAAAATACATGAAACGCAAACCAGCAACAGCAACAACAACAACAACAGCTGTTAAAGAGCCGCCGCTCAGCTGCGTCTCCGAGTTGTACGTGAGCGTTGCGAGCGCGACAGGCTTCACTGAGCCGCTCTCCGAGACACACTTCACAGATTGTCGTATGAGAGATATGCACACACACACACACACACAAAACATCACACACTTGTCATACACATGCTCATACATTTCAACAGTTTCATCAAAATAATATTGCAATTTTTTCTCAATGTAAACAAAAGACTTAGGACACAAACTTCCTGACATCAATCAAATCTGCGTAAAAAGGAGACAATTTTTTGTTAGACTCCGTGAAACGAAAATTTTTGGCAATTATTAATGTTATTGTGACAACATCATTATCATTATCTTGATTACAGTTTACAATATTTATCGACTTTTAATTGGCACTAAACCAAAAGACTCAGGACACAAACTACGCTAAAAATATAGTTATCCATAAGAAGCCGACAAAACAAACGTTTTTTTTTCAGCAATCATTAATGGCCATCTTCACAATCAGCATCATAATCATCACCTTGATCGTACATACGTGATTTACAAATTTTATCTCTTTTTATTTAACCACATATCAAAAGACTTAGGACACGAACTTGCCAATATCAATCAAATATACGTAAATAGTTGTAAAATGACTTCGAAAAAGAAATCACTCATCATATCCGTCAACATTATACAAATGATCATCATCTGAATTGTGTGTGCAAAAATATTGAAGCATTGAGACCTTGACTCTAGTTATCGTTGGGCGATTTCTATTCGCATTCGAGACACACTTGTCTGTCTCTCAATTGGTGTCAATTGAATTAACATTCAAAAATCAATCCAAAATACGCAACTATATTATATTTTTTATGTAACTCCTCGGAAGATTTTTGCAAATGTTTTTAATGTTTAGTGGAAAGTTTTTATAAAATTAATTAATTTGGGCTTTTGTAGGACAAGAAAGGACAAGATAGTTTTTTATACCCATTATAACTGGAAGAATGGGTATAAAAAGGTGTTGACATCGCAACAGAGGACATATATGTATGTCCCTGTCTGAATTTTTTTTGTGAAATGTGATTCTCTTAACTATAAAAAATATTTTCTTATAATATGTTTATCATGATAAATTGATAAAGAAATAAAAAAAACTTTGATGATTATGATTATGATTATAATCATTAGCCTATTTAAAATATCATAATCTCAAGTATTCAGTTGCTAGGTGCTACGAGCATACAAAAGTAGGGGCGTTAATAACATCATTTATATGATAATGCCTTGCCTTGCCACTTTAATGATACATACTAATATGGTTCAATATTTATATGACAGTTCAGAGCACCTTCAAGTCGGACCCTCTTCCCTCCCTCACTACATTGTTAAAGTCAAATAATTTATAACGCTTTGTAAAAGGCAGAAGAAACGGAAAGGAATTAAAATAAAATAAATAAACGTATATTGTAGTATTTGTTTTTGTGAAGCGACCGCCCATAAATTTGTAATGTGCAAAAAACTGATTGCAGTCAAAGAGGAACACAAAAAAAATTAGCTAACAATAATTGTTAACATTTATGTGCACTAACTGTTAAATGGCCAATAAAAAAAAAAAAAAAAATACACAAATTGCGTCACTTTGGACCTAACATAGGCCGAGAGACGCCCGTCAAGGGAAAGTTGCATAGTTTATGACACCGAAACTCTGACTCTGACTCTGACCGACTGACTCAATGATTCGAATGCCTAAAGAGACTGAATGAGTTATTCGAATGAAGGCGCGTACTCAATAACTGAACTACGCCCAACAATGCGACTAAGGGACGGACAATCTGTCTCTCGCTCTTTCTTAAAAGCGATGCCATCAAGTAAATTAAATGCCAGCATATTAATCAGCTTCCCCTTTTCCGATTCAAATCTCTTACCCAGAGGCGTGAAGAAGAGCAGACAATAAAAAAAAACAATGCATAAATAAAGTTTATCAACAGCGAATAATCATGAACATGAATCAATAAAGCAAAAAACTAACGCTAACATACGACACTTTGAACACTTTCATATCCAAAACTCTTACTCTTCAATCTTTCTGACTTCCACTTTGGCTTCAATATCAAATCATAATCTTTCTCTTTCATTTCTGTCATTTGCACGTCTCGCTTGGCAGTTTACTTGGCCAAATTTCCGCACTGACATTTCGTTTCCTTTTTAATACCCTTTACACAATAACAATAGTCGGGCATGATGAATTACTTGACTATTGAGTTGGACTGATTAAGTGAATGCCTGGAAAGCTGAGTAGTTTCTTTCAAATCATTATGATGAATATATACTGTATGAATAAAATCAAATCATCAAATCATAAATTTTAAGCGTCCTTTCTAATTTCTCGGGCAAGTCTTAAAACAATTTAGAAAAATTCCCCTTAAACCATTAAATTCGTACTCTGAACAATTTAATAATTTATTTTGAAAATGAAAAAAAGAGCGTATCTGTCTAGTCAGTCTCTTAATAAAGCATTCTTAATTATTTTGTCATGGCTTGAAGTTGGTTACACTTTTACTGCAGTTGCTTAGCTCATTGTGTATTGTTCATTGTTGTTTGTTGATTGTTGGTTTGTTGTCATTCGTTGTTGTCTGTTGTTATTGTTGCTGTCGCATGCTGCACATTTATAATATTTAATTTACAGTTCGTGCCGCTGTTAACTAAAATTTCCTGTATGTTTAATAAACGCGTAATGGAAAAACAGATATAACTAATTAGAGAGAGGCCTGGAGTTAAAAATGCGAATAATGCGAGTAATGCGAATGGTACTACGAGTTGTAGGCGTTTTGTATACAATTTGTAATCAAATGTTGTGTCAACAATGCAATTACATAGCTGTATTGCGAGTGATATTTTTGAGGAATTGTTTCAGTGAAAACAAAATTATATGGGTATGTCAAGCTATAATTCAGTATTTGTTTATAAAACTGTATGTGAATAAGCTCGTATTTTCCCAAGAAAGGATGCCAACGAATATAACTACAACGGCCAATGCATCAACACAACAGATCTAAGTCACTCCAGACTGAGAAAATACCTAAATAGATTAATAGACTATCAACTGACTTTGCTAGATCAAGTGAAGCGTGTTCTAGGCAAAGAGAAAGGTACTTACACTTCTTCCTTATGCACATTAATAGTTAATAGTGTCAATCCAGCTTAAGATCGATTTATTCTCTCAGTTGCAGATCTCGAAAGCTTAATTAAATAAAGCCCTATAATCGAAACTAAATTAATAGCCTAGGCAGTTCTCTAAGTCCCACTAAGGAGGTATTTATTATAATATAATATGCATTTATTAATTATAATTAGATACAATATAAAATATTATGCCTAATATACAAGCTGCTATGACCTTTGACGCCTGTTTTCTTAGTTAAATTTGGTTTATTATTCTAGCTTGCTTAACAAATTCGTGGAAGGCATTTATGTTATTTACATTAATGGTGATTGTGATTAAAAATGTTTGTCCTGATTTTTGCAAAGTTGGGTCATTGGTCTAAGATGTGGTATGCTGTAAGGCTTTCGCCGCATTCGCATAATGTAATAATCAATCAGCTTTGATAGATTATACTCTAAGTTCTAAGACTGAAAAACAAATTATTTAGTATAACAGTCCTTATTAAATATACATTTTATTTCTATTAGGCTGCAGATAGTTTATTATATATAAGACTTGTTTTTCTTCACATAAAACGAACGGTTGAACAAGGCTCCCATTCAAGGGAGTCGTTGGGTAGTACTCATAAAAGTATGAATAGTTGAAGTATTCGGCATTTCATAAGACATACGAGCAGTAAATCAACTCCTGACTCAAGGCAATCGTGTCTTGTCTTAAGTTAAATGCCAATTATTGCTAGATGATGTGCATTTTAGGAGCTCCGTTTCAATTGAAGCTGCAACTGGAGGCTCTTTTTATACCCTAATGACCGACAACTACACCGAAGGCTATAGTTGTTGTTGTTTTGGTTGTGCTGTAATAAAGTTGCCCCAGTGGGCCAAACAATTGTTGTTAGCCGTCTCATGTTTTGCTGTTTGCTTCTGTTAAATTTTATGTGCTTTTTCTCTTTTCTTGTTTTTTTTTTTTCTATTTTTGTTTACCTTTTGCCTTTGAGACGGTCAATGGCGCATACAAAGCGGCTGCCGATGCCGTAGGGCGTTTATTTTTGTTTTAGTGGGCATGGCCCCTGGAATCGCATTAGCTAATGCGATTTTATTGTCGTGTTGTGTTTAACTGTTGATTAATGATGAAAGCGCTGCCAACACATTCACTAATTGTTTGCGTTTTCTCTACATCTCTCTCTATCTCTCTCTCATGCTCTCTCTCTCTCTCTCTTTCTTTTAATTTTAGCACACAACCTCAGTCCACCGCCTGCCAGGCCATGAAGGACAAGCGCTGTTGTTGGACACGTGGCAAGGTCATCGGTGGCAGCTCCGTTCTTAACACAATGCTTTACATACGCGGCAATCGACGCGATTTTGATCAGTGGGCGCAATTTGGTAATCCCGGCTGGTCTTTCGAGGAGATTCTACCCTATTTTCGCAAATCGGAGGATCAACGTAATCCCTATTTGGCGCGCAACAAACGCTATCATGGCACTGGTAAGATATAATTCCAATTCGTGTATGAAATCGTTACGCAAAAGTCGTTTTAGAAGATTTGATCTTTCTTTTAACGAGATTTGCGTTACTACTTGAAAATATTAAAATTCATTAAGCTTCTTAACTGTTTTAAAAGTTATTTTTTTATGCACGTCAAATTTTTATTTACAAATTGTTTTTTTAATATTTACTATCAGTTTACAGACGGATAGAAAGTAACTTGAACTTAATAAAGCTCGCTTATTGTTTTGGGGACTTTCAAAGCTCTTTTCGTGCGCCTTTGAACTTTGACTTTTTTTTTGAAAGTTTTTCATATCACCTTATTTCAAGGAGACCTTTAAAAATTCAATTACAGTAGAAAGCTTTTTGTAAACTTTAAAGTTAAACTTTTAAGTTTAAATTTTTTTAATCCACTGTTTAATATTTACTTCTTAAAAGCAGTTACAAAATTCTAATGACTTTTACAAAGCACGCTGGCTGACGATTTTATCAAATTTGCAGTATATATTTAAGGCTTTAAGCTAATGTGCTTTTTTTTTAACAGGTGGCCTTTGGACTGTTCAGGATGCGCCCTACAACACGCCCATTGGACCGGCGTTCCTACAGGCTGGCGAGGAAATGGGCTACGACATTGTCGACGTGAATGGAGAACAACAAACAGGCTTCGGTTTCTATCAGTTCAACATGCGTCGCGGTTCACGTAGCTCCACAGCAAAATCCTTTTTGCGTCCAGCACGATTGCGTTCCAATTTGCATGTGGCACTTTTCTCGCACGTGACAAAGGTGCTGACGGATCCGATAACGAAACGTGCAACAGGAGTGCAATTCATTCGGGATGGACACCTACAAAATGTGTATGCCACACGTGAGGTTATACTTGCAGCTGGAGCAATTGGTACGCCACATCTAATGATGCTGTCGGGGATTGGACACGGCGAGGAACTGGGCCGAGTGGGAATACCGTTGGTACAGCATTTGCCGGGTGTCGGACAGAATCTGCAGGATCACATTGCCGTGGGCGGTATTGCATTTCTAATCGATTATCCCATATCGATTGTAATGAAGCGAATGGTTAATATAAATACAGCTCTGCGTTATGCCATCACTGAGGATGGACCTTTGACCTCCAGCATTGGCCTCGAGGCGGTCGCATTTATCAATACCAAATATGCCAATTCTAGCGATGATTGGCCGGATATGAATTTTATGATGACATCCGCATCGGTTATGTCCGATGGCGGTACCCAGGTGAAGACAGCTCATGGCCTTACCGATGAGTTCTACCAGGAGGTGTTTGGTGAGGTTACCAATCGTGATGTGTTCGGTGTCTTTCCGATGATGCTGCGACCCAAAAGTCGGGGCTACATTAAGCTGGCATCAAAGAATCCCCTGCGTTATCCCCTGCTCTATCACAACTATCTGACGCATCCCGATGATGTCAATGTATTGCGAGAGGGCGTCAAGGCGGCTGTGGCCATGGGAGAAACGCAGGCAATGAAACGTTTTGGAGCACGCTTCTGGAGCAAACCATTGCCGAATTGCAAACATCTCACACTGTTCACCGACGAGTATTGGAATTGTTTTATCAGACAGTATACAATGACAATTTATCATATGAGCGGTACGGCCAAAATGGGACCACCCAGCGATCCCTGGGCTGTGGTGGATCCTCAGCTGAGGGTCTACGGTGTGCCCGGACTGCGTGTCATCGATGCGAGCATTATGCCAGCCATTACCAATGGCAACATACACGCTCCAGTCGTCATGATTGCCGAAAAGGGTGCCGATCTCATCAAGCAACTGTGGCTAACGCCCAGCACTGGGACGGCGAGTCATCAATATCGCAGCAAACGTTCGATGAACTTTGCCGGAAATGAGACTGTGACGGAAGCAGTGCATCAATGGCCATTGCCAAGGTCGTAGCGGGGATCAAACCGGGACATTGCTTTAAATGACAACCAATGACACTAGCTGCAAGTGAGACTTGAGCTTTAGATTAATCTTGCGTCACCTTTTACAATATTATAATAGAAAAATTTACATACATTTAGTCGAGACTTGAGCTTTAAGTGAGCTTTTTTGTGAACAGTCAATGCGAAACAGCTCCCTAAAAACTCTAACACAAATTTCCAAATTCTAAATTTCCTTAAAAAAATTGAAATTGCTGTCAAAGTTGTAAAGAATATCAGTTGAAAATTAGATTAATTTTGTAATTAATCTAGACACAACTTAATATACACTTAATTTTGAGCAAACTTTGAGCTTTGAGTGAACTTCTTTGCGAACAGTCAAAGCAATAAAGTCCACTTAAAGCTCTAATGCGCTTTCAAAGCTTTGACGAATATACTAATGCTTAATTTCCTTATTAGAGTTTAAATTATTGTTAATGTTGTAATGAATATCTTATACTCAATTTCCTAATCAAAGTTGAACTTGAAAATCAGGTGACACTTTCAGCTGGTGTCATTGTAATTATATCCGTAGGTCGGGTAGTATTTAGTTAATGATAGATAATTCACACATTGTTAATTTATTAAGCCTCAATTCGCTTGCTGCTCCTAATTCTGTATCGTGCGTTGTCTTTAGTCAATTAAGCGCTTCTTGTAAATATCGAGTCATTTATGTTAATACATTTCATTGTTTTACCAATTCAAGTATAAATATATATTTTGTATATATATGTTATATGTGTGTCTATGTCCTTAATAATTTTTTTTTTTGTATTTTTATTGTGCGAGTGTCTGATAAATATATATAAATTTACTCATATAGAATTTTTATATGCTTCGCCGCGTACACTTGAAGTACCTCAATTAGACCGTAAGTTGGATTCAAACCAATCAAAGTTTAAATAGTTGTTATGTTTAACGAATAAATGAATACAAATACAAATTAAAAAATTATAATTAATAAAGTATTGTCAAAGATCATGGTAGTTGGCATGAAGTTTCATTGCATTTCGTTTTCCTTATTGCCACACAATTGCGGGCCAATGTGGCAACTCTTTGTCATTATTAACTACAGCACTACAGCAAATACTCAAGACGACATGGTTTTTAAATTGATCAGCAGATTAGCATTGAATTTTTTTAAATTAAATTTTTCGCTGTTTTTCAATGTACAGGGGTGGTCAAAAGTGTCATCAAAACATTTCATCAACACATTTTTTGTTTAAGCCCTAGGAAAAAAGTGAAGAAGTAGATTTATACATAAATTTAAAAATTTCAATGGGTACTGAATGGGTTTAGGAAAGTTTTGTATCATTTAAACGGCATTTTGAAGACCTTTCCATTGATGCCAAAAAGTAAACGGAGTTACTTTAAATAGAGAGTATATGTAACTTTAGTTTTGTGTAAATACTTTTGACCAAGGAAAAAATTCCTTGAATATGGACTAGAAATTTTATTGGGTGTGGTTCACAAATATCTAGAGATAGTGATAATTGCTTGCGGTATATATTAAAATAAAATCTTTAAAACTGATTTGTATGCCTCTTAAATCAATTTAAAAATTTATTGTATTTAATTTTAAAAATGTAAATTTTTTTTTTTAGTTTTTCAATCTTTATGTCAACAACTAAAATTTGTTAGTCAGAGAATTGTAGAATAAGCCTGAATATAAATATATATTTTCGTTAGAAGTATTTTAACATTAATTATTACTGTGATTCATGCCAAATATTTTAATTGCGGTCATTGATATTTCAGATTTAGTTCATAAAATAATGCCAACTCCAATTGAATTGAAAATGTCAATTCTCCAGTCCAATGCTTGTCAAACCTGTGGAGTTTAGCAAGTGCACAAACCATATGACAGCAGTCTGATCATTTAGCGTGCACGCCAACCTTATACGTCACTTAAAAAGCTGGCAATATGAGCTTTTATACTTTTTAAATGCTGCGCACGAATTTTGAAGCTTACCTGCAATTAAAATATTAAAAGAAAAACATTAATTAAGCTTTTAAAAAACAAAAACAATTAGGAAAAAGTTTAGCGTTCAATTTTCGGTGTGTTAGAATGAAAAAATAAAAATATATATTGTTAGGTAAATGAATACCATTTTCCTGAGATACTAATCTATTATATTTTATTAGGCATACTATTTTTATAAAAAGTCAATATCATTATTATTCAGCATACAATAGGTGTATTCTAAAATTATGAATAGAATGGAACGCACAGAGTACCATTTAGTTGAACACTCTCAATTTAGAGCACCCCAACTTTTGTTTTTTTAAAACTAACACGAGTCTCTGCACACAATAAATTAGGTGTAAACATTTATTGAACTTTATTGTGCTGATTAGATAATAAACTCTTTTAATGTTCTTCGATCCGACATTAAGCTTTGTCACCTTTCAGGCTCAAACAATAGTACCAATCAGTACTTTGGCAAGCAAAAAATAAAAAGAAGAGCTCGTATAATAGTAGAGAATTATGTTTTCACCTTTTCGCGTGTGGCTGACTTTATTGTATGAGGTTTTTCCCCGTATCATAATATTGTTAGCTGCAACCAACGGAACCCAGACTCCTAGATTTATCATGTCCCAGATTTATCATGGAATTTTTAAATTTGTTTTTGAAGCTAGCATTAAAATAGTTTTTCAGACAACATTTTTACATTAAAATATTTTTATTTGTCTTTTTATAAAGCGGAAATTGGAAACACTTCAAAGTATTATCGATATGCTAAGACGTCGGCAAAAAGTTGAAGGTAAATATCAAATACATAAAGTTCCTCATTGCTAAATGTATGGCCTGATCTAATAGTTGTTCCAATTAGATGCGCTGAGTAAATTGTAATGTAAATGGAATTCCAAAAGCAATTACAATTACAATTGCAATTACAACTCTTTTTCCAATGTAGATTGCAATTAGCGCATTTTTCTTTAGGGTTGAAGACGGGGGCCGTAACATAAGTCTCTTAGGGGCTGGTAATACTGGCAATAAAAACTAACGGTGCATATAGCCAAAGCCATAGACATTGATATATTGAATAATGTATTTGTGGAGAAGACAATGTTCAAGCATAAGAAAAAGAAATACCATGTGCTTGAGTTGAGATTGCTGAACTAGCAGATACTCTCTAAGAATCGGTTTATACTATGTCTATACCACTAGTAGGGTCTTTGACAGAAAATTCCCAACAACATATACTTTCTTCTTGTATAATTTGTATTATTGTTATTGTTACCCGAACATTATGAAATCAAAAAAAAAAAACAAGGTTATATAATAATATAATAGAATAAATTTTTCTAAGCTACATATAACTATTAAATATATATTATCAATAACTGATACTTACTTCTTATATAACTTTAATAATATTTATTTGACCATTATGCAATTTTCAGAATAGCAAGGTAATGTGCTAAAATGTAAGAGCTTCACATATAGTATTCAATTCTTTGTTAAATCCTCAAATAATTCGAAGTAAAAAAAAATATATATACGGTGTCTACAAACCTGATAAGTAGTCTTTGAGGACAAGTTTCTATACGCATATTTCTTTCCTTCTGTTTTTGTTACATACCTTTTTATACAAACAAAACAAAATACCCCTCTTTAAGCATATTCAATGTCTATAAGGTATAGCATAACATTCGCATAATGCTGGCCAATGATTTGTTAACAAAACGCATTACAATCTTAGCCGGGGCTTTGTTAATTGCCAAATCTACTTTGACCAACCAACCGACTCCAACACCGACACCAACTCCTGCATGGAGTCGGGTCGCGGAAACTGGCCATAAATCCAATCCAAAGCTTGCAGGCGGGACTTGGCTTATGGCTTCAAGGAACGCTCTCAAGTGCAACGCATAAATATTTATACTCCATCCACTTGGCTGCCTGATTTTGGCCAACGCCAATGACCGCCCAAAAAGCAAAAAATGAAAGTTGCACCAGTGTCAACCGGTGGCAGAGCCACAGTTTGATATCATTTTATTGCCTGTCCCCCCCTTCCGCGGTCCCACTTCAGTGCCTCCCTCTACTCCTTCTCTGCATCTTAACCTTGTCGGAAGCTTTGCCGAAGCCGGCCAAGAAATATGTGAGAGTCTTGCGCGGAACCAACTGAATACAATTTCTTTGGCTCGACTTTAGTTGTGTATGGTATGTGTTGTGTGTGTGTGTGTGTGCTGTGTATACATATAAGTATACATATGTGCTTTGCATAAAGTTCAAATTGCAACTGTGGTCCATGTCCATTGTTTGTTGTGGCTCAAAACGCCCTCCGGTGAGTGCTCCCATTAATTTTGAACTTCATCTGTGGTTCAAGCCACTTGAATGACTTAATGAATCAACATACGAATGACATATGAATGAATGAATTAAAGAGACGCAAATAGTTGCAAATGTGGGCAGCCAACAAAGTGGGCTTACTATGAAAGATGCGTGTGTGGAGTTTTGATCTCTTTTTTATTTATATTTTTGTAGGGGTCGTTCAACGTTTCAGTTGAAGACGTTGCACTCTTAAGTGAATTGAAGCACTTGAACGTTGAAGGTTAAAGGTGTAGATAATATTGAAATAAAATTGAAAATAGTTACAGATGGAATGGGAAAAACATAAATAAAGAGATTTAAATGTTCTCCAAAGTAATCTCAAATTTTTCCACTTCTAGCGCAACTTAAGCTATATTTAGTTCTATTTATAATATCTCTATAGATCCGAGTAAAATTCTGCATAATCCCTAATGGAGTTATAAATTATAGCAAAGTGAGCACATGGTAATTTTTGTAGTTGTTTTTGTTGGACAATTTTGTGTTATTAATTTAAAATTATGTTTTAAGGACAATTGGTCATTCTATGGCTCTTTATAATTCTATATATAGTTGAAATTCCTGGTCCTAACAAAGAGTTTTAATACCAAAACACTAAAGATATGCTAATAAGTAGTGACATGATAACAATTTCGAACAAATACATTTTTTAACTCAAAAGCGGGACAAGGAATTGAATTTAGAACTATGGTTTCTTGGTGAAAACAGCTTAGAATTGACCGTAGACTACGAATTTGGGTAACTGTTTTCAATTTGTTTTAGCCAATACACATACGATATAAATATACATACATAATAATCTATGTTTTTATCAATCTATCTATTTGTATATCTGCCAAACTATCTAACAATCTGCATACCGATTTAACTGTCTTCTAGACAATTTATCAATATGTCCATTCATCTGTCTTTTTATACAACATTTTTTATACACATATCTATTAAAGCCATTTTAAAATTCTTTTACTAATTTGAAACTAATTTCTGCATTGAAGTAAACTGTTTGATTACATTTTTGTAATAGCTGTAGAGAACTTTTAACTTTTCAGAGGTGTTGGCTTGGTTCAGTTTACAAACATGTTTTTAATTGAGGTTTTAAAAATGAGCTAATTCTAGTCAGGGCTAGTTCTGGGTTGTCCGTTATAGAACAAATCTAGTCTAAAAAAGAAGAAGCGATTCAAAACTAGTTCAGTGTAAAAAAAGGCTAAAAAGCTGTAAAGTTTATGTTTGATATGTGGGCTAACGAAAGTAAATAAATATATTTATATATTTTAAAAAACTACATTTAATTTACCACGAATAATTGAAACTAGTTAAATATTCTATACAAAAAATACTCAAATATATATTTTTATTAGATACAATGTAATTCAATTTGGACTTAAGAGTTAACAAAATTAAGCGCTTAAATAAGTAAATTGTGTAATATTTGAAGTGCCTTTTAAGTAAATATTATATGTAGGCCATCGAAATGATCACCAAATGTGCTATCGTGTATAAAAGTGGTACACATACTTTAGCTATCTAAGTGCACTGCAATTTGAGCGATGTTTGAGCAATAAAGTCAACAATGTGTATAAAAATCAATAATAAGCTGATCAACAATCTTGTAAAACGCTCATGATCATTGTTAAGTAGAGAGCTTGGGAGCTTACAAAAGCTTGAATTAAACCAACCAAGCGTCTGTCTTAAAACGTTAGCCAAAACACGTAGACAAAGACACAGCTAAAGATGAAGACGACGAAGACGAAGACGAAGACGACGACGACGAAGACACGACGAAGACACGACGATGACTATGACGAACGTCGAATGAAAACGAAAGTGCAATCGAAATGCTCATGGCAAAAAAAAAAAACAAACTATAAAAAGACAAAAAAGAAAAGTTATCCCCAGCACATCGAAGACTTGATACCCTTGCAAACTATTAAAATTGTTTGGTTGTTTACCAAATTGTCATTGATATCTCTAGAATCTTGTGAAGCACACTTGAATGTTGAATTGTGTACTTTAGCTATAAGTTCATATAATAAATAATTTAATTTTATAAAATTATGTTGAAGTACAAAAAAGTTTTTTTTACAAAAATTCAGTTTAAAAATTAATTAAATAAACATTATTTATACAATCACGAAGTAGTCCGGTTTTAAGACAAAATTGTTAAAAATTTGCTTATCAGTGATAAGTTATCATGAAATACACACTTTGTAAAATTATTTAAAACATCTCCATACACAATAGTCTTTTTTATACTTAACCTTAAAATTGAACTGATCATTTCCAAGACAATTGGTGATTTATTAATCCGATTTTAGCTAAATTCGATCAGTATATGTGAAATATCATTCATTTTTATCACTATTATAAAATCTTAGTTCTTGCATTAAATTTTAAATTGTAATAAAATTTGGTCAGCTTTTTTTTAGTTACATAACTGTAGAAGTATAAATAAATTTATATTTTAAGCGTTACAAATTTCGAGAGAAAACGAGTATACCCTTTGCACGGGTATAGCACAAGAAAAAAAAAGTTGTCTTGGGCTTGGACCTGGGCTTGGACGTGGACGTGGATTGTTGGAAAAGCTTCAAGACGGAGCTGAAACCGTTGCTGAAGCGAGCTTTTCGGGGTTGAGTGGCGTCGGCGTTAAACCGATTTGTTCATTGAACAAGACGAGCCCGTGGCGTGCGTATCGTGAAGTCAACGTCAGCGGCACTGTATGCCGTCGAAAGTGCCGAAGAGCGTCAATTACATAAAAAAAATAACGCACAAAGCAAAAACAAAAGAGATCAAATTGAATAAAACACAAGAAAATTACATACATCGCGATCTCAGCTGTAAATTATCCACAAAAATAACAAAACGCGTGCAATTTTTAAATCAAAACGAACTTTGTCCCGCAGCAACAAATTGTTTGCTTGCTTATTTTTTTGTACATTTTTTTTTTTTTTTGGTTGTTGCAAGAGAAAGAGAAAAAGAGAGAGAGGAGAGAGAGAGAGAGATACAGAAGTGAACAGTCAGCATTATGTGTGAAACAAAGGAAAGTGGCAATCCGTTGCGTTTGTGGTAACTGCACACAGCGAGCAACAGCAGCAACAGCAGCAACAACAACAACATCTGCGGCAGCAACAACAACTGCAGCAACTGCAACTGCGGCAGCCAACAACGTCAGCGGCAACAAGTGGAGGCAAGTTGACAAAGTCTGTTGTACTTGTAAGCACACACACTCACACATACACACACTAACACACACACAAATAGACACATGCACGCACTTGATTTACTTGTCCTAATTTTCACTTTTTGGAAAGCGCGCGAACGTCTCTCACCAACAAAATTCGCTTATGCAACAGGCAAGAAATTCAACTTGAATTTCGATAGCGATAACGGTTACGATACCGATTGTTAAAGATCGATTACAAATTCGTGCAACGTTTTTGAAGTTCTTATGTAAGTGCAATTCGTTAAGCATTAACAACAACAACATAAAGTCTTGCCCATTTTTCTCCCTCTGTTTCCCCCCTTTGAAAATACGTTAACACTTTCTACGATTCGACAGACAGGGCCGCCTCGCACCTTCCAAGCAAATTATTATCAATTTGTGCACGTCTGTTGCTATAAATAGCCAATCATGATGCCGCAAACCTAAAACGTTTAAATCGAAACCAGCTAAAAGGAAAGCAAAAGCGCCACTATCATTACCAATATCAATCAAATCAAACATATTCGTACATATTGCCAAATACCAGATGATACTAGTCCCTGCTTGTGGCGCCACTTTATTTGTGGCATTCGCTAGCAAAATCAAGTTCATAGCCAAGTTAGCGTATATAGACCAAGGCTAAAGCGGAAAATGCAGTAAAAGCGATAAAAAGCGGAAAAGCTTACTTAAACATGTCATGAAAAACTTGATATTATATCTAAACCAAAATATATGATCAGTATGGAAGCATCAACAATGTTGTAGTCCAGACCGCTCAACTAAAAGACACCCTGTGCTTAACCCTAAAATGTTCTAACACATATCACATGCATACAAATATCCGATCTTAAAATGACAGTTGGGTTTAAAATATTAAAAGAATTACAGAAATTTCATTCTATTTAATATATTTAATGGTTTTGAAGCATTCATAAAATTAATAATATATTGTCTTTAGTAGGATTCTTCAAAAAGTTAGAAGTCTTTTTATTAAATATTTTTACAGCTTTGCAAATCTTGGGAAGTTAAGAAAAACAATTGAGACGACAAAATAATTGTTGTAAAATATTGGATAGAGATTTAAATCTAATAACTGGTTCCTGAAACTGAATTTAAATTTTGAAAATTTACACTCTTGGAACATATATTTCGAGCTTAAGGCTATTGATACTGCGATTCGGATTCTAATTGATTTTTGCAGAAATATGGCACAACATTCAAACTTTAAGCTGAACTTAAACAGAATTTGCATTAAATAAATGATAGCATGAGTATCATTTTATCTGGCAATTAAATCTTGGAATTATCTTCATTATAAGATTAGGAAAAGAAAAAAAGGAAAAGGTAAACAAATCTTTGGAAATGTTATAGCTATTGCTATAGTTAAGAAAATGCCAGAAGATATTTCACAACTGTGCTGCAACTTTTCCATGTGAAGCGCTAAAATTATGCCACTTTTTGTGGAATTGCCAAATGCCATAATCTACAAAATAGGAAAAGGAAAAGAAATGTATTGCAATAGATTTTAGACATGCAATAGCCATTAGGTTGAGGTATGCATCCAGATATTTAGCTAATGTAGCAAAAAAGTTGTACTTTTTATTAAAAAAAAAAAAAACAAAAACAAAAAAATGTCCCTGGGAAGATCAACGAAAAAGATAACAAAAAAAAACCATGTGTACAATGTACACTGTACATTAACATCAAAACTAGCTAATAAGTGCGAGTATTTTATATGGTGTTATGGGTAAAAGCAAAAAGAAAATATGTAAGGTTTAAGTACTTTGTGGCCGGAAATACGAATGTCACCTGGCACGTGTAACTAAATATAAACTAACTCATTTAGCTAGCTGACTAATTAGAGACGCGTTTTGATTCAGTCAACGCCATGCGAGCGTGACTCGAGCGAGAAAGTGTCAAGACCTGCAGTTAGTTGACCCACTAACTGCCAACAAGCAAAAATAAACCGACATATACATAAAATGAAAAAAAAAAAAAAGCCCAAGCAAATGTCATCAATTATATATGCCGTAAAAGTAAGCCCAGTCATAATTAAAAGCTGTCAAATCATAATTGACAGATAGTCAGACAGACAGACGAAACAACTGTACCAGCCAAATTGTCCGAGCTGAGGTGGAGGCTGAGCTCAGTTTCTAACAATGTGTCAATTGCATAATAACTAACAAACAATCGACAATAATAATAACAACAACAACAACAACAACAACGACAGCTGCTCATCGGGGAAACTGAAGCTGGTAGTTCAGTAGTTTGTCAGGTTTGTAGAGCTTATAGGGTTGCGGGTTTTATTTTTTAGCTGTCTTCATATACATACGACTTCATGTATGTGATGTAAAACGCGAAGACGGCAAACTATTCAATGAGAAAAGCCCAAAAAAAAAAAAAAACAACAAGATTGCGTCAGGGCAAAGACTGTTAATGCGGATTGTATAGGACCGGCGGTTGGTGCCCCAAATCTTAACGGCGTCTGTCCCAAGGGCGTTGCATAAATTAGCGCCATGTTGCAGTGCACACGCTTAAGATGTGATCAGCGAACGATCAGCGATCGACAATGTTGCGTTTGCATTTTATTAACGGATTTTTTTCCCCCTTGTTTATTTCTATTTTCTCAGATGGGATTTTAGTTGTTTCGGATTTTTGTTGTTTCGCATTTGACTCAGTTATAAGCGAACCGCGAAGACGTTGCAACGTGTCGCTGCCAAAAATATTGGCAACAAGTGTACTGTTACTTTTTGCAAATGTAAGAGGAAGCAACACGCGTTTAATAATACGAATTGAACTCGGAACATTTTGTGACATAGTAAACAAAAAAAATTAAATTAAACTTTCGTTGGCCAAGGAGAGTAGGAAGCTTTATCCGAAATAAAAATGAATAAAAAATAAAACCACTCCTGCTTCGTAAAATCGATGGTCGCTTTGGGATTGCTTTCACTGCTATCGTTTAAATCGACCACGACAACACGTTGATAGTAGACTGGAAAAACCGCAGGCAATGTTTACCGGACGGCAAGCAATTAAAGCTGACACTGCCACTAAGACTATGGAGTCTGATAAACCAAGTAGAGGGGGCGACTTAGGGGGCGGGGTGGAGTAGACAAACCAAATAACGAAATTGCATTTTACAATCATATGTACAAAACTGAAACAGAAAAATTGACGAGGATTGCGGTGAATACAAAGTTGCTTTTCCGCCTGACGGCATTGAACTTGAAAAACTTGAACCGCCAACAGCAGACACAGAGAGACAGAGAGAGAGCGAGAGAAAGAGAGAGTGGGAGTGGAAACGGGGGAAAGATCGAGACGCATGTCTATAATGAGATGCTGTTTTGACATCATCAATTAAATGTTTATTTTTAAAATTTTAATTTCAATCTGCGATTTGATAACTTTTTTTTTATATCTTCTGCTTCTTTGCTTTTTTTGTGCTTGCGAAAAATGTAAACAAGTTCGTTGCCTAAGTCTTTTGTTTATCAATGAAAAGCGACCGCGCGTAGTTCGTGTGTGTGTGTGATGTTCATTCAAATGCGCCAACAATTGACCAACGATTGGTCAACGCCATCACTTCCGCGCATTTAGGCCGCTACTTAAGTACTAAAAACTAGTTCAAAATCTTGTTTGAAATGTTGTTCGAAATGTGGTTGCATGCAAATGAATAAAATGCGCTGGCTACACGTTTAGCTGATATGGTTATGGCCCTCGTAGAGTGCATTTTTAATTTGTCACGAGTTGCAAATTGTACAACACATTAAGGGAATCGTGTCAGTTATATAAAGTTTTTTTTAAATTGAATTTTAAACATAAGCACCTTTGTCAAGTTTCATTAAAAAAGTTCATTTTGCATTTATTTTAAAATTCCATTGAAAAGAGAACGCCAACTTATTTTTATCTCTAAATTCATCATAAATCGCCCTCTATTTGGGTTTTTAATTGATTTTTGTTTTAGAGGTTAGTTATACCTAACAGACAATTACCAATAAATGAAATAGTTATAACTTCTCTGTAAATGTGAAAGCTCGATATTGATTTTAGACCTATGGGAACTCTTCTTAGAAATCATGGCAGATTACGAATTTCATAACCGCTTTGTGCATTTTTTTTACTCCAAACAAATTGACCCACTCTAATATATATAATTTTAAGTATAAACGTATCGTCAAAAGATTATGTACACAGAAATCACTTGACTTTAAACTGAAAGTCAAATTTGTTTTAAATTTTGCAAATAATATAATTATATTTATAGTAGTTATATAATTGTAATTATATTACACGTAGTAGCTTGAATAATTTTTTCTTTAATACATGACTTAATTCTTTTTTTTAAAGCATTCCTAAAAGTTATACAAAAAAAGAGTCGATTCTCTTAGAAACCTAAAACAATCTTGAAAATTTTGTCTGTTGTCTAAAAGAGCAACTATTTATTTAAGCTATAGACAATATTCTTAATTCCATACTGTAGAGATTTAATTCCCAACTTACTTCAACGCTCCACTTATTGCTGCAACTATTTTTCTTTACAGTTCTGTCCATATTGCCATTGAAATATGGGCCAAGAGATATCCCAACAGCAGCAGCAACACCACAACCATAACCACAACCACAACCAGAACCAGAATCACAACCAAAACCAAAACCTGAACCTGAACCACAACCTCAAACGTGCACAGGCTCATCGTAAAAGCTATAAGGATCCCATTTATACGCCAGCCAGCAATCTATCCAGCAGTTCAAGCTCAAATAGCACCGACGACTACGACGCCAATTATCGATTGAGGCATAAATACAATCTAACAAAACAGACTTACGAACGGACTAAAGTTCTGGCCAGCACGCAATCGGACAGTGATTCGCATTACGACAAATTAAACGGCAAATATCTGCAGAGAAGTAGCTCCCAGAGTTCGGACAGCGGCATCTACAATTCGTCGTGTCATTGCTCCTCGTTGTCATCGCTATCGGCGGTAAGCAGCAGCTCAGCAAGTTCCAGTAGCGGTTGTCCCAGTTCCCTGCTGTCAAGCAAGTCGAGTCGTTCATTGGATAAGCAGAAACATTATCTCAGCCATCATCTGTATATCAAATCCTATCTGGATATCTTGGAGGAGGACGAGCGGGCGCGTGCCCATTTCAAATCAGCGCGTCCGGGTGGCATTCGTAACTATACACCGAAAATTCTTGGTGGCGGAGACTCGACAAACTCTACACTATCCGCAAGTGCACCCACTTCAAGTTTTGGCTATCCAAATCAGGCGGGCAAACAGCGATCTAGCGCTAGCTCGAATAGTTCAGCTGCA